>NC_134080.1:202074317-202391597 GCF_000715075.1 Nicotiana tabacum
GTGGGCGACCTAGAACTTAAATGTATTCCCGCATTATACTGGTGGGCGACCTAGAACTTAAATGTATTCCCGCATTATACTGGTGGGCGACCTAGAACTTAAATGTATTCCCGCATTATACTGGTGGGCGACCTAGAACTTAAATGTATTCCCGCATTATACTGGTGGGCGACCTAGAACTTAAATGTATTCCCGCATTATACTGGTGGGCGACCTAGAACTTAAATGTATTCCCGCATTATACTGGTGGGCGACCTAGAACTTAAATGTATTCCCGCATTATACTGGTGGGCGACCTAGAACTTAAATGTATTCCCGCATTATACTGGTGGGCGACCTAGAACTTAAATGTATTGAAATTGTTTCCCCGTTCTTCCGAGAAAATTTTCGACAATCGGCAGAAAATTTTCTGCCCCGGTTTTTGGTGACTTCCATGGCGGTGCATCTTGCTGCCATCATCAATCCTTTGTTTTCCTGCAGCAGACAAAAGGATTTAATCAGTTTTAATCGTGGTGGTAGAGGGTGCCTTTCTGGCGAGCAATTTTTCTCTCTTCCCATTTTCTTGCTCTTTGTCCCCATAATTGGTTGGCGGGCAAAGTTGCCTGTTGGGGGTCTCTAGCCTGCTGGGGATTGGTTTTCAATTTATCCCCTTTTCTGCTTTCTTTTAAAACACATGATGTGGGAGTCTGCTTCTAACTCCCGAAACCAATCCCTTTTGGAGCTTACTTCTTCCAACATTTCCGAGCACAATCCCTGCATTGCCTGGGGCCAGCCTTTAAGACTGTTTGTATTATCCTGCATTGGATGAATTCCCCTTCGGTTTCTGGTAGTAAGCTTTGACAAATCCTTCAAAGACACATTTTTTAGGAAAAGAAATAAAGATATGGAAAAGAGAAAATCTTTCTGAACCAATATTTTGTGGGAGGAGACAATCAAAAGAACTTATCTGGAGGACACAACTGGTCCCCGTGATCATGACGTGCACCATAGATTCCCGACCCAGTCTATTTGTATCAATCGATTTGCCGAATGGTCTGACTTGCTGGGGATGATAAGTGACTGTCCATGCTGTTGCAAATGTGGTAGCTTTTGTTGATTCGTCTTGTCGCCTCATAGTGCCCTTCGAGGGGTTTTCACTAATGAGACTCTCTCTTTTCTCTCATCTCCCGTCGCCTTATGGTGCCTGCGAAGGTTTTCACCAATAAGACTCTCTCATTTCATATCCCTCATCTTACATCGCCTTTCGGTGCCTGTGAAGGTTTTCACCGATAAGACTCTCTCATTTTATTTCTTTCGAGAATCCGGTGTGTTGTAGATACGACCCTCTCTTCCGGGGATTCTTTTGACTATCAACTCATTTACGATCCTTTTCTTTGCTGGGGATCAGTGTATTATTGTCGGCCTTATTCGCCGGATTTGGCATCTCTCGAACATTGATCGGGAGGTCTTTTGGATGTCGATGTTGGTTTTGGTGTGGGATTGAAGAAAGGCTATAAAATGAAAACAACTTGAAGGGTGATATGCTACAACTTTTGGAATCAAACCTTTGTTGGAACTTAAAACATAACCTCTGCCCCAGTTTTCTTGCTTGGGGGATTTATTTTTTTACGCTTATGTTGAGTTACGTGCGTTACGCACATTGTGCTACATTGTGCACACTATGTACATTATGCATCCTATATTTGCTATGATGCACACTATGACCGAGCCGTGAGGCGCCTACGTATCCTCTTTGAGGAATCAGGTCAAATGTAGTTCCCACAATTTTATATTCCTTGATGTTATCTTCTTCTTTTTTTTCTTTTCCTTCTTTTCATTTTTTCATGTTTTTTTCTTTTCTTTTCTTTTCTTTTTCTTTTCTTTTCTTTCCTTTTTTTTTCGTATCTTTCCCATTAGTGATTCCAAAAGAGGGGTATTGAAAGAATTTGCTTAAGGCTCAAAGGGGGAAGCAAGGGTTAAACAGTGTTTGGGTAGAAGAAAGAATTGCCTCCGTCATCTCATTATCCAATAAATGCCAAATACAAACAAACAAACCGAATAATTGCCATAATTAAAGAAATTACGCATAATATCTCTTGACTGCATCTGAATTGATAGCCATGTCGACACATCTACCTTCGACATCTGTCAAACACAAAGCACCGTTGGACAATATTCTGGTCACGATATAAGGCCCTTGCCAATTTGGGGCGAATTTGCCTTTTGCCTCGACCTGATGTGGGAGGATCTTCTTTAATACCTGCTGCCCTACTTCAAATTTCCTAGAGCGCACCTTCTTATTATACGCTCTTGCCATTCTCTTCTGGTACAGCTGACCATGGCACACTGCTGCCAATCTTTTCTCATCTATCAGGCTCAACTGTTCCAAGCGAGCTTTGATCCATTCATCATCATCAATTCCGGCTTCAGTGACAATTCGGAGGGACGGAATTTCGACCTCCGCTGGTATCACGGCCTCAGTTCCATATACCAACAAATAAGGAGTTGTGCCTATGGAAGTCCGGACGGTAGTGCGGTAACCCAACAAAGCAAAGGGTAATTTCTCGTGCCATTGTCTGGACCCTTCCACCATTTTTCGTAGTATCTTCTTGATATTCTTATTGGCTGCTTCGACTGCTCCATTTGCCTTAGGACGATATGGGGTGGAATTGCGGTGTGTAATCTTGAATTGTTGGCATACCTCTCTCATCAGGCTGCTATTAAGATTCGCACCGTTATCCGTGATGATCACTTTTGGGATCCCAAATCTGCAGATGATATGGGAGTGAACAAAGTCCACTACTGCCTTCTTGGTTACTGATTTGAAGGTTTTAGCCTCAACCCATTTGGTGAAGTAATCAATGGTCACTAGAATGAACCTATGACCGTTGGACGCTGCTGGCTCGATGGGTCCAATGACATCCATGCCCCATGCCACAAACGGCCAGGGTGCTGACATCGTATGTAACTCTGTTGGCGGAGAATGAATCAAATCTCCATGTATCTGGCACTGATGGCATTTCCTTACGAAAGTGATACAGTCGTGTTCCATGGTTAGCCCATAACACCCTGTTCGAAGGATCTTTCTTGCCAATACATATCCACTCATGTGCGGCCCACAAACTCCGGCATGTACTTCCGCCATAACCGTCGTTGCCTGCCCGGCATCTATGCATCTCAACAATCCCAAATCCGGGGTTCTTTTGTACAATACTCCTCCACTGAGGAAGAAACCATTCGACAAACGCCGAAGGGCTCTTTTTGGTCCCCAGAGGCATGTTCCGGATATATCCCCATCCTGAGGTATTCCTTGATATCATGAAACCAGGGTTCGCCATCTGCTTCTTCTTCTACGGCATTGCAGTAGGCGTGCTGATCACGGACCTGGATGTGTAGAGGATCAACATACATTTTGTCAGGGTGGTGCAGCATTGATGCTAAGGTGGCTAAGGCATCCGCAACCTCATTGTGAACTCTCGGGATGTGTTTGAACTTTACCGATCGAAATTGCTTGCTCATATCATGCAAGCATTGTCGGTATGGTATGAGCTTTAGATCTCGTGTTTCCCATTCACCCTGAATTTGATGTACCAAGAGGTCCGAGTCTCCCAAGACCAAGACGTCTTGGACATCCATGTCAGCAGCCAAGCGCAGACCCAGAATGCAAGCCTCATATTCGGCCATATTGTTGGTGCAATAGAAGCGCAGTTGAGCCGTAACAGGATAATGCCGTCCTGTTTCAGAAATGAGTACTGCCCCTATTCCAACCCCTTTTGCGTTTGCAGCTCCATCGAAGAAAAGCTTCCAACCCGGTTCCTCAGGTAATTCCAACTCATTCGTATGCATCACCTCTTCGTCAGGAAAATACATTCTTAAGGGCTCGTATTTTTCATCAACGGGATTCTCTGCCAAATGGTCTGCCAGTGCCTGGGCTTTCATGGTCGTCCTTGTCACGTAGATGATATCAAATTCTGTGAGCAGAATTTGCCATTTTGCCAACCTCCCCGTGGGCATAGGTTTCTGAAAGATGTACTTCAATGGGTCCAAGCGGGATATGAGATAAGTAGTATATGAAGACAGGTAGTGTTTCAACTTCTGAGCTACCCAAGTTAGGGCGCAGCACGTTTTCTCGAGTTGAGTGTACTTGACCTCATGTACTGTGAATTTCTTGCTAAGATAGTAGATGGCCTGCTCCTTCCTTCCTGTGTCGTCATGTTGCCCCAGTACACAACCAAATGAATTTTCCAAGGCCGTCAGGTAAAGGATTAGGGGTTTCCCGGGCTTAGGCGGGACCAATACGGGTGGATTAGACAGATACCCTTTGATTTGGTCGAAGGCCTCCTGACACTCTGCTGTCCAACCTACTGCAGCGTCCTTTCTCAGTAGCCGAAATATGGGCTCACAAGTTGCTGTGAGTTGAGCGATGAACCTGCTGATGTAATTGAGTCTACCCAGCAAACTCATTACCTCTGTTTTGTTCCTTGGCGGTGGCAAGTCTCGGATGGATTCAATTTTGGATGGGTCTAACTCAATCCCCCGTCGACTGACGATGAATCCTAGCAACTTTCCTGATGGAACCCCGAATGCGCATTTGGCCGGGTTAAGCTTGATATCATACCTCCGGAGTCTTTGGAAAAATCTCCTTAGGTCTGCCACATGGTCCTCCTGACGCCAAGATTTGATGATCACATCATCGACGTACACCTCTATTTCCTTTGTGTATCATGTCATGAAACACAGCAGTCATTGCTCGCATGTACGTTGCCCCAGCGTTCTTTAAACCGAACGGCATTACCCGATAGCAGTAGGTTCCCCATGGCGTAATAAATGCTGTCTTCTCAGCATCCTCTTCGTCCATTAGGATCTGATGATAGCCCGCATAGCAATCCACAAAGGATCCGATCTCGCGCCCAGCGCAATTATCGATCAGGATATGAATGTTAGGTAGCGGAAAATTGTCCTTGGGACTTGCTTTGTTGAGGTTGCGGTAGTCGACACATACCCTGATTTTTCCATCCTTCTTAGGGACTGGTACCACATTGGCCAACCACTCGGGATATCGAGTGACCCGAATGACCTTCGATTGCAACTGCTTAATCACTTCTTCTTTGATCTTTACACTCATTTCTGTTTTAAATTTCCTTAGTTTTTGCTTGACCGGAGGGTATGCCGGGTCGGTGGGTAGTTTGTGAACCACTAAATTGGTGCTTAATCCAGGCATATCATCATATGACCATGCAAAAACATCTTTGAATTCCCTGAGAGTTTTGATCAATTCTGCTCTGACATTTGGCTCAATGTGGATGCTAATTTTGGTCTCTTGGACGTTATCAGCGTCTCCTAGATTCACAGCCTCGGTGTCATTTAAGTTAGGCTTGGGTTTCTCTTCAAATTGGCACAGTTCTCGATTTATTTCTTCGAAGGCTTCCCCTTCGTCACATTCGGATTCATTATCACAAACGACCTCTTGCATCATTGAGTCAGATTCAGATTGATTTATTAGACTAGGTCGAAGATCCGCTGTGCATGCCATGTCATTAGGACCAGTAAAAAGAGAACTGTTCAGAAAGAAAAAGAACAAAACAAGAAATCAAAACGGGACAAAAGAAAAGAACTTTATTAAATTTGCAGGATAAAAAGGGTTCACACTTTTACAAAATGAAAGTAAAATTGGGATTACACCCTTGAATAATCCGATCAAACAAACAAACAAACAAAACATTAATCAAAGCCTACTACCAAGACTCCCCTCGGACAGGAAGAGGAGTAACCGTCCAATTGTTGGTCTTGGCCTCAGGCCCCACAAATTGTATCTCTGCTCTGCTGGAACCCTCTCCAGCTTCCACCATACTGACATCCGCGAATAGTCTCTCAAAACTCTGATTCAGGTCTTCACTTATGCCGATCAAAGGTCCTCGAATCTTTGGGATCGCTGACCCCTTGGCACTAGCTTTAACAAAAGACCTTGAGAGGCGTGGCACTGGTTTAGGCAGAGACCAGACCCTCTTTTTCATTTTTTGCGCTTGCTTCTTGTCTGCTGCGGTTGGTTTGAACCCCAACCCGAAAGTTTCCAGATTCTTAGGAAGGGAGACAGGTTGGACTATCCCTTGCAGTTCAACTCCCAGGCCTTTTCCCGGCACAAACCCATTACCCAGCATTTCTGATATCATCATAACTGTTGCGGCAGTTACCCTAGGGTGCGGGATGATTTCTCCTTCAGAAATTTTGTTGGCCGACCCTGTATCGAGAATCTGGTAGACCCAGGGACCCTTGTCATCAGTGGTCTCTATGAAAGGCACAATGGTTCCGCCCATGGTGCATGTTGTATCCTCGCCATGCAACACGACCTCTTGTCTTTCCCACTCGAACTTCACTGTCTGATGTAGGGTGGAAGGCACCGCTTTAGCTGCGTGAATCCAGGGTCGTCCTAACAGCAAGTTGTAAGATACCGTGGCGTCCAATACCTGGAATTCCATGGTAAACAGGACCGGGCCAATGGTTAGTTCAAGTACGACATCCCCCACAGTGGCTGTTCCGTTTCCGTCAAACCCTCGGACACAGATGATATTCTCCCGGATTCTTCCACGGTCAATCTTTAACTGGTCCAGGGTGGATAATGGACAAATATTGGCGCTTGAGCCGTTATCCACCAATACTCGAGTTACTACCGAGTCTTCACATTTGACAGCTAGGTATAGAGCTTTGTTATGCTCCGTACCTTCCACCGGCAGGTCATCATCTGAGAATGTTACCCTGTTCACCTCGAAAATCTTGCTGGCAATGGTTTCCAGGTGGTTTACAGAAATCTCACTGGGTACATGGGCCTCGTTCAATATCTTCAACAGGGCCCGACGATTTTCCTCGGAATGGAGGAGTAATGACAATAGTGAGATCTGGGCAGGTGTTTTTCTCAGCTGCTCAACCACAGAATAGTCTTGTACTTTCATCTTCCTCAGGAAGTCTTCAGCCTCTTCTTCTGACACTGGCTTCTTGGTCGCCACTGGGCTGGTTTTTCTTAACTCCACCGGAGCAAAACATCGACCTGATCGAGTCAGCCCTTGCGCTTCACAACTGACTTCTTCCACCTGTTTTCCTTGGTACGTCACCACTGCTTTTTCATATTTCCAGGGCACAGCCCTGCTGTCAAGCATTGGCAGTTGGACCACCGGCTTTATGGTCACCCGTTCTCCACATACCCCTTTCAACATGACTGCCGGTGTGGGCAGGATCCCTGGTATTACCAACTTGCTTGGCTCGGGTTTGCTTGCTATGACGGACGGGCTCTTCCCCCATATTACTTCCGGCTTGACGCCTTCTTCCTGCGACTGTACATTTGTTCCTCCACTGGTTAAGACTTCTTTTGGGGCAGCCTGGATCATCATCACTGTTTGTGAGGGTTTTCTTAATTCTCCTCCCTCACACACCAACTCAATCATGTGAGTTTCGTGGTGCGCTGGCAGTGGGTTTTGGTTGATGTTAGGAGCCTCCGGTGTCCGGACCTTGATCTTATTGGTGTCAATAAGATCCTGTATGACATGCCTTAACTTCCAGCACTTCTCGGTGTCGTGCCCGAGCATCCCTGAACAGTATTCACAACTGATTGAACGATCCAAATTCTGAGGCGGGGGATTTGGTTCCCGAGTATGGACAGGACTAACCAAACCTAATTGCCGCAGCTTGTGGAACACAGCGGTGTAGGTTTCTCCCAGTTCGGTGAAGGTTCTTTGCTTCCGCAACCTGTCATTTCTGGTATCTGGATTTCCCCGGAAACCTGCCCCTGAAGGATTTCTATATGCCCTTGGTGGAGGGTAAGTGTTTTGTGGTGGTGCATATATGTTCTAGGGAGCCGGTGCGCGCCATTGTGGGCGAACCGGAGGCTGAGTGTATACCTGGGCTTGGTGTACGGAACAATGTGGTTCTCGAGGTGGATAGAAATTTTGTGGTGGGTTGTATGGGTAGTTTGACCTGTGAGGCCTGGGTTGGTTGTAGTGCGGCCTGCCAGCCCTGGACCAACTGCCTGCCTCGATCGCGGCAACCTCTTCTTTCTTTCTTCTTAACGCACCTCCCGTGCCGCTTTGAATAGCCTGGGTTGTGGCCTTAAGTGCCGAATAGTTTAAGATCTTGTCCGACCTCAAACCTTCTTCTATCATGACCCCTATTTTGACCACCTCGTTGAAAGATTTTCCAACCGTTGTCACCAAGTGACCAAAGTAGGTTGGATCCAATGTCTGCAAAAAGTAGTCTACCATTTCTCCCTCTCTCATGGGAGGATCGACTCTAGCTGCTTGTTCTCTCCAGCGGAATCCGAACTCGCGAAAACTTTCCCCGGGTTTCTTCCCAGTTCTCAATAACGTGAGACGGTCAGGGACTATCTCTAGATTGTACTGGAAATGACCTGCAAAAGCCTGTGCCAGATCATCCCACGTGTACCACCTGCTGAAATCCTGCCTGGTATACCATTCCAGTGCAGATCCGCTCAGACTTTGGCCGAAATAAGCTATCAAAAGCTCATCCTTGCCTCCTGCCCCTCTCATTTTGCTACAGAATCCCCGCAAATGTGCCATGGGATCGCCGTGCCCTTCATATAAATCAAACTTGGGCATCTTGAACCCTGCCGGGAGTTGGACATCTGGGAAAGGGCACAGATCTTTGTATGCCACGCTGACTTGATTGCCCAGCCCGTGTAAGTTCCTGAAGGATTGCTCCAGGCTTTTGAACTTTCTCAACACTTCATCCTGTTCAGGGGCCTTAACCGGCTTCTCAACCTCTGCCGGTACTTCCAAATGGGGATTGTAAGCCTGTGGTTCGGGTGCATGGAATGTAGGCTCAGGGGGATAGTATTGTGTATCATGAGCCTGAAACAATGGCTCACTGGTCGTTCGCTGCAAAGGGGCTGATGCAGGTCCCACAAAAATGGGAATATTGGGTGTTGGGAGAGGTTGATGGGGTGGTGGAGCTTGGGAATCATGAGGGCTTCTTTCTTGATGATAGAGGGGATTTGGGCGGCTTGTGGAAGGGCCAGAGTGAGGGTACTCCGGCACGTGTCCCAGTGTCTCAGGGCTCTTTTGCGTTTTGGCCAGGGCTAGCTGCATTGCATGCATCTCTAGTCCCATCCTTTCAATCTTTTCCATTGCCTCTTTTAGCAACTGGCTCATCGGCCTTTCTTCCTCATTACTATTCTCAGAAGTAGTCATGCTTGTTGCTACCGGTCCTTTGGATCTGGTTTGGTATGAATGTGTTGCCAGAATTCTTTAACAACTAACTGTCTGATGTCAGACAACAACAAATTTTGTTAGTGTTAGAGCTTAACAGATTTGATTATAACACATAGAGGATGCAATGCACCTAAGCAGTTAACCGTTTCTACATGCTTTGCTTCAATCCACATGCATCATCCCGGTTTGTTCATTCGTCTCTTTAAAGTATTTTGCGAAACCCTGCGTTTTATTCTATTTACATTTTCTCTTTTTTATTTATTGAAAGCGGTCGAATCTTATGGGGATTGCCTACGTATCACGTCCCCGCGTGAATCAGACCAGGCGTAGTTCTGCCTCAAAGCAAAGACACACAGTAATTCTTCTGGAGTCACTTAATTTCATTATCAAAATTTGCTATTACACAGTACTTAAAATAAAAATAGCAGAAGTACAGACTCCACGGTTTTAAACTTGGTTTGATGAAAAGAAAACAACATATGGAAAAAACAACCAAAGCCAAATAAACAGGACTCGACCAAAACTAATTCTCCAATTTAAGGGCCCGCGAGGCATCATTCGGCCTTTCCGCGGCTCTAGGTGTAAGGTCTCTTTGCAGGTTCTTCAACTCGCTCATAATCCGGCGGACGCAGCCCATGATGGAAACAAGGAGGGTCTTCCGAGGTGTTCGCTCACATGCCAAGCATTTCATGTAGATGTAATGCCCTATTTCATCAATCCTTGCTCGGATGTCATCTCTTTCACTGAGCAACTGCCTGATTTGTTGGTTTTTTAACCTCCGTGCCTGAACATCGTCAACAATTCGATCCTGAAACAACCCCATTTGTCTTTCCATGCAGGCCATTGTATCGTAGCACTGTCTTCTGTCGGCCTGGGCGTCTCGTGCTTGTTTGACGATCCGATCATGTAGAGTGGAGCTCGTCTCCCTTAATATTCTGACGCTCATTTCATAATCCCTTATGACCTGTTGCAAATGCTGCTTCCGGGCCATTGCGTACTTTGCCCCTCTGACCTTCATCCTTGTTATGCAAGCTCTTGATTGTTCTAATACTTCTTGGCCTTGGATGACCTGATTTCTCAAACTTGCTATCAATCTTTCATCAGAGCGACGCTTCTGTCGGTCAACGTTACTCTTACTGGCTTGGCGAAGGCGGGCCTTCAAGGTTTGGTTTTCTTGGGCTAACTTGTTTCTTTCAGCCTGCTCCGAGGCGACTTGCACATTGTTCTCAAATACAAGCCTTTCAACTTGTTGCTTTAGCTTCCCGATTTCGACTCGGTAACCTTTCTCCCTTTTTAACCATCCCCATTGCTCTTGTGAATCATTGGTGAAGTGTTGGACGTGGGCCCTTTTAGCAGGTCTTTGCCGAGTCTGAAACCTTCTTTCGAACCAAGCATCGTACTTTGGGTCTACCTCACCTTTAGCTAGCTCTCGTACCATGGTTTTGGGCTCCAAGAATCTACATTCATGCCACAGTTTTCTAATCTTCCCCTCGGGGATTATGACTCCCGGGCTTAATTCCAAGGCATGCTTGCTCAGATTTTCGTCATTAGGGACTACTTGAAACCTGCCCAGTTGTCGTAATACCCGATGAGGGGCATATGGCTGGATGCTGCGAAGCCCCATTAAGAGAACATGACATTCTTCAGCCGACATGTAGATAACCTCAGTATCAGTCAACCAACCAAATGCCCATTCAATTTGGTCAGATGTTGTTGACCTTAACCGTGTAAACCATTCTTCGACACCTTCAGGAAATCTGGCGCCTGTCATGCGCTCCTTGAATCCGCTGATACAGTTCCTCTCGGTCAACCCGTGGTTCATGTATCCTACTCGGTGATGGAGGTGTTCCTGCATCCATAGCTGAAGTAACAGGTTGCAACCTTGGAAGAACTTGCCTCCTTCTCGGCATATAGTCAGAGCCCGGTAGATTTCGGACAAAATTAAAGGAACCACAGTACTATTGGTTCTTTTGATTGCCACGTCGGCCATCCCTACCAGACCTATCTCTATCTTTTTGTCCTTCCTTGGGCAGACCATGACTCCCAAGAATGCTGTGATAAAAGCCAAAGTACGTCTTGCTTCCCATTTGTTTCTGTTCCCACCGTGAGTTAGCCCAAGGTTCGGTTCCTCGAAACCCTGCGGGGTCCCGTACCGCTGATACAAGAAATGGAGATCACAACACCCTCTCGACAAATCGTCATGTTGTACCTTCCGACTGATGCTTAGTAGATCCAGAAACGCATGCGGGGACACTGGCCTTGGCGAAAGCAAATATTTCCCTCTTAACTTCTCATTCAGTCCCGCATACCCGGCAACTTCCTCAAGTGTCGGTGAAAGTTCGAAATCAGCAAAACGGAATACATTGCAGGTGGGGTCCCAAAATGGTATTAGAGCTTCAAGAATATCTGTCCTCGGCTCAACACCCAACAAATTTACAAAACCTCCCAATATTCTTCCTATTACCCCTTTGCTATCGGCTTACAAGTCATTCCACCACATGTGGAGTTGTAGAGGGACCTCGCTGAGGGCTGAGAATGGTTCATTTTGCTCTGTGTTCATCCTGCACATTTATTAGGGTGACCTTTAAGGTGAAAACAAAAACCTTTATTTTGACTCTAACCAAAAATCTTTAGACAAGAAAAAAAAAATTTATTTATATACATGTGTATACATATATACATATATGCTTTATGGTATATCATTTTTGGTAAAAATGGAAAAAGAGTTGGACCCGATGAGGGTTGCCTACGTATCTCACATCCGGTGAGAATCAAACCGATGTAGTTCGGGTGATAAACTAACTAGTTTATTTATTTCTATTTTTTTTTATTTATTTATTATATTTTTTTTTTTGTAAAAATTTCCCAACATTCAAAACCGGTCATCATGCATGTTTGAAGCAAATAAATGCACAAGCAGTGAGTAGGATGCATCAGGATGGTCTTTTCCATTTCAGGTTGCTATTCCTAGACGGACCAACCCCTGTGTTGAGTCCCCTAAGTCAAATACACATGATGCAAATAAACGTTCCTACTAGGGATCCGGCATGTGGCTTTGTTATACTAGGTTCAGAACCTGGGTGTTTGTTCTAGACCTGGCTTACCCGAGCGGACAGCTCGAGCCGAGGGGGCAGCGTACCGGGAATACAGAAGCTTCACCGGCTTAGCAACTTATCCGAACCTCGTTCTAAATCGAGATTCAACACTATACAGAAAAGAAGTCATACGAAGTACACCCTTCTTCATGATTTAGAAGACTCAGAAAGGATATGGGTTTCGGCACAGTTTATATACAGTTCAAATAATATCAAAGCGGTAAAAGCAGCATTTAACACATTAGGCTCAAACATGTAAAAATCAGATAATAGATAAAGCCAAATAATAACAATTATTTTAAGCTCGAATTCTTAACCCTGAACCAGTGGTTCTGGGTCAAGTCCCCAGCAGAGTCGCCAGAGCTGTCACACCTCCTTTTTCCGCACCAGAGAGGGTGCAAGAGAGTTTTTCCAATTAAAGGACAATCGAAACGGGATTTATTTATTTATTTCAGAGTCGCCACTTGGGAGATTTAGGGTGTCCCAAGTCACCAATTTTAATCCCGAAGCGAGGAAAATAATGACTCCATATTACAGTCTGCGTACCAGAAATCCGGATAAGGAATTCTGTTAACCCGGGAGAAGGTGTTAGGCATTCCCGAGTTCCGTGGTTCTAGCACGGTCGCTCAACTGTTATATTCGGCTTGATTATCTGATTTTATACAAGTCTGAACTTATGTGCGAAATTTAACTTTTAACCACTTTTATCATTTACTGTTTTTATCAAGAATTGCAACGTTGTGAAAATGTATCTCGAACCGCGTTACAATCAATGTACCCGTGGTCGTCGACACACTTTGACTCCGTTGAGATTTGGATTTGGGTCACATCAATGTGCACCCGAGTTTAAGGAAATTAAATTATTAAAGGCGCGCCTAAAGCGACTAGCGTATTTATTTTGGGTAGGACCGTGGAATTTTACTAAACGGTCCATCCCGAAGTCTAAATAATTTTTAAAGCAAATATTTAATGAGGGCCCCGCAATTTGTATTTTATTTGGCGAGGCTCATCTCATTCTTATTTTTTTTTTCAAAATGAATTTGCAACGTCATGGACACGCATCTCGAACCACGTTACAATCAATGTACCCGTGATTAGAAACACATTTCGACTCCGTTGAGAATTGGATTTGAGTCACATAAATGTGCACCCGGGTTTAAGAAGGTAAGATTTATTAAGGCGCGTCCTAAAGAGTCTAACGTATTGTTATTTTAGGAGGGTTGTGAAATTTACTAAACAACCCGTCCTGGAAACTAAATGCTTTGATAATATACGTTTAACGAGGGCCCCGCATCTTGTGCGTTTCTGTTTGTCGAAGCTCATCTCGTCTTTATTTTAACAGGATATCCTATAGCAACTACGTTTCTTGTCACATTTGTCTCTACTAGTTGAGGTTAAAAATGACCCTATTCAATTACATGCTTGCAGGTTATTATAACGGAATCCCGAGTGCCTTTGCAGAATAAGAAAATATGATCGTGCCCATGGGCAGCTAATCGAGCACCGTGGGCCCAAACCCAGCCCACACGGTATTGGCTGGACCTGGGCCAGTGCCTTTCTGATGAAAGGCTGCTGGGTTCGTTTGATTCGGGCTCGACCTTCGGGAGGTTGAGAAGTGCAGCCTTGCGACGTTTATTTTAAAGCAATGGTTTGTCAATTATAAGGAGACAATTTATCAAAAGGACATGAAATTAACTAACATGGTTAGTTCTATGTTTTAAGGACATGCTAACCATAAAAAAAACCTAAGATACAACCTACTGCATTTGAGACCCTTTTATCTATCAACCTACATATACAAACTAACATTCAATCACCACATATTGACATCTATTGGGCACACAGGCTACCTTCGGTATCTAAACAAGGATGCAAACTATTACATATTACATGAATGTTTAATGTAACCATCTATGTATAAAGACATTCTTCAGGACTTTCATTTATACTCATGCTCAAATTTCCCAATTACATTTGACAGTGCATTGGTTGTGTACCTGGTATAGAAGACAAAGAAGAAAGGAATGATCAGCTGGGCAGTATGCAGTAAACACAGCAACAGCAGATACACAGCAACAACACAGCAACAAAATCAACCAACAAAGATGAAGCTCCCGAGTAGTCGAGCAACAAACAACAATCCCCGAAACAGAGTATGAACCAGCAGAGACAGCAGAGTATTCAATGTAAACACCCCAGCAATTCAACAACCACAAACAGCTCAAACAGGCAACTAACAGTAATTGGCCAAGACAGCTAAACCAACATAAACTCTTATGTAATTTTCAGATAGTGTTTGGTTACAATATTCTGAGACTTTTGTTTCTTGTTTTTCTTTTCTGAAGACTAAGAAATGTCCAGCCTCGAGACTAAAAATTCCAGTCTTTTCTCTCTCTTTTCTGAAGACTAAAAGTCCAGCCCTTTTTCAGTTCTCCAATGGCCTATTTATAAGCCAAAGTGACCAAGTGCAGCTAAGCTGCCCCCATGCTCAACTTGCAGCCTGCCCATACCCCTTTAAACCCATGCCTAAGCATCTTTTGGTGTCAGCCCCCCTTTCCTTCCCCACGCCTCGTTTTGTTTAATCAAGAGTTATGGGCATCATTTTATTATTCATTTTAAGCCCCATACTCTTGTGTCTTGTTCCCCATTGGTATTAGTTTAATCTTAATTAGTACCCTACTTGTCAGCTTCATTTAAACTAACCTTTTCTGCTCTTTTCAAACCCCAGACTACCCCTGTCAACCTTGATTATTACTGCCCCTGCCTATTGCAGCATCAAGGCATTTTTGAACTGATGAAAGTTCAAATTCAAGACTGCCTCGACTGAACCCTTTTAGTCATTTTTACAATGCCAACAAACCATTTCAAACATTACTGGGGCATTCAGTCAGTGGCCGAGTTCAATTAGTTACGTGAAAAAACTAGCTCATTCGATTCATTAGTTATAGCAAACTAATCGACGACATTTATCGAGTCGACTACACTAATTATAACAGGTAATAATCAGTCGCTCATATAAATAATACGTTCAGGGACCTAAAGGGCATCAGACAACTTTTGTTCAATTACTGGGGCCTATATGAATTATTTATGCGACGACTATACTAATCGGACATGCTTTTCATAGAGTGTATTCAGAACACAAACAGAAGACAATCGACCAAATAAAAAGGCCTTTAACAGAGATGGAAGAAATCCGAATGAAAAAATAAAATAAAAATAAAAACATAACAAACAAACACCACGAAACATGTTGACAACTTAATTAAACCTAAAAAACTTACCAAAAGAGTTTGAAATCAAAACGGACCCAAATCAGATTTAACCTTCGAACTTTTGAGGCCGAACAAACTTTAATCAGGGTGTTCTCACATGAGAACACCTTGATTATGGTCTATTAGACCTCAAACCCTTGTCAAAACTGGCCGGGTTCCCCATGTGCATGTGTTTCAAGTTCTGGATTTCCAGATCTGGATTTTTAGGAGTTGTGGGTAGATTCGGACCAAACCAATCTTGGTTTGGTCACGAGGAAGGTCAGGGGAATGTCTGGTATGAAGATGGGGTGGTTTGGCATAGGTCCGGGTTCGACTCAAATCTTCAAACGAAGATTCGAGACGAGGGAAGGTGATTCGAGGCAAGAGGGTAACAGATCCATGTTCAGGAGAGTGAGGGGGTCTTAGGGTGTTCAGGAGGTGGTCACCGGCGTCCATGCCGCCGGCTTTAATGGCGAGGGAGATGGGGGCGGCTAGGGTTTCTAATGGGAGGTCCGGGTTTGAGCTTTGGGGACGATGGGATGGGGTGTTGGTATAGGGGGCGTGGGGTGTAAGGGAAGGCTTATATATGTTCTAGGGGTTTAGATCTGAGCCGTTGGATCAGATGATCTCAACGGCTTGGATCTGTTGGTGAGGGGTGAGACGAAGTCGTTTGGTATTAAAACGGTGTCGTTTGGGTTTAAGTGATGGATTGGGTTGGACCGGCTAAACAGGTCGGGTCATGGGTGAGTATGTGGACCGTTGGATCAAGAGGCTTAGGCAGCTCAGATCGACCTGCCTGAAACAGCGTCGTTTGAATTGGTGCTTGGGCAGGCCGGATTTGGACTGGACTTGAGTGCCTGTTTGGGCCTATTTTGTTTTATTCCTTTTGGGCCCAAACCGATTTTCAACTCTTTTCTTTTTGTGTTCTAATTTATTTTTTTTTATTTTTTATTTTTTTAAACAAATGAAAAATAGCAAATAGGTAATAAAACAAATGGAATTAAAACAAACAACAATGTAGCATTTTAACATAATTATCACACCAAATTAACTTGTTTAAGTAATTTAAATCACAACCCAGAACGAACGATGCACATATATATATTTTTTTGAAATTTCTTTTAATGACACATATTTTTTGTATTTTGTTTGACAATGATTAGATGTAAAATGGACAGGCCCACAAATGACTAACAACACATGTCACGGAAAAATCGAAAAATTTGTACAGCGAAGTCATTTGTCACTATTTTTATTTTCTTTTGGAGCGATTGTCCGTGAAGCAAAAATCACGTGCTTACAGCTGCCCCTCTTTGCCCGAAGACACGAAGGGTTTTCGCGCAAAGATAAAGCGAGTGATTTTTGCCTGTCCGAATACTCCGTGTGAAGCATTTTTTGAAAAAGACTTGACCGAACCTTTGCCTCAAAGGTTTCCTACATATCCTGGGCTGAACAGGAATCAGGTCAATGTAGTTCGGGAAATTTTGGTAGCTGGGACTACCGTGTGACTGTAGTGCTTGCTGTTGTTGTGCGCTGTTGCATGCTGCTGCAGGATGCTACCGCTCAACCGATCTCCCTGTTACATTGCTCTAAAAGGAAAACAAGAAGCTAAGTTAAACTGAGGATCCTGAAATTTCATCCATCTTCAACTTGTTCTTGTTGCCTTGCTTTCTTGTCGGCTAATGCTTTCCTCCGACGCCTTTATTTTGTGAACTTGGAGATGATGCTGGTCCTTCACCTTTTCTGAATGTCAGCTCTCATCACTTTGCTTGATTTGCTGGGGACACGGCTTTCTTCTTTAGATCTTCCAATGGTTTCTTCAGTGGTATGGCTTTTCATCGGAATTGTTATACTGGGCATCGTTCCCAAACTACTTCTTTTGAGACGCGTTCCTTCTTTCCTTTGAATGTGCGCTTGCTTTTGCAGTTGTCTGCTTCTTGGTGCTGGGGATTTTATTGTTTCCCGTTTGGGGATCTCTGACAAAATCTGCGATGACTTTCTTAGTTACAACCTTGTGAGATGCAGTTTCAGCCCATTTTGTGAAGTAGTCTATGGCCACTAGAATGAACCTGTGCCCGTTTGAAGCGGCGGGCTCGATCAGATCGATGACATCCATTCCCCAAGCGGCAAAAGGCCAAGGTGCACTTGTTGCATTGAGTTCATTTGGTGGTACCCGTGTCATGTCTGCATGTATTTGACACTGGTGACACTTTTGGACATACCTGATGCAGTTCGTTTCTATAGTCATCCAAAAATATCCTGCTCTCAATATCTTCTTGGCTAAAATAAAACCGTTCATGTGTGGTCCGCAAGTTACGGCGTGTAGCTCTTCGAGCAGTCTGGAAGCTTCTTTGGCATTGACACACCGCAATAACCCTAGGTCTGGAGTCCTTTTGTACAGAATTCCTCCACTTTGGAAGAAGTGGTTGGATAATCTTCGGAGTGTGTGTTTCTGAGTATGATTTGCATGTTCCGAGTATTCTCCTTTTGCCAAGTATTCCTTGATAATATGGAACCACGGATTCCCATCCGTTTCTTCTGTAATATGAGCGCAATAAGCTGGTTGATTATGAATTCTCACTGGAATAGGGTCGATAAAATTCCTGTCTGGGTGTTGTATCATGAAGGACAAAATGGCTAATGCATTTGCGAACTCATTATGGATTCTCGGAATATGTTTGAACTCTATCTTTGTGAAGATATGTTAATATTTTGGTATTCTTTGTAGCCCACTCTCCTAGAACCTGATGTACCAGAAGGTTTGAATTACCTATTACCAACAATTCCTGGGTATTCATGTCAATGGCCAAATTAAGCCCCAAGATGCAAGCCTCGTATTCTGCCATATTGTTGGTGCATGAAAATTTGAGTTTCGCGGATACCGGATAGGGTTGACCCATTTCTGACACCAAAACAGCTCCAATACCCACTCCTTTGAAATTTGTAGCTCCATCAAAGAACATTCTCCAACCGTCATAGGTTTCGGTGATATCTTCTCCTACAAATGATACTTCTTCATCGGGAAAATACGTTTTCAATGGTTCGTATTCTCCTCCTATAGGATTTTCTGCAAGATGATCTGCTATAGCTTGTCCCTTGACCGCTTTCTAAGTCATATAAACAATATCAAATTCACTCAACAGTATCTGCCATTTTGCTAGTTTCCCTGTAGGCATTGGTTTTTGGAAAATGTATTTCAGAGGATCCATCCTTGATATGAGATACGTGGTATAGGCACAGGAGTAGTGCCTCAATTTCTGAGTAATCCACGTCAGAGCGCAGCAGGTGCATTCCAGCAAAGAATACCGTGCTTTAAAGGGTGTGAACATCTTACTCAGATAATATATGGCATGTTCCTTTCTTCCCATCTCATCGTGTTGTTCCAAGACACAACCGAAAGCTCCATCTAGTGTGGATAGATAGAGTAGCAGAGGTCTACCAGGTTTCGGCTAGACCAGGACTTGTGGTATGAATAAGTATTCCTTGATTTTATCGAAAGCTTTTTAACATTCTTCAGTCCAACTTGTTACAACATCTTTCTTCAGCATTTTGAAAATCAACTCACAGATCACGGTCGATTGTTCTATGAAGCGGCTGATGGAATTGAGACACCCCAAGAAACTCATCACATCTTTCTTGTTTTTTGGCGGTGGTAAATCCTGGACAGCCTTGACCTTTAACGGGTCTAGCTCAATTCCTCAGCGGCTGACGATGAATCCTAACAACTTTCTAGCAGGGACTCCAAAGGAAAATTTTGCGGGACTCAGTTTCAAATTATTCCTTCGGAGACGATCAAAGAACTTTCTCAAGTCTGCTATGTGATCTGTACCCTTCTTGGATTTGATGATGACATCATCCACATACAATGCAAACCTTTACCCAACCTCTTCAAAGTAGTCAATGGATAAATATTGAGACTCGAACCCCCCATCTATTAGGACTCTAGCAATGAATTTGTCCTCAAATTGTACCGTGATATGCAGTTCTCTATTGTGACCCAGTCCTTCGGGCGGCAGTTCGTCTTCGTGAAAAGTGATCTTGTGGCTTTCCAATACTTGCCCTACCATATTAGCCATTTCTCCACTAGTGATATTATTGGGTACATAGGCTTCGTTCAACACTTTCATCAATGCATTCCTATGCGCCTCAGAATTCTATAGTAGCGATAGAATGGATATTTGAGCAGGGGTTTTGTTCAGATGATCAACCATAGAGTACCCTCTTGCTTGCACCTTTCTCCAAAGATCGTTTGGGCCAGTTTCAATGATAGGCTGCTTGGGAGCAGCTTTTTTACTTGTTCCTCCCAAATGTTTGGGCGTGTAAACCCTACCGCTCCTGGTCATACCTTATGTTGCACCGGTTTCTTCCATCTTCCCCTTTCCTTTCCTTCTCGCCTCTACAGCATAGTCCCAAGGTATAGTATTAGACTTAAAGGACGGTGTGGGTACTATTGTCACGGTGAAGGGTGTGGTCACTTCCACCTCAAACGGAGTTGACGTGTCTGAGGGCGCTGTTACTATAACCTCAAATGGAGTTGGTGCGGCTACTTCGACCTCAATTGGTCATTGAATCTATACCACAATAGGTGTGAGAATGACTGGAGATATTTTAGGTTCATCCCCTTCACGAATGAGCCCGATTGATCTTTCTAGATCCCATTCTTCATCAGTTTTTATCACATTTACCCCTTCGCCTCTGTGATTCGGGAGGGAGTTATTGTGGATATTTGGTGCGACCTCTTTTGCTTGTATAACCTTGGTGTCAATCAACGTCTGGATCTTATTCTTCAAAGTGAGGCATTCATCAATAGTATGACCCTTCATGCCTGAGTGATCAACATATATCTTGTTTGGGTTAACCCACTAGGAAGTGTTTTCCATAGCAATAGCAGGAATGAGAGTGACATAACCGGCAGCCTTCAGCCTCTCATACAACTGATTGATGGGTTCAGCAATAGGAGTGTATTGTCTGGGCGGTCTACAATCAAAATTTAGTTTGGGTTTTTGGTAGTTTTGGCAGGCTGGTGGTGTTGAGTGGTAATATGCAGGTTGGGTGTTATAGGTATGGTAAGTGGTGGTGGGTTGTTGTCACCTGGGAGGTGAAGGCTGATATGTGGGTGGTGGTATTTGGTATGTGAGGGCAGACTTCGGCCCTTGGGCTACCATTACTGTACCAACTTCTTTCTTCTTAGAGATACCTCCCGACTGCAAGGCTTTATTTGTGTCTTGTAGTGCTTCAAAATTTGTCTCCATTCCACTTTTAGTTACTTCCTCTATTCGTTCTCCCAGTTTGATGGTATCGAAAATTTATGGTTTTCAATAACCATCAACCTTTCGTAGTATTGTGGATCTTGGGCTCGGACAAAGAACTTATTCATCTGTTCTTCTTCCATTACTGGCCTTACTTTCGTAGTTTCTGATCTCCATCAAGTAGCATACTCGTGGAAAGTTTCGGTTGGCTTCTTCTTAAGATTTTGAATGTAGAAGACATCTAGCATATTTTCTGTATTGAACCTCAACTGATCCCTAAAATCGGATGCCATGCTTATCCAATTAACCCATTTCTTCGGGTTTTGACTGATGTCCTAGGACAGGGCGTCACCAGTGAGGCTCCTCATGAGCAGCTTCATGTGGATTCTTTCATCTTTACCAACCCCTACGAGCTTGTCACAATATGTTCTCAAAGTGTACATTCGGATCACCTGTCTCGTCGAACATCTCAAACTTTGGAGGTTTGTAACCCTCTTGTAGTTCTACGTTCGGCTGAATATACAAATCTTCATAATTCAGACCTTCAATACCTTTACCGTCTTCAACACCCTGGACTTGACTAGTAAGCTTCTTGAGCTCCTCCGCCATGTTCTTTATGAGCAAGTCCAACTTGGCAAATTCAGGTATGTATAGGGTTTGTTATGGAGTGTAGGGTAAGGTTTCCACGTATATGTGATTGCTTTGATGGACTCTAGGAATTTGGGCATAGTGGTGATCGTTGATTGAGTTTTGGGAATTTGGGGTAGGTTGTGGTGTGTTTTGAGGAGTATGGTAGGTGGTGATTTGTGGATACTGAGTCGAATGGTGGTGATGTTGTGGAGGGGTTGGTACTGGCGGAGGATTAGGATTTTGAGGAGGTGTGGCATACTGATGAGGTACGAGAGGCTTTTGTTGGTTTTTTGTGTTCTGGGAAGGTGCTGGGTTTTGGGCATTATGTTGGTTGGCGTCGGGGACGTTCAGGGTACGGGAAAGGTTTGCCAAGTTCCGAACTTGCTCAAGTTCTCCTTGTAGCTCCAATATCTTCTGTTCCAACCATAAGACCAAGTCATTCTGTGCTGGTGTACTCCGACCATCTGAAGTCTTGACATTCTCTGAATGCGTAGCGTTATCTTTCCTGATACCGCTAGTATCATCCATTCTGGCTTTTCCTTTGCTTTTAGGATCACTTGGAGGAGGAGGAGGAGGACCTCTATATCTGGTATGATATGCTGATGATGCCAGTATGCACGAACCAACCTTAGGAGATGGGAATAAACAAATAAAGAAAACGAAAAACAAAAAGGTAAATAATTTAGTAAGGAGTATTAAAAGGATGTTTGTGATATTTAAACACATATTGAGAAATTATAAATTTGCGTCCTAATTTGGGAACCTCATTGTGCCCGAGGTAGGCCTAAGCGACATTTGGATTTGGAGAAAATGATGCCAATAACTGCGCCATTTCATTAATATTATAAATGAACCAAATCTCTACTAAAACGACAATAATGATAAAGAGTCACTAATGCCATTTGCCTTATTACAACCAAAGTCTAAAACGAGTCTAGAAAGCAAGTAAAAAATATCATTCCTAATCTATTTGGTCTCAGATGGACCTTCTCCATGCTTGGCCTTCTTTGCTCCATCGATTAGATTCCCCAGGTTGCGCATGTCCAACAGCAGATATGCCCTTGCTAAGAGCCCTCCTTCATTGTCATCCATGTTTTGACAGCCTACAACCCTCTTTCTCATCTTACCTTCAAGCTTCATCAAACCCTGCTCTAAATATTCCAACCTCTCTGTTGATTTAGTAGCGATTTCTCTCCACTCGTTGATTGCTTCCATGTCCACTTTATGTTGTTCCAAATGCCTAGCTTCAGACTCGAAACCCTTTTGCGCATCATCCTGTATTTGACTTGTGCTTCAGCAGCGTCGTCTAAAACCCTATTCTTTAGATTAATCCATGGCTTGATATCACCCGCTATATCATCTACCAACCATGATGGAAAGAAGTGCACATGGCCGGCATGATACCGATCTAGCTCGATGGTATCTTTCTCCACAATGATCTTTTGATGCCACATGTGTTGTGCCTCGAACTTGAATGGAATGGCATTCCCCTGGAAGTGTGCTTTGTACTGAACCATTTTGGAAACTCGTGGTATAACCTACTTTCTCTCAACTTGCCTCATAACCCTGATAGGAGCATAAGAATAGATCCCCCCTTAATCCGATTAGCACTAGATGAGGAGTATCTCTCAACCTGATGATGAATTCACTGCTAGGGAACCATTCGAACATCCAATGTACCTTGTCATCCGTCAGATTGTTGAAAAAATGTGCCCAACTCACAGCGTTTTCTGGTTGCACGAACCTATTTGGGATAAAAGTCATTCTCTTCGGATGGTGATAGGCTATGTGGTCATTCCATAGTCGTCGCGGAAGTTCTTAACGGTATTCTCCTCTCTGAAGGTTTTCCAACAACCATACTTGCAACAACAGATTGCAACCCTCGAAATGACTATACCCCTTTTTATAATGGTCTAAAGCCCGGTACATATCACCCAGGATCATAGGGACAATAGTGTAAGTTTTCCCCTCAATCTCCTCCATTAAAGTCTTAGTGACCATAGCTAGGCGAGTGTGTATCCTTTCTCCTTGTATTGGAAATACCAATATCCCCAAAAAACAAACAATGAATACGAAAACTCGGCGTGGAGTCCAACCCAAAGGAGTGATGGCAAACTCATCATGGTAAAGGCGGTATGACTTGTTGTGCCCATAACTCTCATAAAGGGAATCGAATGGTATGTAAGACTTCTTCATACAGACTAAATCATCATTTTTCCTGAAACCCATCATTTTCAAGAAACCTCGAGGAGTGCAATTTTCCGATACCAACAAACCAGGGCTATCCCATGGTAGCCCAGCGAAACCTCCTATTTCTTCTAAAAGGGGAGTCATTTCTATGTCACCAAAATGGAAAACGGCTCTCTTCTCATCCCAGAACATGGTGGCAGCCTCAATTAATGTATTGTTTGGCTGAATGTCTAACATAGATGGTAAATTCTCGAGGACTCTTTTCACATGATTTTTGTCACTTAGCGGGAGATTTTCCCACCAATTTAGTAGCAAAGGTGAGATATTTCTAACCATGCCGAACCTGGGGACTTCGTGCCTCATTTCTACAAAAAAAAAATAGAGTTCCCCCTCCAAATTTGGCTATTCACATGTTAACGATCAACATATTAGCACGTTTTCTCCAAATAATGCACAGATCGTGATTGTGTCCATTGGAATTATGGAAATCCCGACGGACTTTGGACAAGGCTTGTCTTTGCGAGTTATTATGCGGACATCGTTCTAACTCATACTAGGTTTGGACATGATGCATGCACAGTTAATATTAGAGTGGGGGTTTCTAGAAGAGTCTAGACTGGTACCCTCATGTGGACAACTTGAGAGGGAAAGGCACAAAACCATTTACTGTACTGTTGATCGACTAGTTTTACCGCAAATAAGTCTTTCCAAATTTAAATGGTGATTTAGGAAGAGCGTGGACACTCATCAAGCGCTGCTATGGTATTAGTTACGCACGAGTGAAATATGATGTGGAACATGCTTTATGCAAAGATAAAACAATACGTTGTCAAATATTTTTGCATGATGAAAGCAGTAAATGCAGTATTGAATGAAACGTAAAGACAAAGAAAAAAAACAAGGAAGAAGTTAGTTCGCACCATATGGAAATTATAATAAAGTAGATAATGGAGTAAGGGTGGGGAGAGACAAGATGTAGCAATTCTTAAAAAATGTCTAAAGGAAAGCATATGTTATGACCAAATTGAGCAGATATTTGCATGCTAACTCAAATAAAGGGAAAACAGGGAAGAGGGTATACAGGTAGCAGTAAAAGGGAAACAAGAGCGGGATATTCATGTAACAGCAAAAAATAATAAAAACACGTTTATCAGATAAGACTAATTCATATAGAACAAGTTTGCTATGGTAAGAGCCTAAAAATATTTCAAGCAGAGTCGCCATGCTGTCGCCCTCCTTTTTCTCGCAAAATCGGGTTTCGACACATGACAACTCTTTTAAGGAAGGTGTTAAAACATAGAGTCGCCACCTAACGGGTTTGAGGTGCGTTAGGGCACCTATTTGCAAATAACTCAGGTTTAACCAGTTTGCGTCATCAAAGATCGGGTAAGGGCTCAAATTACCTCGAGGAGAAGGTGTTAGGCATTCCTCGAGGTCCACAACTGTGAGTCTCGACCAAATTTAGACTATATGAATTAGTCCAAAACAAGAGGGAAAGGAAAGAAGTTGGGGAAGTTCATTATTAAACACAAATAATGGATTTAAAGACAAGATGGGGGGTCCTAAATTTTTTAGCCTAAAGGATCACCCCGTGCAAAATAAATAATACTTCATAACTCCCTCAAGATGGGATGTTACTCGTATTATTCAGCGGGCAAAGACTATCATCTCCTGCTACCTGATTACTATCTTTAAGTTATTGCCTAAGGTGTACTAATTGATTCTAAACCGTACCTTATGTGTGCACTACCCGTCCCATGTCTATGACCCAGGAAGCATTTGGACCCCTATTTTGGGTGGTTCTAGACTTAACTTAGGTTGCTCAGAATGAGAAAGCTAGGCAACATACAAAACAAGTTGGACTTCATGTAAAAGCAATTAAGGGCTTAAGTTAGCTTCCACACTTAGACAACAAATGCACGTAAACAAAATAGGCGTTTGACAATTCCAGAATTGAGACGAGTTAGAGTCATTAAGCCCTATGGACATGGTTTCTATGTGACCTTGGAATTCAGACATGCATGCAGTGTAAGGTGCTATTTTAGAGGCATGCTTTCCGAATAACTATATATTTTTGGGAATCTGGTATTGCGTACTGATTACTAAAATTACAAATTAAAAGTGTTTAAACCTATAGACATGATATCTAGGTGCGGTAGTTGGCAATGATTACTAGTGATAGCCATGGAAGACATTCAAAATTACTCAGTTTGATCCTATAGGAATTCTTTCTAACAGTGGTAATGAAACAACGTTGAAAGTTAATATTATCACTTTAAAAGCGAGTGATAATGTCCTATAGGCAGGATTTCTAATGATTAGTAATGTAGATTTGGAGAACATAAACTAATATAATCCTATGATCATGGTATCTAGTGAATATGCTGCAATTGAAAGATCGGTCATTTTATTTCCTATAGGCATAATATCTAGCAATCATGTAGAAGCAGAATATGTTGAATGAATTGAACATTGAAGTCCTATAGATAGGTTATCTAATACATAGAAACAGAATATGTTCGGGCAAATTAAACACTTATAGGCAAGATTTCTATCCATTTCATGCAAATATTAAAGTAAACCATTTTGTCCAATTTCACTAACACCCCAATTGTTATTACAGAATTATTATAGGTCCAATGAATGAAATAAATTATAAAGTTATAAAATAACTATAGTAGGCCTTAGACAAGCCCAAAGTATACCCGGTCAGGCCTTTAATTTCATATCCATCAGGCTTCATCACAGCCCAGAAGCCATAGCCAATCAAACCCAGGAAACATCCCTCATTTACATAAAATATCCAAAACCTAATATCCATCAAAGATTCAGATATTAACCATGCACAAGCCCATCGTCTCATTTAGTAGGTGAAAAGTGGGTAGGATAGAGCATTTAAGACAGAGTGCAAAGGAATCTTAGACCTTAGTGTGTCAGAGTTCCCAAAGGCTTTAAGAACCCAGGGCAGTGCTCACACTAGGGAGGGTGATATAGGAAGCTTAGGGGAAGGGCTTTGGCTTTCAGCCAGCTCCAGAATTGGACTCATAACAGGAAACAATCAGTGGAAATAGTAGTAGAGTAATAGGTTTGGAAAACATTTGCAAACTTATAGGATAATCACATGAGCAAATTAACACACTTAGCAGGGTGATATATGATAAGGAACAAGGAGCATGGGATTGCAAGTTAACAGGCCATGGTATTAGACTATTAAAAACCAAGTTGTGCAACCAATTTAGGACTTGAAGGATTATCTTATGCCAAGCATAAGAGTTAAACATTATAATACAAGCACGATCAGGTAACATAGAGAGTATAAGTCAGGCAGACTGGCTTTAAGGGATTACAAATCATTAGGGGTACAGATTGGTCATGTCAAGGGCACATATAGTGGGAACAATAGTCATAGGAGCATACAACATTCATAGCAAGGTCTTAAACAAGTTAGGGCATGCTAATAACATCAATAGGTCATTAGAAGTTTAGAATTAGGTAGAGAAACATGGATTAAATCATATAGTCAAAGCAGAACACTGAACTGCCAGCAACACTAAACTAAACATGCTTCATTCTTTCTAAACTAACTAAGCTAGGTGCAGAGAACTATTTAGACTAATAATCATAGACAGAATTAGGCAGAAAAGAGTCAAAGAAACATATTAAATCATGCAGTTTCAAAGAACATGCTTAACATAATAGAGTAAATACTACAAAGAATTAGAGACTAACTAGTGATTGTTCGACAAACAAGGAAAAGGATTGCAGTAAGGACCCAGAACTTTGAATGTGTCAAGTTCGAAGGGTTTCAAGAACCTAGGCAGTGCTCAACCCAAGAGAGGTCAGAAAAAGTAAAGTCTGGTGGCCTTGGTTTCAGCCAGCCAAAGCCCAAATAGAATAGAATAGTAACAAGCACATAGTAGAAAAACTTCAACTTTTAGTGAGAAAATAGTGATTAAAAGTCCCGTTTTTAAAGCGGAATGAGGAGGGGTTTATATAGTAGTAGAAATTAAACACCCAAACAAGAAAAATCATCAATCACACACGAGAAAGGAAAGAAAATCACATGCAATCGAAAGTCAGTAAGGAAAAGAGAAAAATTTCAAACCCTAATTTTTTAGGGAAAGTGAAAAATTGGTAGAATCCAAAATAAAAAATCAAACATCACATAGAATAGGATGAATATAGACAAAATATCACCCAAAATTAAAGAATCGAACCAATTTTGGTTCAATCTAAAGAGATCTGAAAACCCTAGTTTTAGGGTAAGTAAGAATCAACCGAAGATATACAGAGATTCATACCCATAATAGAACAATAGTGAATATAGATGGAATAGCAGAAAGGTTAAGGATTTGAACCGACTTTGGTTCAATTTTGATGAGATTTACTTGCCATATTTAGGCAAGCAACTAGGTAACACTATAGACGAACCACCAGTAGTGAGAAGAGACCAATAAGGTAAGTAGATAATGGTAAAATTCCAGTATCAACGGGATTAGTAGAGGGGACTTGGGGGAGGCGACTAGGTTTCTTTAGAAGAGATGAAAGATAAAAGCATATTAGGTGGCGGGTCGGAGAGAATGCCTAGGGTTTGGGGGGTTTGATTAATTAAAACGGGGGGTAGGGTGTGGGCCGTTGATCTTGAAAAATCAACGACTGGGATTTAAAGGTGAACGGGGGGGGGGGGGGGGGGGTTAAAATAGGCTGGTACCGACCGAATTATGGGATTGGGTTAATTTATTTAGGCTGGGGTTTATCGGGCTGGTGTACGGGGTATTGGGTTGGTGTATTAGGTCCGAAAAAAGATGTTTAGAATTAGGCTATTATTTAAATACCCCAAATTTAGCAAACAATAATTTATAAAATAATTAATAAATAAAAATAATAATAATTATGCTCTAAAATAATTAAAAATAATAACTTAACATTATAAAAATATAAAAAGATATTTATTTGCATAAATATCGTAATTTTACATGAATATAGGCTATTATTGCAAAATTATGCAATTAGACTAAAAATGCAAATGTAATTACAACAAATATAGTAAAATATTTAAAGACATACATATTGGTATAAATGATGAGTTTGGATGATTAAATCATCATAAAATAATTTGAAGGATAATTATTGGGTATTTATATAATAAAACGCATAAATAAATTGATTTAAAGCCTTTTAAAATTATGGAAAATTATGTAAAATTCTTGTATAGGCTTATAAGCTAAATGATAATTCATATGTACTATTTTGAAAGTATATATATAAAATAAAAAATATGAGAAAAAAATTGAGTATCAACACCACCACAAGTGTCCACATGCCACAACTTACCAAAAATCCACAATACCATTATTTTTACAATAAATATCCCATGGCTCAACCGCAATATGTACAAGAATCTCAATAATAACAAAAATAAATAAAAATTTACTCAATAAGAAAAAGATATCCCAACAATTATGTAACGACCCGACCGGTCGTTTCATGAGTTACCGCTCCGTTTCCCTCATTTCTGCTTCTTATTTTCTTGTTCAGCCGTATTAAGTGTTATCGGGTTGGTTGGCTCGAGTTCGGAAAGATTTTGGTAAGGTTTGGGGCACTTATAGCCTGTTTGGCCAAGCTTCTTTTTAGCCAAAAATGCTTTTTTTTTGCCAAAAGCACTTTTGGCCAAAAATTGAGGTGTTTGGCCAAGCTTTTGGAAAGAAAAAAAGTACTTTTGAGGAGAAGCAGAAGTAGTTTTGGAGAAGCAGAAAAAAGTAGCTTCTCTCCAAAAGCACTTTTTTGAGAAGCAATTTTGAGAAAAATACACTTAGAAGCAGTTTTTTAAAGCTTGGCCAAACACTAATTGCTGCTCAGAAGTGCTTTTCAAATTAATTAGCCAAACACAAACTGCTTCTCACCAAAAGTACTTTTGAGAAAAGCACTTTTGAAAAAAACACTTCTCAAAATAAGCTGATTTTACAGCTTAGCCAAACGGGCTATTAGTCTCTTTTGAGTAAGCTTGAGTTGGAAAAAGTCAACCCGATGTTGACTTATGTGATAAATGGCTCGGATGTGAGTTCTGATGGTCCGAATAGTTTCGGGAGGTGATTTGGGACTTAGGAGTGTGATCGGAATGTGTTTTGGAGGTGCGGAGTAGATTTAGGCTTGAATTGGCAAAATTGGAATTTTGGCGTTTTCCGGTTGGTAGGTGAGATTTTGATATATATAGGGGTCAGAATGGAATTTCGGGAGTTGCAGTAGGTCTGTTGTGTCATTTGAAATGTGTATGCAAAATTTCAGGTCATTCGGACGTAGTTTGATAGACTTTTGATCGAAAGCGGAATTTGGTAGATTTTGGAATTCTTAAGCTTAAATCCGATGCAAATTTGGTGTTTGGAAGTTGTTTTGAGTGTTCTGAAGGTTGTAACAAGTTTGATTGAAGTTATGGGTTATCTTGGCATGTTTGGTTGAGGTCTGAAGGGCCTCGGTTGTGTTTCGGGTGGTTAAACGGACCATTTTAAGTTGAAAAGATTGCAGAAAAATCTGCTATTGGTGTTGCAGAGAGTTGTGCTTCGCGTTCGCGAGTGGACCCTCGCATTCGTGAAGGGTTATGATGTGAGGCTGGAGGTTTGTCCTTCGCGTTCGTGAGGAAGGTTCTGCGTTCGCGGAGGGTTGGGGTCCTTAAGCTACGCGTTCGCGAGGGTGATGCCACGTCCATGAAGGTTGGAGTTGCTGAGGCATCGCGTTCGCGAGGGGTCATCGCGTTCGCGTAAGAGGATTACTGGTCAACATTAAGTTTGTGCTTCGCGAACATGAGGCATAGACTGCATTTGCGAATGTGACGGTCCGACCAGTCGTCTTAATAATTTACGCCCTAATCCACTATTAACTGCTTTCCTCGTGTTTATTTCTGTTATTTTGATTTGCCTGAATGTTCGATTTTGAGTTTCAGAGAGTTTTGGGACACTTAGTCCCTAAATGAGAGCTTAAGTATTGGAAATTTTACCGTAGTTGGAGTAGTGTGAAGACGGCATCGTAATGGAAATCCGATGGTTCCGTTAGCTCCGTTGGGTGATTTTGGGATAAGGGGCGTTCGGATTGTGTTTTGGAGGTCCGTAGCTAATTTAGGCTTGAAATGCCGAAAGGTCGAATTTTGAAGTTTCCGGTCCGATAGTGAGATTTTGATCAGAGGGTCGTAATGGAATTTCGGAAGTTGGAGTAGCTCCGTAGAGTTAAATGTGACGTGTCTGCAAAATTTCAGGCCATTCAGACGAGGTTTGATAGACTTTTTAATCGAAAGCGTATTTCTAGATTTTGGAGTTCTTAGGCTTGAATCCGTGGTTGATTCATCGTTTCGATGTTGTTTTAAGTATTTTAAGGATTGGTATAAGTTTGGACAGTGGTATTAGGCATCTTGGTGGTTTTGGTTGAGGTCCCGACGGCCTCGGGATGATTTCAGATGGTTGATGGAAGGATTTTGGAGTTTGGAGTTGCAGCTTCAGCTGCTGGTTTTCTGTCATAACTGCAACTGCGAGTGTGGGACCGCAGGTGTAGTGCCGCATAAGCGGATCTGTGGTCGCAGAAGCGGAAATGAGGAGTATCAGTAGGAGCCGCAGAAGTGGTACCGCATCTGCGAATGGGGATTCGCAGATGCGGAAGCTGGTCTTAAGTGAAAGGTTGCAGGTTCGGCCATTGTTCCGCAAAAGCGGGACCACAGATGCGGTAATAGCTGGGCAGAAATATGAAATTTTGAGGGTTTAGTTTCAAAAGTTGGAAATTCGATTTGGAGCTCGGGAGAGGGCGATTTGAGAGGAAATTGAAGAGGAGGTCATTGGGTAACAATTCTTTAACTCTTTCTAATTATATTCCATCAATCTATAGTTAGTTTCATCATTTAATTTTGGATTGGAGGTGAAAAATTGGGGTAAAGTTGGAAGAAAGTTCTTAGACCTAGAATTCGACTTTTGACTGGGAATTTGACCTTAGATTTGGATAATTTGGTATGCATGAACTCGTGAGAGTGTGAGGATTCTGAAAATATAATTTTTACCTGATTCCGAGACGTGGGCCTGAAGGGAATTTTGGTTATTTTACCTAATTTCGCATACTAGCTTAGAATTTAATGGTAAAATTAGTTACTTGAAGTGTTATTTACATTATACAATTAAATTGAATAAATTTGGGCCATTTGGAGTCGAATACTCGTAGCAAGAACGTGATTTCGAGCTGGTTCGAGGTAAGTGGCTTGCCTAACCTTGTGTGGGGGAACTTCCCTTTAGGATTTGGTATATTTGGTAATTGAAATGCCTTGTACGTGAGGTGACGAGTGCGTACTTGTGCTAATTGTTGGAAATCCGATTTTCATTAAGTAATTACTAGTATGTTTCCTTTCCTGTTTTGATTACTTGCACTATTAAGCCTGTTGTTAGCTTAGGAAAGCATGTCTAAGTGACTTAATTGCTTTGCTTGCTTAAACTGCCTTACCTGAATTATGTGCAGCATGCTAGGCTAGAATTACTTGTTTGCCTTAATATGAAATTTGTCATTTCTGAATATTTTCCTATTGCTGTTGTGTATTTACATTGGGACTACGGATGTGGGATTCCGGTAGCTCCCCCTTGTCTGTTTATTTTGGGACTACGGATGTGGGATTCAGGTAGATCCCCCTACGCAGTTATATGGAACTACAAAAGTGCACCCGGTAGATTCCCCCAGTACTGGGTATTTACATTTGGGACTACGAAACGGGATTCCGGTAGATCCCCACGCACTATGAGTTGGACTACGGGACGTGATTCAGGGAGATCCATTGGATATGTATATTTGGGACTACAAGACGGTATCCTGGGAGATCCCCGATTGTTATTTTGGTGCCGAACCGTATTTCTTTCTGTGTTTTCCTTATATCTGTAATAGTTGTTGTTGCCCTTATTATCTTGTATTACTTTTATTGCTGTACTTATTTATACTGTTTTGTTCTACACTATTGAACTTTATATTTTATTTAACCTTAGTAGGTCCCGCACCTTCCTCGTCACTACCCGACCGAGGTTAGGCTTGGGACTTACTGAGTGCCGCTATGGTGTACTCATGCCCTTTCTGCGCATGTTTTTCATGTGCAGATCCAGGTACCTTGACTCAGTCCTATCACCCTTGAGGCGAGGCGACTGTTCTAGAGACTTCGAGGTATATCTGCCGTGTCCGTAGACCGAGGATTCCCTTTCTACTCTCCCTATTGTATTAGCCCTTCTATATTTCCTTTTCCTTGTTAGATATTCTGGAGTTAGACACTGGTAGACATTCTACGGCTTGTGGATTTATGGGTTTTCGAGTTTTGGGAAAATGTATTAGTTTTGAGGATTTATATTGTGTATGCCAAGCGGCACTTTTAAACTCTGTTATATCACTCTATTTCTATTTTAAATTATTTTCTTCCGCAAATTGGTTTATCTTCCGCATTTTAGGCTTACCTAGTCGTAGAGACTAGGTGCCATCACGATGGTTCACGGATGGCGAACTGGGGTCGTGACAAGTTGGTATCAGAGCTTTAGGTTCATAGGAGTTATGAATCACTAGCCGGTTTATTAGAGTCTCGCTGATCGGTATGGAGACGTCCGCACTTATCTGCGAGAGGCTATATAATTGTTAGGAAAATTTCCACTTTATTTGATTTCCTTGTCTTGCGATATTTGGACATCACAATTCTAAACTTCTGTCTTCTATTCTCTCACAGATGGTGAGGACACGCGCTACCCAAGATGATCAGGCACCCGCGCCCCCTACTGCAACCATTAGAGGCCGGGGCCGGGGAAGAGGCCGAGGATGCGCACGCGGTGTAGCCAGAGCACCTAAGCGAGCTACCACCGAGGTACCACCAGTAGATCCAGCCGGAGCCTAGGCACCTGATACGCCTACTGCTACTCCAACACTTCAAAAGACTCTGGCACAGTTCATGAGCATGTCCACCACTTTGGCTCAGGAAGGGTTGCTTCCTCTTGCTGCAGCTACGTCTCAGGCCGGGAGAGAAGCACAGACTCCCGCCGCCCATACTCCTGAGCAGCGAGTGCATGTTGAGAAGATCCCTGAGATTATTCTTGTACAGCCTGTAGTCCGAGGTCAGCTCGAGGACAGGGCATCGACTTCCGAGGATGAGCAGCTGAGGCTTGAGAGGTTTAAGAAGTACAAGCCTCCTATTTTCAGTGGTCTAACATCAGATGATGCTCTGGGATTTCTAGATGAGTGCTACCGCATTCTCCGTACCATGGGTATATCAGGATCGAGCAGGGTTTCCTTCACTACTTTCTAGCTTCGAGGAGCCGCCTATGAGTGGTGGTGCACCTATGAGTTACATAGTTCGGATGAGGCTGATTCACTGACTTGGACTGAGTTTTCATATCTGTTCCTGAGAGATTATGTTCCTCAGAGCCTCATGGACGCATGGCGCGTAGAGTTTGAGCACTTACGCTAGGGTGCTATGACTGTCTCAGAGTATGTTGTCCGTTACACTAATTTGGCTAGACATGCCCCAGCCTTGGTTTCTACTGTTCGCGAGAGGGTTCACCGGTTTATTGAGTGGCTTATTCCCAACATCAGGTCTAGCATGGCTCGTGAGTTGGATATGGACTTTTCTTATCAGCAGGTGGTGAGCATTTCTAGGAGGATTGAGGGTATGCATGCTAGGGGGAGATAGGAGAGGGAGGCCAAGAGGTCTCGAGAGTCGGGCCATTTCTCTGGTGCTAGTGCCCCAGCAGCAGGTCGTCATGGTAGGGGTTATATGAGTCACACTATTCATTCAGCTCTTCCAGCAGCCAGTGGATTCCAGCTCCTCCTATACCGTAGGAGCCTTATTATGCACCTCCGATATCTAGCGAACCTCCTGCGTGGGGTGCTTTCAGAGGTCAATCCAGCAGACCTGACCTGAGCCCGTCACAGCCACCACGTCCTCCCAGAGCTTGTTTTGAGTGTGGTGACACATGCCATATGGTGAGGGATTGCCCTAGACTTGGGAGGGGTGCACCTTCACAGACTTCTCAGCCACAACGTGCCCATCAGAGTTCTCAGGCCATGGTTACAAGCCCAGTTGCTACCCCACCTACTCAACCATCTAGAGGTGGAGGTCGGGGAGGTAGAGGTCGCCCTATAGGGGAGTCCATGCCAGATACTATGCCCTTCCTGTCCGTACCGAGGCTATTGCCTCCGATTCTATCATCACATGTATTATACTGTTTTGTCACAGAGATGCGTCGGTTCTATTTGATCTAGGCTCCACTTATTCTTATGTGTCTTCTTATTTTGCTCCGCATTTAGGTGTATCTCGGTATTCCTTGAGTTCCCCTATTTATGTTTCTACTCCTGTGGGAGATTCTCTTGTTGTGGACCACATTTATCGGTCGTGTTTAGTTGCTCTTAGTGGTTTTGAGATCAGAGCCGATTTATTGTTGCTCAGCATGGTAAATTTTGATATTATCTTGGGCATGGACTAGTTGTCACCCCATTATGCTATCCTTGATTGTCATGCCAAAATTGTGATACTGGCTATGCTAGGTGTACCGCGTGTTGAGTGGAGGGGTACTTTAGATCACACTCTCAGTAGAGTTATTTCTTTTCTTAAAGCTCAGCGTATGGTTGAGAAGGGGTGTGACACATATTTAGCTTATGTGAGAGATGTCGGTATTGATATCCCTTCAGTTGATTCAGTCCCAGTAGTACGGGATTTTCCCGATGTGTTTCCATCTGATCTTCCGGGCATGTTGCCCGATAGAGACTGATTTTGGCATTGATCTATTGCCGGGCACTCAGCCCATTTCTATTCCTCCGTATCGTATGGCTCTTCTTGAGTTGAAGGAGTTGAAGGATCAGTTACAGGAATTGCTTGATAAGGGTTTTATTCGGCCCAATGTATCACCTTGGGGTGCTCCTGCCTTGTTTGTGAAGAAAAAGGATGGTTCTATGCGTATGTGTATTAATTATCACCAGTTGAACAAAGTTATAGTTAAGAACCGTTATCCTTTGCCTCATATTGATGTTCTGTTTGACCAGCTTCAGGGTGCATGGGTGTTTTCTAAGATTGACTTGCGCTCAAGTTACCATTAGTTGAAGATTCAGGAGCCAGATATCCCGAAGACTGTTTTCAGGACTCGATATGGTCATTATGAGTTCCTTGTTATGTCATTTGGGCTGACCAATGCCCCATCAGCCTTTATGCATTTGATGCACAGTGTGTTCCGGCCATATCTTGACTCGTTTGTTATTGTTTTTATTGATGATATTCTGGTGTATTCCCGGAGTTGGGAAGATCATGAGCAGCACCTGAGGACTGTGCTTCAAACTCTAAGAGAGAAGAAGTTATATGCTAAGTTCTCGAAATGTGAGTTTTGGTTGGATTCCGTTGCATTCCTAGGCCACGTGGTATCGAGTGAGGGTATTCAGGTGGACCCAAAGAAAATAGAGGTCGTGCAGAGTTGGGTCATACCATCCTCAGCTATAGAGATCCGCAATTTTCTTGGCTTGGCGGGTTACCACAGTGTTTTGTAGAGGGGTTTTCATCGATTGCATCCCTTATGACCAGGTTGACCCAGAAGGGTGCTCCGTTCCAGTGGACGGAAGAGTGTGAGGCGAGTTTTCAGAAGCTCAAGACAACTTTGACTACAACCCTAATTTTGATACTGCCTACAGGTTCGGGGTCTTATACGGTCTATTGTGATGCCTCGAGGATTGGCCTCAGAGCGGTTTTGATGTAGGACGGTAGGGTGATTGCCTACGCGTCCAGACAGTTGAAGATATATGAGAAGAATTACCCTATCCACGACCTTGAGTTAGCTGCCATTATTCACGCCTTGAAGATCTGGCACCATTATTTATACGGGGTTCCCTGTGAGATTTATACAGACCATCGGAGCTTGCAGCACCTATTCAAGCAAAAGGATCTAAATTTGCGCCGGAAGAGATGGTTAGAGTTGCTGAAGGATTATGATACCACTGTTTTGTATCACCCGGGCAAGGCCAATATGGTGGCCGATGCCTTGAGTTTCCAGGCAGAGAGTTTGGGGAGTTTGACTTATTTACTAGTATCGGAGAGACCTATAGCGATGGATGTTCAGGCCCTAGCCAGCCAGTTTGTGAGATTGGATCTTTCGGAGCCCAGTCGGGTTCTAGCTTGCGTGGTTTCTCGATCTTCCTTATTTGATCGTATCAGGGAGCGGCAGTATGATGAAACCTCATTTGCTTGTCCTCAAGGACAAGGTTCAGCACGGTGATGCTAGAGATGTGACTATTGGTGATGATGGGGTATTGAAGATGCAGGGTCGGATTTGTGTACCCAATGTTGATGGTCTTCGGGAGTTGATTCTGGAGGAGGCCCATAGCTCGCGATATTCCATTCATCTGGGTGCTGCGAAGATGTATCAGGATTTGAGGCAGTACAACTGGTGGAGGCAGATGAAGAAAAATATAGTTGGATTTGTAGCTCGGTACCTCAACTGTCAGCAGGTGAAGTATGAGCACCAGAGACCGGGTGGGTTGATTCAGCAGATAGAGATTCTGGAGTGGAAGTGAGAGCGGATCACCATGGACTTTGTAGTTGGGCTCCCACGTACTTTGAGAAAGTTCGATGCTATTTGGGTGATTGTGGATCAGCTGACCAAGTCCGTTCACTTCATCCCTGTGTGTACTACTTATTCTTCGGAGCGGTTGGCGGAGATCTTTATCCGGGAGATTGTTCGTCTGCATGGTGTAGACATGTGATTTTTGACCTTCCCCAAGATTTTTCATATTTTAGCACGTAAAAACTTAATTTAGGCATAATATCACTATTTCAACTAATATTTACTCTTTTACTTTATTTTATTACAAGAAAATAAAAATTACAAAAAATAGGTTCATTAATGTTTTGTAGTCATTTTTTATCTTAAAAAATACCAAAAATAGTTTTGTTTAACGGTCGGTCTTATTTTAATAGTTATTTTACTTAAGTAGGATTAGTTAATAAATGAGATCTTATTTTTAGTCTCGTTCGCAGGGAAAGAATAAAACTTGGGCTCGTGCAACCCATTTTTAGGCCTAATTTTGGACCTAGCCTATAATTCTCAAGCCCATAATTCCTAGGCCCATACCCCTAGCCTAATCCCTACCCTATATAATAGTACTTACTGCCTAAATAGGAGGTATGCCAAAAAATCCATGGAATCCATCGTTTTCTTCAGAAAAACCACACAAATATACGAAATGGAAAAAGCTAAAAAGCTAAAGAAAAAGGGGTCTGACAATGGCAACCGCAATTCACGAAACCTTACCCCTGTCATCGTCTTCTCCAAACGACCTCCCCCCATTTTGATTTCTTCTTCTAAAAAACATCTAGCCTCATCGACACCTCCAACCAATGACCCCTAAATGCTAAAACACACACACATGCAACCTTCACCATCCTCTCGCCGGAACTCACACGAACAGACTCACAAAACATCACTAAAACGCATACACTTCAACTAAAGGTTTTGAGTCAAGGTCACCGAACACGCTTATGCGTGAGATTCCAGCAAGGTTTTCTGTTCGAAATTCTGGTCTCAAGTCGATTTTGGGTCTAAGCTCTGTTATCGGATCTCTGGTGTGAGTCGTGGTTGGTCGTTGTATGAGCTTTTGGAGGCTTTGTTCACTGAAAATTATTATTTCAGTTGAGGTTCATTCTCATTCTTTCCTTTACGATTATTAGTCGGGTACCATTTTTGTTTGATTCCGATAAGTTTGATCATTTATTTTCATTTCAATCTTGAATGAACATTGAGAGCTTAACTTAATTGTTAAATCTTGCAGAATGTGAATATTATATTTAACAAGTAAAATATTTGTTAATTTGTTTAGAGATCTGATAGCACAAAAGTAATATTTTGTTTCCTTTTTTGGGTTTGTTCAGTGTTTGTCATTGAAAAGAAAAGTCATTAGTGAATTGGGTTTTGGATAATGAGTTGTGTTGATTGTTAAAATATGGGTTTTGATTTTTGAGCTGATCATATGGTTGAGCTTAAGGGAATTAATTTGAGCAAAGGGACATGGGCCTAATAAATAATCTGCAAGGCCATTTCCATGATAATATGTCTGGCCCGTTTTCACGTTAATAACAAAGCTAGCCTACCTTGAATTATTTTAGGTTTTTCCACAAAATCTATAACTCATGGCCCTCATTTAATTAATACTAACTCTTAGAAATCGAGGTATGCCATTAGTTAAATTTTTCATGGCCCTCGCAAACTTGAAAGTGCGTAGTTGTTTTAGGCGCATAATTTAAATTACTTTCTTAAACTCGAGTGCGCATTTATGTGACCCAAATCCAAATCTCAACAACGTTAGATAAAATGTGTCGTGGACCACGGGTGCATTTATGTGATGTGGTTCAAGACGCATTTTAGATGACATTGCTAAAATAAATTAAATAAAAGCAGTTATAAAGTTAAAATTGAACCATAGGTTAAAACATGTGTTAAAATCAGATAATAGGCCAATTATAACAGTTGAGCGACCGTACTAGAACCACGGAATCCGGGAATGCCTAACACCTTCTCCCGGGTTAACAGAATTTCTTACCCAAATTTTTGTGTTTACGGACTGTAATACAGAGTCAATCTTTTCCTCGATTCGGGATTTTGAACTGGTGATTTGGGACACCATAAAATTATCCCATGTGGCGACTCTGAATTTTACATAAAAATAATCCCGTTTCGATTGTCACTTAAGTTGGAAAAAACTCCCTATACCCCTTTCGGGGTGGTAAGAAGGAGGTGTGACACATGGTATTCCAGTTTCCATCATTTCAGATAGAGGTACTCAGTTCACATCACGATTCTGGAGAGCCGTTCAGCAGAGTTGGGTACTCGGGTGGAGTTTAGTACAACATTTCACCCTCAGACGGACGGACAGTCTGAGTGCACTATTCAGATTCTTGAGGATATGCTCCGTGCGTGTGTGATTGAGTTTGGAGGGTCTTGGGATTAGTTCTTGCCATTGGCGGAGTTTGCTTACAACAACAGCTATCAGTCTAACATTCAGATGGCACCGTATGAGGCTTTATATGGGAGACGGTGTAGATCCATGGTGGGTTGGTTTGAGCCGGGTGAGGCTAGATTGTTGGGTATAGACTTGGTTCAGGATGTTTTGGAGAAGGTTAAGGTGATTCAGGATAGACTCCGTACAGCCCAGTCCAGACAGAAGAGTTACGCGGACCGAAAGGTTCGTGATGTTTCCTATATGGTTGGAGAGCAGGTTCTGCTTCGGGTTTCGCCTATGAAGGGCGTTATGAGATTTGGGAAGAAATGGAAGTTGAGTCCGAGGTTTATTGGCCCTTTTGAGATATTGTGGCGTGTTGGGGAGGTCGCTTATGAGCTTGCCTTATCTCCCAGCTTGGCAGGAGTTCATCCAGTATTTCATGTTTCGATGCTCCGAAGGTATCACGGTGATCCGTCGCACGTGTTGGATTTCAGTTCAGTCCAGTTGGACAAGGATATCCTATATTGAGGAGCCAATGGCAATATTGGACAGGCAGGTTAGAAAGTTGAGGTCAAAGAACATTGCATCAGTAAAGGTTCAATGGCAGGGTCAGCTGGTCGAGGAGGCGACCTGGGAGTCCGAGCAGGATATATGCAGCTGTTACCATCATATTTTCACTACTTTAGGTATGTCTCTATGCTCATTCGAGGACGAACGAATATTTAAATATAGGAGGATGTGACGACCCGGTCGGTCGTCTTAAGAATTTACGGCCCGATCCCCTATTAATTGCTTTCCCGTATTTATTTCTGCTATTTTGATTTACCAGGATGTTCGGTTTTGAGTTTCAGAGAGTTTTGGGACACTTAGTCCCCAAATGAGAGCTTAAGTTTTGGAAATTTTACCGTAGTCGGAGCAGTGTGAAGACATCCTCGGAATGGAAATCTGATGGTTCAATTAGCTCCGTTAGGTGATTTCGGGATTAGGGGTGTTCGGATTGTATTTTGGAGGTCCGTAGCTAATTTAGGCTTGAAATGCCGAAAGGTCAAATTTTGAAGTTTCCGGTCCGATAGTGAGATTTTGATCCGAGGGTCGTAATGAAATTTCAGAAGTTGGAGTAGCTCCGTAGAGTTGAATGTGATGTGTGTGCAAAATTTCAGGTCATTCAGGCGAGGTTTAATCGACTTTTTGATCGAAAGCACATTTCTAGAGTTTTGGAGTTCTTAGGCATGAATCCGTGGTTGATTCATCGTTTCGATGTTGTTTTAGGTGTTTTAAGGATTGGTATAAGTTTGGACAGTGGTATTAGACTTGTTGGTTCTTTTGGTTGAGGTCCCGGGGGCCTCGGGATGATTTCGGATGGTTGACGAAAAGATTTTGGAGTTTGGAGTTGCAACTTCAACTGCTGGTTTTCTGTCATAACCGCACCTGCAAGTGTGGGACCGCAGGTTCGGCACCGCAGAAGCGGCTCTATGGTCGCAGAAGCAGAAATGGGGAGTTTCAGCAGGAGCCGCAAAAGCGGTAGAATTTTCGCAGATGCGGTACCGCATCTGCGGATGGGGAGTCGCAGATGCGGAAGCTAGTCTTAAGTGAAAGGTCGCAGGTGCGGCCATTGTTCCACAAAAGCGGGAACGCAGATGAGGTCCCTTGACCGCAGATGCGGTAATTGCTGGGCAGAAATATGAAATTTCGAGGGTTTAGTTTCAAAAGTTGGAAATTCGATTTGGAGCTCGGGAGAGGGCGATTTTGAGAGGAAATTGAAGAGAAGGTCATTGGATAACAATTCTTTAACCCTTTCCAATTATATTCCATCAATCTATAGATAGTTTCATCATTTAATTTCGGATTGGAGGTGACAAATTGGGGAAAATTGGATGAAAGTTCTTAGACCTAGAATTCAACTTTTGACTGGGAATTTGACCTTAGATTTGGATATTTTTGGTATGCATGAACTCATGAAAGTGTGAGAATTCTGAAAATATAAATTTTACCTGATTCCGAGATGTGGGCCCGAGGGACATTTTGGTCATTTTACCTAATTTCGCGTACTAGCTTAGAATTTAATAGTAGAATCAGTTACTTGAAGTGTTATTTACATTATCCAATTGAATTGAATAGATTTGGGCCATTTGGAGTCGAATACTCGTGGCAAGAACGTGATTTCGAGTTGATTTTGAGCTGGTTCGAGGTAAATGGCTTGCCTAACCTTGTGTGGGGGACCTTCCCCTTAGGATTTAGTATATTTGTCAATTGAAATGCCTTGTACGTGAGGTGACGAGTGTGTACTTGTGCTAATTGTTGGAAATTCGGTTTTTATTAAGTAATTACTAGTATGTTTCATTTTCTGTTTTTATTACTTGCACTATTTAGCCTGTTGTTATCTTAGGAAAGCATGTCTAAGTGACTTAATTGCTTTACTTGCTCAAACTGCCTTACCTGAATTCTGTGCAGCATGCTAGGCTAGAATTACTTGTTTGCCTTAATATGAAATTTGTCATTTCTGAATATTTTCCTGTTGCTGCTGTGTATTTACATTGGGACTACGGATGTGGGGTTCCGGTAGATCCCCCTTGTCTGTTTATTTGGGACTACGGATGTGAGATTCCGGTAGATCCCCCTTGTCTATTTATTTGGGATTATAGATGTGGGTTTCCGGTAGATCTCCCTTGTCTGTTTAATTGTAGGACTACGGAACGAGATTCCGGTAGATCCCTGCGCACTATGAGTTGGACTACCGGATGGGATCCCGGGAGATCCATTGAATATGTATATTTAGGACTACATGACGGTATCCTGGGAGATCCCCGATTGTTATTTTTGTGCTGAACCGTATTTCTTTCTGTGTTTACCTTGTCTCTGTAATAATTGTTGTTGCCCTTGTTATCTTGTGTTACTTTTTTTGCCGTACTTATTTATATTGTTCTGTTCTATATTGTTAAAGTTTATATTTTATTTAACCTCAGTAGGGCCCTGACCTTCCTCATCATTACCCGACCGAGGTTAGGCTTGGCACTCACTGAGTACCCTGTAGTGTACTCATGCCCTTTCTGCGCATGTTTTTCATGTGCAGATCGAGGTACCTTGACTCAGTCCTATCACCCTTGAGGCGAGGCGACTGTTCCAGAGACTTCGAGGTATATCTGCCGCGTCCGCAGACCGAGGAGTCCCTTTCTACTCTCCCTATTGTATTAGCCCTTTTGTATTTCCTTTTCCTTGTTAGATATTCTGGAGTTAGACACTGTTAGACATTCCAAGGCTTGTGGATTCATGGGTTTTCGGGGTTTGGGAAAATGTATTAGTTTTGAGGATTTATATTGTGTATTCCGAGCGGCACTTTTAATCGTTGTTATATCACTCTATCTCTGTTTTAAATTATTTTGTTCTGCAAATTGGTTTATCTTCCGCATTTTAAGCTTACCTAGTCGTAGAGACTAGGTGCCGTCACGATGGTTCACGAAGGGCGAACTGGGGTCGTGACAGCGAAGAAGAGATTTTAAGTGCTGGGCAGAATGTTTAAAAGACCCATTTCCGCGATTTTAGGTCTAAGTTCCTCTATTTTTGGGTGATTTTGAAGCTTTTTGAAGGGGATTGAAAAGGGAATTAAGGGGAACACTTGGAGGTAAGATTTATGGACTTAAAACTCAATCCTAATGTGATTTCTACCTAATTAATCATGGAATTTGTGGAATTTAAGCCTAAATATTGAAGAACTAGGGCTTGTAATTGGAGACCTAGAATTTGGGATTTGAGGGGTCATTTGTGGTTGGATTTTGGTACTTTTGATATGAATGAACTTGTGGAGTGATAAGGAGTCTATTGATGTAATTTTTGTCGGATTCCGAGACGTGGGCCTGGGGGTCGGGTTTGGCAAATTTCGAGATTTGGGTTGTAATTTATTTTCTTTCGAGTGGGCTTTGTTCCCTTAGCATATTTTGATGGTTTTGCACTGATTTTGGTTAGATTTGGAGCATCCGGAGACCGATTCGAGAGGCAAAGGCATCGCGGGCTAGATTTTGGACCGGATAGAGATGAGTAATGATTGTAAATGTTGTTCTGAGGGTATAAAACCCCGGATTTCACATCGTTGTGCTATATTGAGGTGACGCACACGCTAGACGGCGAGCGTGGAGTCATACAGTGGTGGGGATTGTGACTTAGTCCGTCCCAAATGACTGTTTTATTGCGTATTTGATTAAAAACTTTTTGCTATCATCATGTTTTGGGCTGAATGCCCTATTTGGGCCTCGTGCCAACTATTTTGGATCCTTAGGGGATTCTTGCTACTATTCCTCACTATTTTGACTTTATACTTGTACTCAGTCATGTTATATTCTGCTATTTTATAACTCAGCCATGTTTATACTATTTTGACATCTTAAATGATATTTTGAGCTGAGCATTCATATTTTACTGTGCCCGAGTGGCTTTTAGAGATTTCTGACTGAGTAGGGTCGAGGGCATGTGTTGTGAAGCTATTATGGGATCGGGTTGCGTGCCGCATCGGTATTGAGCTGATTCATGATTATGGGGTCGGGGCCTGAGTTGTACGCCACAAGGTGGCTTGATATGAGGCTGAGAGCCTATTGATTATGCCACGAGATGGCTTGATATTGCGCTTGGGACGTTTGGGACGTAAGGGGCCCCTCCCGGAGTCTGTACACCCCCAGTGAGCGCGGGTACCCAGTGTGATATGTGATATAGCCCGTGGGGCTGATGTTGTTCCATTTTATTTTCCGAGGGGCTGATTCTGTTGATATTGTGCCCGAGGGGCTAATTTTATGTGTTTATCTTTTCTCACTGCTTTTCATTCACTTGTTTAACTGTTAAAAGATGTTTTAAAGAAGCTTATACTGAATTAAGGTGTTTTATGAGATTTCATTGTTTTGTTGCTTTGCAAAGGTTTTTCACTGTTTCTTTGTAGCATTTTGCTGTGATTTTACGTGTTTTCTTATCGCTCAGTCTTCATTTATTTTTATTACTCACTGAGTTGGCGTACTCACATTACTCCCTGCACTCTGTGTGTAGATTAAGGAGCTTCGGGCCCTGTTAGCGAGGGTTGATTGCTTCTAGCAGACCGTGCAAAGATCACTAGGTAGCTGCTCGGCGTTCGCATCCCAGTGCTTCTCCTTCTTATCTTTATCTTCTTTTGTACTGAATTGTAGTAGACTATTTAGTCTTTTCCATACTCTTAGACTTATGTTAGATGCTCATGACTGGTGACATCCCAATGTCGGGCTGTGTTTGTTTTCGCAAATTGTATTATTTCACTATTCTTTTGGGATTTAATAATGTTAATGACTTAAATTGAATTATTATATCTATTTAAATGAATTTGGTAATGTGTCAGCTGGCCTTGTTTTACGATAGGCGCCATCACAACGGGTCCGGGTTTAGGGTCGTGATAAATTAATAACTTCAACTCAATATGACGATAACTTCCACAACTTCAATACCAATAACTCAACAAGAAGATATTCCACGAGTTAACAACTACAAGTGAGAGTAATTGAACAAATAAAGAACTAATAGGACAATAATAGAGGTAGTAACTTCAACTAAGTCATATAAGAGCAATTACGACAATAAGAGATAGGAACAATATTGACAACGTAAATTAGAGCATGTGAGAGTAAATCTAACAAGTAAGAGGTAGAACAAGGACTAACAACATCTTATAAAGCATGTAAGAGTAGATTAACAATGAAAAATATAACATGTTATGACAATTCAATTAAATGCATGGAAAGGATCTAAATAATCCAAATCGGTCAAATACTATATACAACCTGTGTACATACTCGTTACCTCGTGTACACGTCTTTCACATAATACAAATAGCACAATCAATCCAAATCCTAAGGGGTAGTCCCCCATACAAAGTTAGGCAAAATAATATTTACCTCAACTAGGCTAACTCAGCCCTCGAAAATAGCTTTCCCCCTAAAATTCGCCTCCACACGGCTCAAATCTAACTAAAATGACATAATAACATCAATCAATGTAAGAGAATTCAATTACAATAGGTAAATCTATGATCTTTACACTTTTTCCAAAAAGTCAACAAAAGTCATCCGGTCAAAACCCGGGTCCTAGGGTAGATTCTGACTACCCATAATCTCACGAGTCCATATATGTATTTTGTTTTAAAATTCGAGTCCAAATCGACTCTCAAAACTCAAATCTTTATTTTTCAAAACTTTGACAAAAATTCCCAATTTAGTCTTTGATTCTCATAAATTTGATGTTAAATCTAAGATATAATCATGAAATATAGTTGAAAATTGATTAGAATCACTTACCCAATATTTTGTAAATGAAAACCCCCTCTCCAAATTGCCTCCTACCGAATCTAAGGTTCTAAAATATGATAAATGAGACTAAACCCCGACTTTCCAGCCCTTATGTTCAGTTGCAGGTAGGAGTGGCAAACGGGCGGGTCGGATATGGTTCAGGTAAAAAACGGGTAATAAAAAAATGGATAAATTATCCGACCTGAACCATATTTAATACGGATAAAAAATGAGTTAACCGGCGGATAATATGAGTAACCATATTATCCATGACTTCTTGCATATGATCACTTTTGGGAGAATTCTTAGTCTTCCTAACTTGAGGAACCCTCAATTTGAGGCTTTACAAATGTAAAAGTTAGACCCATTGGTTATCCATTTTCTAAATGGATAATATGGTTCTTATCCATCTTTGACCCGTTTTTAAAACGTTTATTATCCAACCCATCTTTTAGTGGATAATTTGGGTGGTTAACTGTTTTCTTTTAACCATTTTGTCATCCCTAGTTGCGGTGTCGCATTTGTGACACTGGGTTCACAATTGTGCACCCTCGCAATTGCGACCACTGACAGCCCAATGGAACATCGCAAATGAGATAATGGGTTTGCAATTGCAAACCTTGTCCACGTCGCAATTGCGACAATAATTATCGATTTTGAAACTACCCAACTATGCCTAACTTCGCAAATGCCAGACATTGCAATTGTGATAACTGAGCCTCCCCGGTCATTGCAATTGATATAACTGCAACACCAGCAACTTATTTTTAAGTCCAAACTATTCTATGGCACGTCCGAAACTCATCCGAGCTATTGGGACTCCAAACCAAACATCCACACAAGTCTAAAACTATCATATGAACTCGCTCGCGCGATCAAAACCTAAAAATAATATCTAGAACTTCGAAGCAGACATCAAAACGCATGAATTTTCAAAGAAAAGTTCAAAATCTCTAGAATTGCAACTAAGGATCCGAATCCTATCAAATCAACTCCAAATGACACCAAATTTTGCAGATAAGTTCTAAATAGTATAACGGACCTATTCCAAGTGCCAAAACTAAATTCTAAACCCGATAGCCAAAAGTCAACCTACGGTCAAACTTCTAAATCTCAAATTGTCAATTTTTGGCAAAACAACACAAATCAACTTACGGACCTCCAGAGTTGACTCCAGACATACGACCAAGTCCAAAATTAAAATAGGAACCTATCAGAGCTATCAAAATACCATTCTGGGGTTGTTTTCATAAAAGTCAATCATTGGTCAACATAATCAACTTAGGCTTTTACGCCAAGAATCAAGGGGTCCAAATCAACCCAAAACCTTCTCGGAACGAAACCAATCATCCCCGCAAGTCATAAAACTACAAATGTATATGCGTGAAGTATCAAAAGGAGAAACAGGGCATAAATATACAAAACGACCGATCAGATCGAAGGATTTTGGCAACCAACAAGACATACTTTTAAGTTAAAATATCTAAAGGAAAATAATTTGCAATCGTTTGCAAAAACAAAAACTGGGTAATGATTTCCCCATACGACAGTGAATGAATAAGATCTCACAGGTCACACCCTCGTACTTTCCATTGTTAGTTGCAAAAAACAATATCTCATTTTTTAATAAATTATAGTGTCACGACCCAGATTTTTCACTCTCGGGAGTTGTGATGGCGCCTACTAATGTGAGCTAGGCAAGCCAAACCTTCAAACTAATTACTTCATTAACCATTTCCTTCTTTTTTTAACAAACATAAAGCGATAACAAATGAACAGCAGAAATTAGAGTTTAAGCGGAAGACATCAATAAAACATCGGAAATCTATGTCTATTACAGTTACCCAAGCCTTAATCACCCAAAACCTAGTGTCACAATGTCACAGATGGACTAAGATTTACTACATACAAAGTCTGAAGAAATAACAATGCACTATTTCTGGACAAAAGGAAAATGAAACAGGAAATAGGGATAGAGGGAGACGCTAGGGCCTGCGGATGCCTGCAGGTCTACCTTGGATTTCCTCGTGGACTGAAGTAGCCTCCAACTACGGTCCAAGAGCTGCTTCGGGATCTGCACATAGTGCAGAGTGTAGTATCAGCACAACCGACCCCATGTGCTGGTAAGTATCTAGCCTAACCTCGGCGAAGTAATGACGAGGCTAGGACCAAACTACCTAATAGACTTGTGCAGTTCAAATATATACAACGGAAAAGAAATACAGAAATAACCAGTCAAGTATGGGAGGGGGAGCATGCTGTGGTGGAGATAACAATTCTGAATAGAAAGACATCAAGTAAACGAAAGAAACAGCATAACTCGGATATCAACAAAGAATCAGAAATCAATAAATGCACGGCATCACCCTTCGTGCTTATACTCTCATCCTCACCAAAGCAATCATATAATAAAAATGTGCACGGCATCACCCTTCGTGCTTTTACTCTCTTTCCTAACCATATAATCAATATAACCGGCATGGAATGGTACATCGTGCGGCATGACATCACCCTTCGTGCTTTACACTCTTTCCTCACAATCATACACAACATCACCCTTCGTGCTTTAACTCTCTTCCTCACCCAAATAACAATCACAAACAATAGGGGAAGGGAATAAATGAAATTGCAATAAAAATCCCGGCAAGGGAACAACATCAACATCCCGGCAAGGGAGATAACATAATGATCTCTTCTCTTTCTCATTTTTACTTCACTATTCACTTCACCACTCGAGCCAATGCTCTAGAGGTTCAATTATCGCTTATACTTTCACAATTCGTTATACAACTTGAGCCAACGCTCCTCAATGTTCATAGGTCACAATTCCTTCCACAAACTTTATACAACAAATAGAAACCACCACTAACGCATGAAAGATACAACGAAGTCATGATAATCACAATATAAAGACTCATGGGCATGCTAGACACCAACGTATAGATACTCGTCACCATGCCTATACGTCGTACTCAATAATTACCACATAACAAATATGACTCAACTCCTAATCCCTCAAGCTAAGGTTAGACCAAACACTTACCTCGATGCCTCGAACATAATTCACGTTTCAATTATAGCTTTACCCCTTGATTCTACCACCAATCCGCTCGTATCTAGTCATAAGTTACTTAATTACATCAATAAACGCTAAATGATCAATTTGAATGCATAAAAATGAGTTTTCCAAAGTTTTACCCAAAAAGTCAAAAATCGCCCCCGGGCCCACATGGTCAAAACCCGAGGTTCGAACCAAAACCCGATTACCCATTCCCCCACGAACCCAAATATATAATTTGTTTTGAAATCGAACCTCAAATCGAGGTCCAAATCCCCAATTTTTGAAAAACCTAGGTTCTACCCAAAACACCCAATTTACCCCATGAAAATCATTGATTTCGAGTTGAAATCATGTTAAAAGATGTTAATGATTGAAGGAAATGAGTTAAAATTAACTTATAATCGATTTGGAAGAAAAGGTATTCTTGAAAAATCGCCCTAGGGAGTTTGTGTTTTGAAAGGATGTGAAAAATGGGTTGAAAATCGTCTAAGTATAAAAGTTGCAGGTCTCAGATGTGACAATTGCGAACAGGGGTTCGCAATTGCGAACGCCGATCTCTGCTGACTTGGGAATTGCGAAGGGAAGCTCGCATTTGCGAACCCTTGGGAAATCTGGATTTTTCGCATTTGCGAAAGTTTCCCCCTTACATTTGCGAGGTCGGAATTGCAAAGCACAACTCGCATTTGCGAGATAAGGCAGGCCTGGGCTGGTTCGCATTTGCGACCAATCCCTCGCATTTGCTATATCGCATTTGCGATCCAGGATGCGAAGCCTGCAGGCTTGATCACACCAGCAAAAATCCTGCAATTTTTCTAAGTTCAAAATGCACTGGTGGCCTATCCAAAACTCACCCGAGTCATCGGGGCTCCAAACCAAATATACGCACAACCTCAAAAATATCTTACGGACTTATTCGTGTACTCAAATCACCAAAATAACATCATGAATATCGAATTAAACCTCAAGATCAATGAAATTTCTCAAAACTTCTTTAAACATCAAATTTGCATTTAAGGTCCGAATCACGTCAAATGGATTCCGTTTCTTACCAAATTTCACAGAATTATCTTAAATCATATATAAGACCTGTACTGGCGCCGGAACCAAAATACGGGCCCGATACCATTGAGTTTTATTCAAAATTCATTTCCAAACCTTATAAACAATTTCAGAAAATAATTTTCTTCAAAAATTCATTTCTTGGGCTTGGGACCTCGGAATTCGATTCCAGGCATACGCCCAAGTCCCATATTTTCCAACAGACCCTCCGGGATCGTCAAATCATGGGTCTGGGTCCGTTTACCCAAAACATTGACCGAAATCAAATTAATTCAGTTTATAGTCAAAATTTATCATTTTTCACAGATTTTCAGATATAGGCTTTCCGGCTACGCGCCCAGACTGTGCCCGCAAATCGAGGTGATGCTAGAAGAGGTTTTTAAGGCCTTGGAACGGAGAGAATAATATAATTTATTGTCTTTCTCTTAATTTACTAAAATTGATAAGTAAAAATAAAAATGTACTTTTAGTATACTGGACAAGTAAGAATAAACGAGAGTAATATAATTTATTTCATTACCTAAATTATGTCGTTCTCTTTGACATATATACACAAATTAAATGTAAAATCTTACTGTAAGAAGAACGGTAAATTTATCTTGAGGTCAAAAGAAGTCGTTTGTCTCAGTCAAAAGGTCAATTAACGGATAAAGTTTCTAAACCTAAAAGGTTACGAGAATATGGAATATTTATTTTAAGATTAGTATCTCATAACTAAATTGATATTTTTGTCAAATTTAGGGAAATTCATCCTTGTTAGTCAATTGCTATCATATATCATAGTTAAGAAAGACACAGAAAAAAGAATGAATAGAAGACGATTGTAGTAACGAAGATTATTTGAGAGATTTGGAAAGCTACCTTGCATTTAAGAAAAAAAAAAAAAAGTTAACCAAACTTAGGGATAACAATTTTGTCATTTTTGATCTGTGATTTGCAGAAAGAGCTACGTGGCTTACGTGATTAGATGTTAGATTGTGATTATCTAATCATGATTAATATTTTATCATTAGTCTGTCATAGGTAGGGGTGTACAAAGGAAACCGACAAACCGCACCAACCCGATAATCCGAGTCAAACCACGAAAAAAAACCCGATTATGGTTTGGTTTAAACCCGACCATAATTGGTTTGGTTTGGTTTTAAATAAAGAAAGTCAAACTGAAACCAAACCAACGCGACGTTATATATATAAAAAATTTAGATATATTTAATATATAAATATAATTATTGTGATGTAATTTATAAATATTTTTTAAACTTTTTCATAATTTTATCTTTTAATGTATTATTTCAAGGTTGGACTTAGAACTTTTGAGTGTTCCAATAAATTTTATAGCCATTAATATTAGTAACTTAAATAATTCTAACAAAAGGTCAAATCAATATACTAACAAAAGACATTCAATTCAATACTACGAACGACATTGCATTGAATATCTATTTTTTGTTTTGCAATAATTTAGATAAAAACGCATAACCTATTTTTATTTTTTCTTTAGTGTTTAGTCATGTAATTAATACTCCCTTATTAGTCTACTTATTTTAACATGACTTAGTAGTTTTAGATTATGGTTATTTTTATTATAGCTTTTTAATTAGCAATATTTATATTACATAATTTTATTGTCTTTACTGTTGAATATTTTAGGATAATGCCATGACACATCTCATATTTTGTATTATTTTCTTGAAAAATACTTTATATAGTTGTATCTTACTAGGATTAAAGAAATATTTTGAGCATAAGTTATATGTTTTGTGCTACGAAGATTTTACCGGAAGAAAATCCGAAAAAACCCGAATGACCCGAAAACCCGAGATTGAAAAATTCGAGTTTTATTGGTTTGATTTGGTCTTTAGATTTAATAACCCGACACAATTGGTTTGGTTTGATAATTACAAAATCCGAACCAACCCGACCTAGGTACACCCCTATTTAACAGGCATGATATTGACGTAGTCAAATTTTCTTATTTCTTATTAAAGACCAAATTAATAGTAACGAAAAGTTACAGTCGATAACCAGAATAACTGCAAACAATATACTATTTGGATTGTGTGAATTGTTTCATCTAAAATTTAAACTTTTTAAGAATAATTGATTTGCAACACACTGTCTCAAGTCTTATTCTATTTCTCAATTAAACCAATCAAGCAGAAGCATTCTGTTAAATAGGGATGTACACAAGTCGGGTTGGTTCGGATTTTACAATTATCAAATCAAATCAATTGTCAGGTTATTAAATCTAAAGACCAAATCAAACCAATAAAACTCGGGGTTTTCAATCTCGGTTTTTCTCGGGTTTTGGGTTATTCTGTTTTTTTCGGGTTTTCTTCCGGTAAAATCTTCGTAGCACAATATATAACTTATGCTCAAAATATTTCCTTAATTCTAGTAAGATACAACTATATAAGGTATTTTCCAAGAAAATAATACAAAATATGAGATGTGTCATGGCAATATCCTAAAATATTCAACAATAAAGACAATAAAATTATGTAATATAAATATTGCTAATTAAAAACTATAATAAAAATAACCATAATCTAAAAGTACTAAGTTATGTTAAAATAAGTAGACTCATAAGGGAGTATTAATTACATGACTAAACGCTAAAGAAAAAATAAAATAGGTTATGCATTTTTATCTAAATTATTGCAAAACAAAAAATAGATATTCAATACATTGTCGGTCGTAGTATATAATTGAATGTCTTTTGTTAGTATTAATATCGATTTGACCTTTTGTTAGCATTATTTAAGTTACTAATATTTATGGCTATAAAATGTATTGGAACATTCAAAAGTTTTAAGTCCAACCTTGAAATAATACCTTAAAAGATAAAATTGTGAAAAAGTTTAAAAAATATTTATAAATTACATCACAATAAGTATATTTATATATTAAATATATCTAAAAAATTTATATATGTAATGTCGGGTTGGTTTGGTTTCAGTTTAATTTTCTTTACTTAAAATCTAACCAAACCAATTATGGTCGGGTTTAAACTAAATCAAACCAAACTATAGTCTGATTTTTTTTCGCGGTTTGACTCGAATTATCGGGTTGGTACGGTTTGTCGGTTTTTTTTGCACACTCCTACTGTTAATATATGTCTCATTGAATTACGTGAAGTGGTTTCCCTAAAGTTATAGGATTTTGAATTTTGTGAATTACCTCATACAAAAATTTAAACTATTAAAAGTATCATATACAAAAGATCATGTTTAACCAACTGGAAAACATTTACCCATACGCGTTTACACCTCAATGCATACAAACGCTTTTACGTACACTTCTATCACTTGACTATAATTTTACAACTGTTATAAAATAAAGATTATAAAGTAAAGACAAGTATAGAAAAACTGATATATTATTCGAATTCAAATTGATATACATAATGAACTGAAATCTCTTCTATTTACAGAAAAAAGGAAGTTGTTGGGTAAGCTGCTACTATACCAGATATGGATAATCTTCTATTGAGAGCAATGTTTATCCATAATGGAGTACTGAAAGGATAAGCTTATTATACCCGATATGGATAATCTTCTACCGGGGTAATGTTTATCCATAACTGGGTACTGAAAGGATAAGCTTATTATACCTGGTATGGATAATCTTCTACCGGGGATAATATTTATCCATAACTGGGTACTGAAAGGATAAGCTTATTATACCCGGTATGGATAATCTTCTACCGGGGGTAATGTTTATCCATAACTGGGTACTGAAAGAATAAGCTTATTATACCCGGTATGGATAATCTTTTACCGGGGGTAATGTTTATCCATAACCGGGTATCGAAGTGATAAGCTTCTTCAGGAAGCTTATTTCCAATAGAGTACTTAAATAGATAAACATATTTACGGTGGAGTCCCATATGGATAAGCTTCTTCAGGAAGCTTATTTACAATGGAGTACTAAATGAACATCCATAATATAATATATTTATAACACTCCCCATTGGATGTTCATTAAAAGATAATGTGCCTCATTAAAACCTTACTAGGAAAAACCACGTGGGAAAAAATCCTAGTGAAGGAAAAAGAGTACACATATTTAGTAATACGCATTACTAGGTGCCTCATTAAAAATCTTATAAGGAAAACCCCATGGGAAAAAATCTTAGTAAGGGAAAAATAGTGCATCGCGTATTTTACTCCCCCTGATGAAAACCTTATTTCAAATATTTGAGTCTCCGCATTCCAATCTTGTATACCATATTCTCAAAAATTGATGTTGGTAAAGACAATCTGTTGGATTGTCACTTGAACTAATTTGATGCACATCAATGTCACAATTTTCCTGAAGATCATGTATGTAGAATAATTCTGGTGAAATGTTCTTCGTTCTATCTCCTTTTATAAATCCTCCCTTTAATAGTGCTATGCATGAAACATTGTCTCCGTATAATATTGTGGGTCTTTTATCACATTCCAACCCACATGTTTCTCGAATGAATCACTGATCTCAATCATATGCACTCCCTGCTTGCCGGTTTGAAATCGAGCTTTATGGGTATCGGATAAATAACCTGCATCTGCATTACCAATACGATTTGCACCACTTTTGTTAGCATTAGCAAGATAAATAAGTGCACCATCTACACCGAGATAGAGTATTTCAGGACCAAGGAGCTCCTCATCCTCTTCTAGAGGTTGGAACGGATCCTTATTCACTTCAAGTGATTGAATATTCATTGGTGTACTTAATGGGTACACTTTGTCCATGTAAAAGTATTTTTAAGACCCTCTTGGAGCTCTTCCGGAGTTCCAATAAGATTTATGTCACCAACATAAACAGCAAGTGTAACAAATTTTGATGACATTTTCTTTATAAAAATACATGGACAAATAACATAATTTATGTAACTTTCTTTCAGCAAATATTTACTGAGACGATTATACCACACGCGCACAGATTGTTTTAAACCGTACAAAGATTTTTATAATTTGATCGAGTACATTTCTCAAGACTTTGAATTATATGTTTCAGGCATTTTCAATCCCTCAAGGATCTTCATATAGATTTAGCCAAATAAGTCATATAGGTTAAGACTTGTATCTAAATGGTATGACATCTTCAAGTGTCTGGACTGCTAGTCCGATCCTCACAATCTTTTACAATATTATGCACTATATTGTATTAAATATATCATCGACGATCATTTTGTGTCAGTTCTGAAGTGACATAACTTGTGGAGATCTCATCACTTTCTTTATTTTCAGGTACCTGAACTTTTTCGGGAGTTTCATGAAATGTTATGTCGTGGGCTCTTCTAGAGCTTATTTCCTCCTCATTATGATCATTTTGATCATTAGCTCCTACTATTTTTCAAGGATTGTTACCTTTGGAACCGATTGGTCTACCACCTTCATGCGTACAGTAAACTCTATCCTTCAGAGACTTTAATTTTAATAGGAGCATTTGCAGCTGAAATATGATATTTAATTTTGGATCAGCAAATGCTTATGCCATTCGACTTGAATTATCTTCTAAATGAGGATCATGATAATTCGATTCATATAGCATATTTTTCAACTATTTATTCCATCCCCCAAATGTTAGAAAAACTAACATATATCCCCAATCATCTTTGGGAAACATATCTTTGTGTATTATGGTAGAGAAATTAATCATATACCACGCAACAAAAGATAGTAAAAATATTTGGTTTCTGATCCTAAACTAATTGTGAAGGGAGGACTTATCATATATTGTTGATCTGATGCATACAAGTGCTGCTATATGCAATTTAGAAAATCTTAGACCAACACATGAAGCTTTGTTCTCATAAGCAATGGTTTAGCCATTAATAGGAGGTATTCAATGCTAAACCAGCTTGGATATAAACCAGCATTATCAAGATGAACTGTCTTGATTTCATAATCTGAAAATTATGCTCTTAATCGAGAAAAGCAATTCCAAATGCCAAACTGCAGGTTGACAATAATTACACATGTAACCATCTCATATATGCACATATAAGCGGTTCACATGATAGGTGAACGAGCCCATATTCACTTTTTATATATTTCAGAATCAGGGGTCTTAGTCCCAACTTTAGTTGGTATAATCAATTCATTATGAGAACAAGCAACACATGAGAATTCCTGAAGAATCTTCTAGTTCTTTAGTATATGCTTATCTGAATTCTCAAATAGCTCATTTAAAAATGGCAAATCAAAACTTCAAGTTTATCATGTCATGTGCTATCTCTTAGTAAACTTCTGGTTTACTACAACATATGTTTTGACCATAATCATATAATATGAATGACATATTTGTATATAAGCTCTTCGAGAGCCTTCATTTATTATCCACAATCTAATATTTATCTGGCACTACTGGTGTCATGTATTCTTTAGGCAAACATTTAGCTCTTCAGGAGTTGTTGATACATTTTGTACTATCAAATATTGCTCAGACACTGCTGGTGTCATGAGAGAAAATCACAATCAAATAAACAATGTAAAACAATTGTTTAAGCACACGAAAACTCCTCTTCATAATATTTTTCCACTTCATGAGGCAATTTCAATTGTGTTACTTCTTCAGGAGCAAATTTAAAATACGAAATATTGAGTATATATTTTCTCAATTATATTAACTCTTCTGGAGGTGAATTGTAATGTATTCACATCAAGAGCCCGTTCATATTTACCCGACTTATTAGTATTGTCACATTCACTTCAGGAAATGGATTAATATTATCAAAAGTTCTCATCCTTCAGGAAATCGAACATAATTATCTGAATGCGCATTAATCACATCAAATTGTGATGCCTCAACTTCTTTTAAAATATTTACTACTTCAGGAGCAAATCGAGGCGTGCATTTAATATAGAGAATATTTATATAGCTTATCTTCAATTGTAACCATAGAAAGCCTAAATTATCACTTCTGGTGATCATAGACATATACCACTTATGGTAGTTAACAAAATATAATTACAATGAGATATATGAAATATAACTACTTCTGGTGGTTGTATATTTCTTGCAAACTCTGCTAGAGTTTAGGTTGATCTAATAATATTATCCATATTCTTCAAAATGACATAAATAAAATATATTATAGTAAACATCATTATCAAATCATAATTTTTTCTTTATCTACAACAATTACATAACCATACTATCTATTACAAACAACAAAAATTAAAATATTTACATTTCTATAGATTCACCACCGATTACATGACTTGTTTCTCCTTCTGGGAGTGCAAGGTAATCAGTTACATCCAAATGCATGAAGTCTAAATTATCTTCAGAAATAAAATTTGCTTCAGCATTTTTCTCTGTCTTCTTTAGGGAGGCTTGATAAAGCTCAACCAGGTGCTTTGGCGTACGACAGGTACGTGACCAGTGCCCTTTTTCTCCACATCTATAGCATGCATTTTCTGCATTTGGTGCTTGCACCGCTTCATGCTTTTGTTCCTTCCTTTTCCACTGCTGGTGGTGAGGAGTGTTCTTTGATGCATTATTATTACCATGATTAGAGTTTCTTTCCCGACCACGACCATGACCACGACTGGGGCCACGACCTTTTCCACGTTTAGCCTGGTGGAAGTTCGTCTCATTCACTTCAGGGAATGGACAAGAACTAGTAGGTCGGCTTTCATGATTTTTCATTAATAGCTCATTATGTTGCTCGGCTATAAGAAGATGTGAGATAAGTTCAGAATATTTTTTAAATCCCATCTCTCGATATTGCTGCTGCAGGAGCATATTCGAGGCATGAAAAGTGGTGAAAGTTTTCTCCAACATATCATGATTAGTAATATTATCACCACATAACTTCAATTGGGAAATAATTCTGAACATAGCAGAATTATACTCACTGATAGATTTAAAATCTTGTAGCCTTAGATGAGTCCAATCATATCGTGCATGTGGAAGAACGACCATCTTCAGGTGGTCATATCTATCTTTCAAATTATTCCACAGTATGACTGGATCTTTAACAGTAAGATATTCCATTTTCAGGCCCTCATCAAGGTGATAGCATAGGAATATCATTGCTTTGGCACGGTCTTGGTGTGATGCCTGATTTTTGTCTTTGATGGTGTCTGCCAGACTCATCGCATCAAGATGAATTTCAGCATCAAGCACCCAAGACATGTAGCTTTTGCCCGATATATCCAGGGCTACAAATTCAAGTTTAGAAATATTTGACATTATTTAGGAAAAGAAAGTTCTTACCTTAGATACTCTCAAAACATTTGCTCGAGATGACAGAGTCTCGTGCTGATAACGTGTTATAAAATAAAGACTATAAAGTAAAGACAAGTATAGAGAGAAACTGATATATTATTCGAATTCAAACTGATGTACATAATGAACTGAAATCTCTTCTATTTATAGAAGAAAGGAAGTTGCTGTGTAAGCTGCTACTATACCAGATATGGATAATCTTCTACTGAGAGCAATGTTTATCCATAACGGAGTACTGAAAGGATAAGCTTATTATACCTGGTATGGATAATCTTCTACCGGGGATAATATTTATCCATAACTGGGTACTGAAAGGATAAGCTTATTATACACGGTATGGATAATCTTCTACCGGGGGTAATGTTTATCCATAACTGGGTACTGAAAGGATAAGCTTATTATACCTAGTATGAATAATCTTCTACCGGGGATAATGTTTATCCATAATCGGGTATCGAAGTGATAAGCTTCTTCCAATAGAGTACTTAAATAGATAAACATATTTACGGTGGAGTCCCATATGGATAAGCTTCTTCAGGAAGCTTATTTACAACGGAGTACTAAATGAACATCCATAATATAATATATTTATAACAACAACTACAATTGGGCCTAACTTTTTTTTTCCCATCACACTTGGGCCTATATTATTGGTGGCTGAATATATTTGGGAAATAGGCACCGGGTGACAACACATAATAGGACTTGACAAATTTTTAGTTTTAGACTACATTTGACAAAGGCAATCCAAAACAATTGGGAATGTTTAGCCAAATCCCCCAAAACCATAATTCCCTATTTATTCTCTCTCCCCTAACCCCTCTCTACCTCTCTTTGTTGTTGGTAAAACTTGCACGGGGCATCCTATTTGGTCGCCCTCATTTAATCTATATCTATTTTTTTTAAAGTTTTAACTTGTACCCACTTTTTAAACAATTTCAGTCCCCTTTCTCCTCCTCCTCCTCCTCCTCCTCCTCCTCCTCCTCCTCCTTCTTCTTCTTCTTCTTCTTCTTCTTCTTCTTCTTCCTTCTGCTGCTGTTGGTGCTGCTATGAAACTTCAGTTCATGGGATGATTGCCATAAATATGTTTATCAGATTATTCAAAAATAAATTATAAATAATTACATAAGTTAGTAGAAAATAATTTGTGAATATTTTCACGTACGGGAAGTTTAAGGTCACACTTAGTGATTCTTTTCATGATAATTATGTTCTTTTAACGTTTATTGTTTCCAAAATTTATGATTTAGATAATGTTGGCAATCTGATTATTTATCTAGTATGTTAGAAAGTTTTTCAAAAACTTCAGCTTATATAGTGCTGAAGTTTTTATAAATGAACTAAACAACTTCAGCATCTTCTGCTGAAGTTTTTGAAAAAGTTTATCCAGGACAAAAAAAACTTCAGCTTATTTAGTGCTGAAGTTTTTATAAATGAACCAAATAACTTCAGCATCTTCTGCTGAAGATTTTGAAAAAAGCTTAATGACAAAACTAATGAATTCAGGACAAAAAAACTTCAGCTTATTAGTGCAGTTACAAACAAAAACTTCAATAAATAGAGAACAAAACTTCAGCTACTTTGCTTAAAGTTCAGCAATTACAAACAAAAACTTTAACAAATAGAGAACAAAAGTTTAGCTACTATGCTTAAGTTCAGCAATTACAAACAAAAATTTCAGCACACTTGTTCCTTCAGGTCCGTCTACTAGAATGCTAAAGTTTTGCATGATTGTCTTTGCTACTTCAGCCCCGTATGTTGAAATTACGCGAAAAAGTAGATTCGCTTGCAATTTTTTTCCAAAGCGGACACAAGTTAAAATGTAACCCAAAAAGCGGGTATAGATGCAAATGACTTACTTTTCAATCACGAATTCAGTCGCCTTGTCAATAATTAATTTAGTCCATAAAAATTCAATCACGAAAACATAAGAAGCATACCCTTAAGCCTCAAAACTCAAAACGAAGCCCAGCGACCTTTTTTTTTTTTTTTTTTTTTAATTTTTTTTTTTCCTTTTTCTATTTTAAACAAGGTATCTACGATTGATTTTTTGGGGGTTTGAGATAATGGTCAATTTTGGGAAAATGAGGGAGCTTCCTCCAGAACTTTATTCTTTTTCCTTTCCTCTTTTCTTCGTTTTTAAAATTTAAAAAATAGTTCTAATTCACATCCTTGTAGATCAATGTATCTCTAACATATATATATTTTGTATATCAAAATTATGTGTTATACGCTGAGATATACAAAAAAAAAAATTAAAAATTTTTATATACATTTTGATATGCACAAAGAAGGAAATAAAGTTATAATATATATTTTGATATAAACATTACTTGATGTGCTATACACTTTAATATACAAACTATACAATTATTTTCTGTTATACACTTGGATATAGAGGCAAATTTTTTTTATAGGCAACTATATTTATAGTAAAGTTATGATACACATTTTGATATACACAAAGAAGGAAAATAAAGTAGTGATATACATTTTGATATACATATTTTTATTGTGATAGAGATTTATTGGTCTGGTGCTAATATCTATAACTATGGCTTTTTATGCTAATTAAGTGCTAAGTTGTCACATCATGCCATTAGCCCAATATATTTTATCTTCAGTTACATACACGGGAAATTAATTTAAATAGTTGTCGTTAAAAAAAAGTCAAAAATATATATTATTCTTAATTAGTGTGTACGCATACACGTGAAAGTTGTGCATATAATAAAACAATAATAGCTTAAGGGGAGAGAAAAAGATGAAAAATTATAACTTTTTATCTTAATTATTGCATTTCAATAATCTAAAAGTTATAGTTGTAATGTAACCTACATGTTCCCTGCCCTTGTAATTAACCATGTTTGAATCAGTTTAAGCCATAAACTAATTAAATCATCAAAAAGCTTTCGAATTGCCTTTACTTGGAACCCTCAAGTACACTACATTGTGTAAACAACTGTTGTTCATCCTACTTTTCATATACTTCTCAAAGGACTTCACATAAAAAAAGGTAAAATACTCCCTTAGTTCCAATCCGACACAAATTTTGAATGATTTTTTTTTTGTGACTGAGGACATAGTTTAGAAGAAAAAATATTTTTAAAATTCGTCGTTTAAAACAAGCCATAAATATTTGTGTAGCTATATATAAATTATTTTTTTAACGATAAAATTATAAACTTATAATTAAATTATTTCTAAATATAAAAAACATATCATTCAATTTATGGAAATCACATAATTTAGGATAGAGGAAGTAGCATTTCTTTGATCTGATAATCAGTATACTTTTAGGAACTTTCTAAGGGATCAATTTAGTTTCTCACTCTCTAAAGAGCTTTACATCTGATAGTATTGGTTGAAGAGAAGAAAGTGAAGGTGATCCAAAAAAAGAAGAGAAGAAACTGAAGGTTGTAAGCACGTGATTTTTGCCCTATGTGAGAATCACTCCCAAAAATTTAAAATAAAACAATTTTTCTTTTGTGTGCAATTTTGAGAATTTCGTGGCATTTTTGGATAATTATTTGTATTTGTCCGTGCATGTTTATTTGTTAAATTAATAAAAAAAATACAAAAATATGTCGCATTTGCATTTAAGATTTAATTCTACAATTAGGAGCAATTAAGTTTGTTTTACAAGAACAAAAAATCATAAAAATAATGTACGTTGCATTTTTAGCATTTAATATCCAAATTGTGTGATTTTATCGTAATTGCTATTTAATTGTGTGTTAATTGTTATTGAGAGTTAATTTACACTTTTATAAATTAATTTAGTTCTATAGGATAATTTAGAATTTTTAGAATTTAGTTTTAGTTTAAGAAAAATAAAAGAAGAAGAAAAAAAGAAGCATTGGAAATAAGAAGAAAATCGAATTGGGCCACCTTTTAATTTAAATCAACCAGGCCCAAACCAAATAAACTCCTACCGGGTCGACCTGACCCGGTCCGCCCCATAACCCCAAGCAAACACCCCCTCTTCTTCCATTTTTCATTTTTTGAAAAAAAACCTAAAAAACCCTAAAGCCACCCCCCTCTCTTCTTCTTCTCCAAACCAACCCCCCAGCTCCAACGCCCCCCTCCCATGGCTGCCCCTTCCCCTTCATGTCCAACAGCCCTCTCACCTCCATGGCAGCTGCTGCCCAAGCTCCATCGTCTTCAACCAACGAACAACACCCCGTCCCCATGGTCCCAAACGACCATCTGCTAAACGACCCCTCGTCCTAAACAACCACAGTCCGTCGAGCTCCAGCGTCGCCATGGCTGCTGCTTCTTCTGCCCCGTCTTCATCTTCTTTGACGAGCGTCGAACCATCGTCGAGCTCCAGCCATCTTCACTTCTTCTGCTTCGTTTTCACAGTCCGTCGACCTCCAGCCATCGTCGAAGCTCCAACCAGCTTCACCTGCTGCTTCTTCTGCTTCGTTTTCACCAGTCCGTCGACCTCCAGCCATCGTCGACCAGCAGCTTGCTTCAAACAACCCCACTGCCATCTCCAGCAACCACGGCTGCTGTGTCTTCTTCTTCGTCAGTCCGGCGACCAACGTCACTTTTTCTGCCGCTTCCCATTCACAACATTATAGCCATGAAACCACTCTAGAGGTTCCCGTTCGACGTTGTTCGTCGAGGTTTCGTTCGAACCCGGACTTCAAACTAGTAGGTTTCCGTTCTCTTTTAGTTTTCGTTCATTAAATTCATCTTCCGCTCCTTTTCTTCTTTCTATGATTATGTTCGTGTTCCGATAGGTTGGTTTGAATTCGAACCCAGGTCTTTGTTTGTGTTAGATTTAATTCGTGTTCATTTTTTGTTTGAAGTTCGTTTTTCATCAAGTGATTTAATGTGAGTGTTTATGTGTTGGTTTTTAGTTTTTTATTTAGTTTGAATCATTCATCTTTGTTGTAATGTTGTTGGATTTAATTCGAAGTTCGATTGATTATTGAGTTTAGTGATTTGAATCTACTTGTTTGTTATGTTCAATTTGTTATTGTTATTGAATCTGAAAGTATGTTTGTTGTTAAAAAATATTGTTCAGTCAAAATGATTTCAGTTGTTTCTTTATTGTTCATCATATGGTTTGGTTCCCTGAATCCTTAGTCTTTGTTTTGATGATATTTGACATAATCTGAGTTTCTAGCTTAAATTTGTTGATGAAATTTGATTAGGAATTGGTTATAGCTGCTGTATTTTGGTTAATTGATTAGGTGAATTGGTTATAGCTGATGGGGGTAGAATGGTAAATTGCAGTATTTTCAGGGGTAGAATGGTAATTTCAGTAGTTTTAGGGGCATTTTCGGGATTTTAAGTTTTAGTAATTGATTAATATGAGTGTTCTGTCCACTAAGCGCTAATATATTAAAATAGTACATAAAATAATACGTAGTGGGGGACAAAGACATAATGGTGAGAATTAATATATTGTTTAATATAATGGGGGACAAAGCATGCGGTAGTGGGGAATAAGGGAATTAAATAAAGAAAAGATATGTGTTAGTGGGAACTAATATATTTGTTTAATATAGTGGGGGACAAAACATTAAGTAGTGGGATTCAAAAGGGGGATGGGTAGAAGATGGTGAGATTTAATTTGAGTGCTTCAAGTTTGGCTATAAATAAGGGGGTTGACACAAGTTAAGGGATGAGATTTGGAAAGGTAAAAGATTAACTGGTCTTTCAATTTAACTTTTTTTTAAAAAAAGGTAAGTAATTTAAGAATTAATAACTGAAAGAGTGAGGTCTTGCTTTGACTACTGAAAATCAGAATTATTGTTGGCTGATTTCGAATTGAAGTTCTGAGTTTCTTTCCTTAAGAGTCTGAAAGATAGAGAGTCGGAAATCGATTGTCCTATTGCATTCCTGGTTCACTTTATTTCTGCCCGTTGATTGCTGTTGGTATTTCTGGGCTTTCATTTGGTTTGTTCCTTGAGTTTAGTTGGTTATTTGTTATTATTTCATTGGGGTGTTGCTGGAATTCTGCTGGTTTTATTAAATACTGTTACTGCGCTGTTCTGTTTCCGTTACAGTTGCTATTGCTGTGTTGTTGCTACTGCTCCTGCTGATCCTTTTCTTCCTTTTCCTTGTGGTCTCTTTCTAGGTACACATTTCTGAGATTAGTTCTGAGGTGACTTCAAACTGCAAAAAATGCTGAATTAAAAGGCTTAACAGCTTGCCTATTAAATTGTGTTCAATTAATGTATTAGAATGTACATTAGAAAATATTGTATATGTTTATGCTCATCTTCAACATGTATTTACATTGTACAACTATACTGAAAATTGGACTGTACTTAGAATTATTTTAAGTAGTTTGAACCGTTTTCTATATGCCTATGGGTACATGAATTGATAGATAGTCATTACTGGAGATTATTTTGATTTAGTTTAATTAGTGAAGTATAACTCTGAATTCATGCAAACCGGAATAGAAATGAGTCAAAGCTTGTGAATTTTTAATCATGTTAGTAATGGAGATTTGTAAATATTAGGCAGAATAAAAAATGGCCAGTAATTTCGTAGAATCAGTAGGCCCACTATATTTTAAGTTAGGATCATAGTAGTAATTGCTAAGATCATTAATCCAATAGGCATGAGTTGAGTTCAAAAAAGACGAGTTAACGATTAAGTTTAACAAACTTTCGAATAAGCATTAGTGATTAAGGTTAATTCCAGTTTCAAATAGTTGTAAATAATTAATTCCAACGGTTCAATTCATCTAACAATGTGGGTCTAAATTAGTTAAAGGATAATTAGTTTATTTTGGTAATATTATTTGTAAATTCCGTATTTTATTTATAATTTCAATTTTAGTAATATTCAATTATAGAATAAGGCATGAAACAATCTCCCTTTGTCTCGATTGCAATTTTCAGTTTGCATTTGTCTTAATCCGATAAATAAGTAGTGGCCTTTTCAAGCATGTAATTAATTAGAATTTTTCTCTTTTTTTAGAGATGAACTTAAATAGAAAAAATGTAGTCACTTTAGGATTATTCTTTTAAAAAATAAACGAGATGAGCCTCGCCCAATAAAACGCACAAGTTGCGGGGCCCTCAATAATTGATTAATAATTGTATAGACTTCGGATTCGGCCATTTAGCAAATTTTACGGCCTTATCCAAAATAATGATACGCTAGTCGCTTTAGGCGCGTACTTTAAGTAACATTACCTTCTTAAACCCGGGTGCACATTTATGTGACCCAAATCCAAATCTCAATAAAGTCGAAATGTGTCTCTAACCACGGGTGCATTGATGTGACGTGGTTCGAGATGTGTTTTCACGACGTTGTAATTCTCTGTTAAAATAATAATAGTAATAAAAGCGGTAAAGAGTTTAAAGTTTGCACATAAGTTCATAATTGTATAAAATCAGATAATCAAGCCGAATATGACAGTTGAGCGACCGTGCTAGAACCACGGAACTCGGGAATGCCTAACACCTTCTCCCGGGTTAACAGAATTCCTTATCCGGATTTCTGGTGCGCAGACTGTTAAACAGAGTCATTCTTTTCCTCGATTCGGGATTCAACCGGTGACTTGGGACACCATAAATCTCCCAAGTGGCGACTCTGAAATAAATAAATAAATCCCGTTTCGATTGTCCTTTAATTGAAAAAACTCCCTTATCCACGGCCCCTTGCGGTTGGCGCGGGCGAAAAAGGAGGTGTGACAGCTCTGGCGACTCTGCTGGGGACTTTAACCCAGAACCACTGGTTCAAGGTTAGAAATTCGAGCTTAGAATAATTGTTGTATTTGGCTTTATCGTGTGATTGAGCTTAAATGTGCAAAATGATGCTTTTTACCGCTTTGATATTATTTGAACTGTACATATAAACTGTGCCGAAACCTTCTCTTCTCACCTCCGGGGATGTGCTTACTGGTTGAGACTCCCTATTCTGTTTGTATCATACCCTGAAATAAAAGAGGCTTGGAAAGTTTCTAAACCGGCTGGCCTTTTGGTTCCCGGAAATGGCTCCTTCCTCAACTCTAGTTGTCCGCTCGGGTACACTGTCTAGAACATATACCCAGGTTGAACCTAGAATAACTTGACTTCATGCCGGATCCCTAGTAGGAACGTTTATTTGCATCATGTTGCATTTGACTTAGGGGATTGAATATCTGCTGGGGAGGTAACCCAGAATCTCTGGTTCAGGGTTTAAGAATTCGAGCTTAGAATAATTGTTATTATTTGGCTTCATTTATTATTTGATTTTATTACATGCTTTAGCCTAAATGTGCAAAATGTTACTCTTACCGCTTTGATATTATCTGAATTGTATATATAAACTGCTACGAAATCCCTCTCTTCTCTCTCTTGAGGAGTGCACGCTGGTCGTGACTTCTTTCTGTTAGTGTCCTATCCCAAAATAGAACGAGGATTCGGAGGAGTTGCAAAATCGGATGATCTTTTGGTTACCGGTAAGCACTTCCCATCCTCGGCTCGAGTTGTCCGCTCGGGTAAGCCAGGTCTAGAACAAACACCTAGGATAAACCTAGTATAACAAAACCTCATGCCGGATCCCTAGTAGGAACGCTTATTTGCATCATGTTGCATTTGACTTAGAGGACTCAACACAGGGGTTGGGTCCGTCTAGGACAAGCAACCTGAAATGAAAAGACCATCCTGCTGCATCCTGTTTGTTTTGCACATTTATTTGCTTCAGATCTGCATGCTGACCGGCTTCTGAAATCGGGAATTTTTGAAAAAATTGTGAAAAAGAGAAAAAAATAGCAGTGTAGAAAGATAATTCTGAGTTACCGACGAACTCTGCCAAAATTTTGTGAAAAAAAAATATGTTTTTTTTAGTGTAATTTGTTTAAACAAGTCTTGTTGTCAGAATTAGTTTATTGTCGTGGCCCGAATTACGCCGGTTTGATTCTCACAGGATGTGAGATACGTAGGCAGCCCTCATCGGGTCCAACCTCCCATTTTGCAAAAATAGCCAAAAAATGCCAAAAATTTTAATTTTTCATAGAGTTGGGTGATGCTGTTTTTGTCAGAAATAGCTGAATGTTCCCAAAAAGGACGCCGGAAGGTTGACTTTGCATAAACGGACACCTTTGGTTATGTTTTTAGGATTTTGGTCGGTTAGCTAACGCAACCTTAAAATCTTCGTCCCCGAGGTGCTGAAAGGCCGCGTTGGCAAAACCCGGTTTTTTATTTTAATTTGAAAAAATAATAAGAAAAAGAGTCAGTGGTCAAGAATACCGTTTAGATTTTTGGTCAAAATAAGCCGAGCCAGCTACGGCGGTGTCTTAAACCGTTCTTGCCGAGATAGCCTTAGAGTATCTTTCAGTTGTCAAAAGGCTATTTTCGTAAAAGAACGGACAAATTTGTGAAGTGTCATAAAATAATCTTCCCGGCCTCAAAATTCATGTGAAATTGGGAAGGGGCCACATTTGCAAAAACAACCGTTTGGTCAAAATCGGCATATAGGGGAAGGAATCTGTCATTTTATTTTGCTTGAGTTTGTATATTCTTTTGATTAGAGAATGTGGGCAGTTTGACTTTCGAGTCTGTTGTTCGTCTTTAAGTGATTCCAAAAATGTTTTATTGTTGTTTACCTTTTATGTGGCAGAACTACGCCCGGTCTGATTCATGCGGGGACATGATACGTAGGCAATCCATATAAGATTCGACCACCATTAAAAAGAAAAAAAGAAAGAAAAAAAGGGAGCACAATTACAAGAAGCCGGAATGACGCACATAACCGAAGCAAATGCATGATAGAAAGGGTTAATGGCCTAGTTGCATTGCATCCCTAAATGTGTATTTTCTTATCTGTTGAAAACCCTAACAGGTTGCTTCTCATTTTTGTTCCTTTTCAATCATTAGAAATGTGGTTGGTTGTGGTCCTGAAAGTAACGGTTCCCTACAACACAAAGGCAAAAGACAATGGCAGAGAACAACTGAACTGAGTGGGTTGGTACCGATGCCCGAAAGCAGTTGGTTGAGCAGGACTACGGGTTGGTAGAAGAGGTAAAAATGTTGAGACAACACGTGACAGACATGTATCAGGCATGGATGACTGGTAAAGCACCACCCCCGCCACTGCCTAGCTTTTTGAACTCTGTCCTTACCCAAGCACCTGACACAATAACAGATGATCCCTCATACTCTCCATATCTACCCACTTATAACAGCTTTCCCATCCACCCGAGTAGCTCTAGCACTCGTCGTCCAGCTATATCCTCCCAACACTACTCCCCTCCCCAACGCTACTTCTCTCCACGAGACTCCCAAAAACATGCTTAACTTTCCCAGTACCCAGCTCCGCAAAATGCCTATCCACCCTCACAAGCCTACCAAAAGCCCTATGGATCAAGTTTCCGGCCCAATCAAGCATTTAAGAATGAGAGGTTGCTGAAGAAAGAAAAGGCTTTCACCCCTGTTGGAGGATCATATGCCAGTTTGTTCCAAAAGTTGAAGCACTTGGACATGCTGAAGCCGATTCATATAAAAATGCCAAACCCTCTATCAAAGAAGTTTGATTTTTCTCGAAGGTGCGCATATTGCTCAGATGCCCTGGGGCATGACATAGAGAAGTGTTGGAAGCTGAAGAAAGCAATTCAGAAGCTTATTGATGCAGGTGACATTGTCATGCAAAATCCAGATGCAACAGACACTAGCCAAAGTCCGTCGCCTATTGGCAGTGAGATGCATATGTTAAATATGACTTGTTTTGAAAAGGAATATGAAAAGTCTTCTGAGATCCTCGGAGGTCCGCGCGTTGCAGAGTTTTCAGTGCTATCAGAGTTGGCTCTTAAAAAAGAGCCCGCAAAGGGAACCCAAAAACAATTTGTTAAGAACAATGAGATGGAAGCTGGTGGAGGTCCTAGTAATGTTGATGCCGAATTCAGTGGCTAAGATGACGAGCTTGGCAATTGGAAAGACGCTCCTTTCTTGGTTGGTCAGGGAGGAGTTTTGGTGGTTCATTTTGTTATCATTTCTGTTGTCCGGGTTATTTGCAGGGTTGTAATCCGGATATTGTCTTGTGTCAAACCCTCTTATCCTTCCATTTTTGTCATAGTGGTTTGTTTAGTGTTGTCTAGGTTCGTTTTAGGTTTGCTCCTAGGTTGTACCCCAGTTGTTTTGCTTGTTTTGTTATACGAATCGTTTCACCGCCTGTCTAATGCAAATTCCGGTCTTATGTTACTTTCAGTCATCTTCTTTGTTTAGTTCTTTTTATCCTTTTGTTTTGTCCTTGTTCAACGCCGATTCTAGTGACATGTCATGCCTGCACAGTTTAGGCCTAATCTCAAAAGTTAATTATAAAGCCATTAGGAGATGATCGGGACACTTAAGGGAAATAAGAACAGTTTGAGATCATTCGAAGCCCGAGCCACGTGAAACTGGGGCAAGTAAAACATAAAGAAAAAACATAAAAGCAAGTTAGCCATACTGACAAGGGGCCGTTCATGGTAACGAAAGTGAGAGTATTGCACAACGATGCTTTAAAAATGACAAATGAAAAGGCGAATGTGTGGATATGGTTATCAAGTCCGGCACAATCAGAAGATGTGGCGAATATTTAATTGTGTTGTTTGTGCTTGACATGTTTTGAAGATTGGAATGACGAAGGCATTTTATTCTGCTATCTAAACACTTTATCCTTCGTTAACCCTTTTGAGCATTATTGGTTTTCTTTCGTACCCCTCGTTCGGAATCAGTAGCAAAGACTAGAAAACACAAGCATGGAAAGAAAAAAAAAGAAAAAAAAAAAGAAAACAACAGAAACAACAAAACGACAAATGAGAAAGAAGAAATGAGAAAAAGAAAGAAAAGAAAATAATAAGTAAATGAAAAAAAGGAATTGGGAACTACGTTTGACCTGATTCCTCAAAGAGGATACGTAGGCGCTTCACGGCTCGGTCATAATATGCATAGTGTGCATAGTGTAACATAGTGTAACAAAAAATCAAAAATCCCCATGCAGAAACTGGGGCAGAAGTTGTGTCTGAGGTAAAGAAATCCGGTTCCGAAAGTTGTAAATTTTGAACCCAAATTGATTCGTTTTGAGCCGCTAGTACCCTTTCTTTCTAGCCCTAGCCAAAACCCCACATTACGGTCCAAAGAAAGACCTTTTGACCAGTCTTCGAAAGATGCCGATTCATGCAAATGGAAGTCGAGAATAACACTCTGATCCCCGACAGAAAAACCAAAATGAGGGAGTCTTATCGGTGGAAACCTTCGCAGGCACCTTGAGGCGGCTATAAGTTGAGAGAAAAACCAAAATGAGAGAGGCTTGATAGTGAAAACCCTTCGGGCACTACAAGTCGAACAAATATTGAGAATCATACAGGAAAGCACCAGACGAAGATTGTGAAAGGCGATTAACGACGGAGGATAGGCCACGTGTGCATGTCATGGCCAATAGAGTTAGTATCCACATCTGATAGATTTTACTTCATAGTTTTCTTGTTAGGAGTCATCTCTTTCTTTTTGCCTTTTACTCTGTTCCTTTTACCTTTGTCATTTCCTCTTCTTGAGTCTCTTTGGTCAAAACAAGCGAGAAACGATTTCAAAATTTGACATCAGCTTTCCGATTATGCAAGACGAGATCTGACTAGTACATCAAAGTGGTATAAGTCAGGAAAGAACAAGCGCAATGAGCTGGTAATAGTCAACGTGAGGTTCGCACAAAATACCCAAGATTGGTCCATATAATCAGGGACAACGCAACAAAAAGAGGGCCAGGGGGATTGACCTGAGGGTATATTTGATGGTGAGATTGACAGAAGGATGGACCAGCGTCAAGAAAGATATCCCCAGCAGAAATTGAGGGTTATAAGGCCAAGGCCAACGGAAAATCAAGAAAGAACAACGCGGAAAGCAATGGACATAATTGGGAGATTCATAGGAGACTCAAAGGTTGGGGAAATGCCAGTTCACGGACAGTACCGCAAAAGAAGATATTGGGACTGCATCGGGAAAAGGTATTTCAGTAACACAAACGATGGAAGGAGTGGTTAATCAATGAACGAACATGCAAGATCTTCAAGTGAAATCAGCTGTCGAAAATACATGAGGTCAGATAAGGAGACTGGGAAAATGGTTAAGAGGTTTGCGAATAAGGAATCGTCAAGAAGGTCGGAAGGAAACAGTCAAGCTTCAAGATGGTTAGACAACGCATAGATGGAGAATGGTTGATAGCATCCCCAGCAGGAGTATCACAACCAACCACCACGTTTCAAACTGACCAAATTTTCTTTGATTTGAAGTAGGGACAAGGAATGCTACCAATGATGGAAAGATGCGCCACAAGAAAGATTATCAAACTGGGGCAGAAAATTTTCGTTCATTTCGAAAATTTTCATGAAGTCTAACACAAGTTTGGTGAAAAGCAGTATCCCTAGCAGTTTCTTCGAAGGCAAAACAAGTTTTGAAGAAAGCAATGTCAGGAGGAAGATAACACACACAAAAAAAGACCAGTTTTGCAAAAGGAAACGGTTTGCAGAGGAATGAAACACCAGTCTTGAGGGAAGTAGTCTTTGAAGGAGTAAGATAACATATTTTTGAAAAAATGTTATCCCCAGCAGTCCGCAGTGAAGACAATACAAGTTTTGAGGAAAGTAGTTTTGAAGAAAGATAATTCAAGTTAGAAGGAAAATGGTTGTTGAGGTCAGGAGCCCCCCCTGAAGAACAGAATGACGATTTATTTTTCGAAGCTGTTGAAATCTCGCCCGCCTGAAGAAAAGGATGGCGATTTATTTTTCAAAGTTGTTGTTGAGGTCAAGAGTCCCCCCTGAAGAACAGAATGGTGATTTATTTTCGAAGTTTGTTGTTGAGGTCAGGAGCCCCCTGAAGAACAAAATGACGATTTATTTTTTGAAGTTGTTGAAATCTCGCCCGCCTTAAGAAAGGAATGACGATTTATTTTTGAAGTTGTTGTTGAGGTCAGGAGCCCCCCCGAAGAACAGAATGGCGATTTATTTTCGAAGTTGTTGTTGAGGTCAGGAGTCCCCCCTGAAGAACAGAATGGCGATTTATTTTTCGAAGTTGTTGAAATCTCGCCCGCCTGAAGAAAGAAATGTCGATTTATTTTTCGAAGTTGTTGTTGAGGTCAGGAGCCCCCCCTGAAGAACAAAATGACGATTTATTTTTCAAAGTTGTTTTTGAGGTCAGGAGCCCCCCCTGAAGAACAGAATGACGATTTATTTTTCGAAGTTGTTGAAATCTCGCACGCCTGAAGAAAGGAATGACAATTTATTTTCGAAGTTGTTGTTGAGGTTAGGAGCCCCCCTGAAGAACAGAATGACGATTTATTTTTCGAAGTTGTTGTTAAGGTTAGGAGCCCCCCCCTGAAGAACATAATGGCGATTTATTTTTCGAAGTTGTTGTTGAGGTCAGGATCCCCCCCTGAAGAACGGAATGACGATTTATTTTTCGAAGTTGTTGGTTGAGGTTGGGAGCCCGCCCATATAACAGAGGAATACATTTCAGTCTTTGCATTTTGAGTTGAAGAGGTTGGGAGCCTGCCCATATAACAGAGGAATACATTTCAGTCTTTACATTTTAAGTTGAAGAAGTTGGGAGCCCGCCCATATAACAGAGGAATACATTTCAGTCTTTACATTTCAAGTCCGGAGGTTGGGAGCCCGCCCATATAACAGAGGAATACATTTTAGTTTGTTAAATTTCAAGTTTTGAAGTTGGGAGCCCGCCCATATAACAGAGGAATACATGGAAGTTTGAAGTCAGTAAAAGAGAGGAATACAACCGAAATCCCCAGCGGGAAACAACAAAAATCCCCAGCAGAGGAAGGAAGTTCAAGATTCGATGGAAAAATAATGTGAAGCTCCCGAGAAGGATATAAGCAGTTCGAGATCGACAGTCAAGGGAAAATACAAGATAAGAAATACCAGAGGAGTCACCGAGACATCAAAGCAACAAGAGATACAAGGGAACGACTGAATATCTAGATAAGATTTTGTAATTCATAGACTATAGTTTAGTCTAGCTTCTTGTTTTCTTTCAGCATGGTGTAATAAGGTGGCCAGCAAGCAGTAATAACAACATGCAACAACAGTAACATTGCAGTCCCATGGTAGTCCCAGCTACCCAAACTTCCCGAACTACATTAACCTGATTCCCTTCTAGCCAGGGATATGTAGGAAACCTTTGAAGCAAAGATTCGGTTAAATCTTTCAAAAAAAATAAAAAAATTGCTTCACACGGAGTACTCGGATGGGCAAAAATCGCTCACTTTATCTTTGCACGAAAACTCTTCGTGTTTTCGGACAAAGAGGGGCAGCTGTAAGCACATGATTTTTGCCCTATGTGAGAATTACTCCCAAAAATTCAAAATAAAACAATTTTCCTTTTGTGTGCAATTTTGAAAATTTTGTGGCATTTTTGGATAATTATTTGTATTTGTCCGTGCATGTTTATTTGTTAAATTAATAAAAAAAATACAAAAATATGTCGCATTTGCATTTAGGATTTAATTCTACAATTAGGAGCAATTAAGTTTGTTTTACAAGAACAAAAAATCATAAAAATAATGTACGTTGCATTTTTAGCATTTAATGTTCAAATTGTGTGATTTTATCGTAATTGCTATTTAATTATGTGTTAATTGTTATTGAGAGTTAATTTGCACTTTTATAAATTAATTTAGTTATATAGGATAATTTAGGATTTTTAGAATTTAGTTTTAGTTTAAGAAAAAAAAAGAAGAAAAAAAGAAGCATTGGAAATAAGAAGAAAATCGGATTGGGCCACCTTTTAATTTAAATCAACCAGGCCCAAACCAAATAAACTCCTACCGGGTCGACCCGATCCGGTCCGCCCCTAACCCCAAGCAAACACCCCCCTTCTTCCATTTTTCATTTTTTGAAAAAAAACCTAAAAAACCCTAAAGCCACCCGCCCCCCCCCCTCTCTTCTTCTTCTCCAAACCAACCCCCCAGCTCTAACGCCCCCCTCCCATGGCTGCCCCTTCCCCTTCACGTCCAACAGCCCTCTCACCTCCATGGCAGTTGCTGCCCAAGCTCCTTCGTCTTCAACGAACGAACAACACCCCGTCCCCATGGTCCCAAACGACCATATGCTAAACGACCCCTCGTCCTAAACAACCATAGTCCGTCGAGCTCCAGCGTCGCCATGGCTGCTGCTTCTTCTGCCCCGTCTTCATCTTTTTCGACGAGCGTCGAACCATCGTCGAGCTCCAGCCAGCTTCACTTCTTCTGCTTTGTTTTCACAGTCCGTCGACCTCCAGCCATCGTCGAAGCTCCAGCCAGCTTCACCTGCTGCTTCTTCTGCTTTGTTTTCACCAGTCCGTCGACCTCCAGCCATCGTCGACCAGCAGCTCGCTTCAAACAACCCCACTGCTATCTCCAGCAACCACGACTGCTGTGTCTTCTTCTTCGTCAGTCCGACGACCAACACCTGAAACAGCCCCATCGTCGTCACGTCCAAACGACCATCGTCGCTTTTTCTGCCGCTTCCCATTCACAACATTATAGCCATGAAACCACTCTAGAGGTTCCCGTTCGGCGTTGTTCGTCGAGGTTTCGTTCGAACCCGGTCTTCAAACTAGTAGGTTTCCGTTCTCTTTTAGTTTTCGTTCATTAAATTCATCTTCCGCTCCTTTTCTTCTTTCTATGATTATGTTCGTGTTCCGATAGGTTGGTTTGAATTCGAACCCAGGTCTTTGTTTGTGTTAGATTTAATTCGTGTTCATTTTTTGTTTGAAGTTCGTTTTTCATCAAGTTATTTAATGTGAGTGTTTATGTGTTGGTTTTTAGTTTTTTATTTAGTTTGAATCATTCATCTTTGTTGTAATGTTGTTGGATTTAATTCGAAGTTCGATTGATTATTGAGTTTAGTGATTTGAATCTACTTGTTTGTTATGTTCAATTTGTTATTGTTATTGAATCTGAAAGTATGTTTGTTGTTAAAAAATATTGTTCAGTCAAAATGATTTCAGTTGTTTCTTTATTGTTCATCATATGGTTTGGTTCCCTGAATCCTTACTCTTTGTTTTGATGATATTTGACATAATCTGAGTTTCTAGCTTAAATTTGTTGCTGAAATTTGATTAGGAATTGGTTATAGCTGCTGTATTTTGGTTAATTGATTAGGTGAATTGGTTATAGCTGATGGGGGTAGAATGGTAAATTGAAGTATTTTCAGGGGTAGAATGGTAATTTCTCGGGATTTTAAGTTTTAGTAATTGATTAATTTTGAGTGTTCTATCCACTAAGCGCTAATATATTAAAATAATACATAAAATAATACGTAGTGGGGGACAAGACATAATGGTGGGAATTAATACATTGTTTAATATAGTGGGGGACAAAGCATGCGGTAGTGGGGCAATAAGGGAATTAAATAAGGAAAAGACACATGTTAGTGAGAACTAATATATTTGTTTAATATAGTGGGGGACAAAACATTAAGTAGTGGGATTCAAAAGGGGGATGGGTAGAAGATGGTGAGATTTAATTTGAGTGCTTCAAGTTTGGCTATAAATAAGGGGGTTGACACAAGTTAAGGGATGAGATTTGGAAAGGTAAAAGATTAACTGGTCTTTCAATTTAACTTTTTGAAAAAAAAGGTGAGTAATTTAAGAATTAAAAACTGAAAGAGTGAGATCTTGCTTTGACTACTGAAAATCAGAATTATTGTTGGCTGATTTCGAATTGAAGTTCTGAGTTTCTTTCCTTAAGAGTCTGAAAGATAGAGAGTCGGAAATCGATTGTCCTATTGCATTCCTGGTTCACTTTGTTTCTGCCCGTTGATTGCTGTTGGTGTTTCTGGGCTTTCATTTGGTTTGTTCCTTGAGTTTAGTTGGTTATTTGTTATTATTTCATTGGGGTGTTGCTGGAATTCTGCTGGTTTTATTAAACACTGTTACTGGGCTGTTCTGTTTCCGTTACTGTTGCTGTTGCTGTGTTGTTGCTACTGCTCCTGCTGATCCTTTCTTCCTTTTCCTTGTGGTCCCTTTCCAGGTACACATTTCTGAGATTAGTTCTGTGGTGACTTCAAACTGCAAAAAATGCTGAATTAAAAGGCTTAACAGCTTGCCTATTAAATTGTGTTCAATTAATGTATTAGAATGTACATTAGGAAATATTGTATATGTTTATGCTCATCTTAAACATGTATTTACATTGTACAACTATACTGAAAATTGGACTGTACTTAGAATTATTCTAAGTAGTTTGAACTGTTTTCTATATGCCTATGGGTACATGAATTGATAGATAGTCATTACTGGAGATTATTTTGATTTAGTTTAATTAGTGAAGTATAACTCTGAATTCATGCAAACCGGAATAGAAATGAGTCAAAGCTTGTGAATTTTTAATCATGTTAGTAATGGAGATCTGTAAATATTAGGCAGAATAAAAAATGGCCAGTAATTTCGTAGAATCAGTAGGCCCACTATATTTTAAGTTAGGATCATAGTAGTAATTGCTAAGATCATTAATCCAATAGGCATGAGTTGAGTTCAAACAAGACGAGTTAACGATTAAGTTTAACAAATTTTCGAATAAGCATTAGTGATTAAGGTTAATTCCAGTTTCAAATAGTTGTAAACAATTAATTCCAACGGTTCAATTCATCTAACAATGTGGGTCTAAATTAGTTAGAGGATAATTATTTTATTTTGGTAATATTATTTGTAAATTCCATATTTTATTTATAATTTCAATTTTAGTAATATTCAATTATAGAATAAGGCATGAAACAATCTCCCTTTGTCTCGATTGCAATTTTCAGTTTGCATTTGTCTTAATCTGATAAATAAGTAGCGGCCTTTTCAAGCATGTAATTAATTAGAATTTTTCTCTTTTTTTAGAGATGAACTTAAATAGAAAAAATGTAGTCACTTTAGGATTATTCTTTTAAAAAATAAACGAGATGAGCCTCGCCCAATAAAACGCACAAGTTGCGGGGCCCTCAATAATTGGTTAATAATTGTATAGACTTCGGATTCGGCCGTTTAGCAAATTTTACGGCCTTACCCAAAATAATGATACGCTAGTCGCTTTAGGCGCGTACTTTAAGTAACATTACCTTCTTAAACCCGGGTGCACATTTATGTGACCCGAATCCAAATCTCAACAAAGTCGAAATGTGTCTCTAACCACGGGTGTATTGATGTGACGTGGTTCGAGATGTGTTTTCACGACGTTGTAATTCTCTGTTAAAATAATAATAGTAATAAAAGCGGTAAAGAGTTTAACGTTTGCACTTAGTTCATAATTGTATAAAATCAGATAATCAAGCCGAATATGACAGTTGAGCGACCGAGCTAGAACCACGGAACTCGGGAATGCCTAACACCTTCTCCCGGGTTAACAGAATTCCTTATCCGAATTTCTGGTGCGCAGACTGTTAAACAGAGTCATTCTTTTCCTCGATTCGGGATTCAACCGGTGACTTGGGACACCATAAATCTCCCAAGTGGCGACTCTGAAATAAATAAATAAATTCCGTTTCGATTGTCCTTTAATTGGAAAAACTCCTTTATCTACGCTCCCTTGCGGTTGGCGCGGGCGAAAAAGGAGGTGTGACAAAGGTGATTTGTATTCGTCGCCGACTTAAAATTTTTAAATCGCGTCAACTATTTTTCCTCTGAAGTTGCTATTGAGATTTGGCGGTCTGTTCAAATATTTATAGGAACTAATAATCTTTTTTATATAAATAATTAGTGTTTATTGAGTACTTATTGTCAGAGTTGAATCTAGGGTCCCAAGAGGATGAATGCACTATCCTGAATAGGTGGATCTAAAATTTACATTTGTAATATTTAACTTTAGTCTCTTATCATGAATTCACTAACAACAACAATAACAATATAATAAAATCTTACAAGTGGGGTCTGGGGAGGGTAGTGTGTACACAGACCTTACCCCTACCCGAAGAAGTAGAGATGCTGCTTCCGAAAGACCATCGACTCAAGATAATAAAAAGACAAAAGGAGAGAATATTAGATTCACTACGGAGATCATGAATCCACCATACTTTTGAAATTATAGGTTCAAAATTATATTCTTTTAAATTTTTTAGTAATTTACATGTATATATTTATATTTCGTACCGAAAACAAAACCGTCCGAAGTGGGATTTGAACAGCCAATTTTATTTGTACAGGTGCACACAATAATTATTGCACCACAGAAGTCTTTGAGCATGTGTGCACATGCATATATTTGAGTAATTTTAAAGAAATATAACATTTTTTTTTGAATCCCAAGAAAATTCGCAGCCGTTACAATCTCTGTGGTGAGTATTCTGTGTGCATTGGGTAAATCCCCACTGTGTAAGAACCTGCAAACCACACAAGGAATGTCAACCGCACTAGCCAACCCCTGTGCGACAGACTCGACCAAGAAGACATTGAAAGGGGATCGATCCCTTCAAACCAACCGGGTCATCCCGAAAGGATAAGAAATATAACATTATTATATATACTTTAAAAGAAAAGTATAGGTTCACATGAACCCATATATATCAGAAGACCTAGATACGCCGCTGCTTATTGCTGACATATAGTGGAACGTGTTTCTCACGATGTTTCGGTGTGCGAAATGACAAAATCTTATTCTTTCAAAGTACAACTTTGACAAGAAAAACAAAGAGAACACCCTTAAATTTTATTTTCATTGTTATTCTTTCTCCTCTCCTTCCGCTCTTAATTATTGGCCCAAAATCGTCCACTTTTCTTCTCACTAGTACTTGCAAGCATTTAACATATTGTAAACCCTAATGACCGAAGCAAATTCAAAATTTAAAATTTATAGGTTCTTACAATAACTTTAAGTTAATATACAGTAACAATTAGGTTCATCATCAAATTTTTATAATTATTTAATAAATTCTTAATAAATATATAAGGTCTGCCACCCAAGATCTGACATTGCCTTGGTGATAGTTTATAAGTATTCTTTACCTTAAAATTTCTTTGTCAAGTTATTTTGTTTTTGAATTCGAGTTACGAATTACAGCTGATGAAGGAGGGCTAGACTTGACCTTCATTTTAACTATGTTAACCTGGGTTAACATAGTTAATTATACATAGTTCATGTTCCAAAAAGGCAAAAAAGTAACAACAAAGCTGGTACTCCAAGGTGGCTCACAGACGAGCACACCAAGTTTTCTCTTCTTGACTCGACAAGATGGTTATTGCCATCTATTAGTGTTCAAAAAACCTCTAATTATTTATCTTGATATAGTATTAACCCTGTCAAGTAATTGTTCTTAGTAACTTAGAAATTAAGTCTGCAAATCAATGTGTATATCTCTTCCATAAGCATACATTTTATGATTATGTGAGCTACCTTAACCATAATATGATTGAACACAAACCCTTAACGCACGTGCTAAATTTAACAAAAATACTAGTATAACATTAAACCAAAAGATCAAATTTGGTAAGTGTGAAAAAAACATAATCATTTACAGTATCACTTATAACCGAATTAAATACATTTATCTACAGGAAACTCAAACTAGTGCACTAGTACATGTTAATCACCTGCTATGACCATTAGTACATATGTTTAAATATTATTTCCAAACAAAACAAGTACAAATCTTTATAAGTTTCGAACCGCGTAAATCAAATTAAATGACATATGGTGGAACCTCGATCAACTTGAACCCATAATGTTCAAAATTCCATATCCGCCTCTGCCATCAGCTTACCCAAAGATCAATCAAACTTAGCAGGCCACATTCGCGGAATTATTAGCCGTAGGAGTTTTCTTGGAAACCCTACTGCCAAATAGGAAAAACCCAAAAACATGCCCGACCACGACAACTATGAAAACACCGACGTTAAAAGACATAAGAGCAAGCATGACAAGATAAGCAAGGGTTACTCTTAAACCATGTACGAGGGTTCGACCAAAAACATTTTTCGCCTCGCCATTTTTAAAGTAGTTACAGTGAGGGAGCCATTCCACAAGGACAGAGAGCACGAAGGCTAAGATGAGGGCGAGGACGTACATGCCCGTGCGCGTTCCCGGCCAGCCTGAGAAAAGAATTTCGGCATTTTTGCTCCATAAAAAGGTCATGTGTGTCATTCCCATATTGTCCATGTGATTTTGCGCAGGACTATTCATAGGCGATGGTGGTGACATTTCTCCTCCCATTCCTGGCATGTTATGATCCATGGCTTGTGTAGATTATCTTAATCAGACTGATACTGGAATAATTAAAAGGAGACTTGTTATATATATAGATATAAAGGAATGAGAAGGGCAAATTAAAACCTTGTGTAGTACACAATGATGTGTACTGCTTGGGTTGACTATACTTGTTTCTTGTAGTTTTGTACTTCCTTTTATTCAGTTCTTTAGTTTGTTCTTCCTTTGAAACGTAAATAACGGTGAATGAAAAGCTTTTGGTTAATTAGAATAAAAATAAATTTACATTTAAGTGCTTAAAAGATAATCAAGAAATATATAAAAGTCGTCGCTGATCACCTTAGAAATATATCCAAAATATATTAATGGTATGACCACTTCAAATACCACAAAATTGCACGCTTCATGCCTTATTACTTTTTTTTTTTATGCCTTATTACTTATTAACAAGACTGGGAGCATTTCTGATTGCGACAAATTATATTCTTGTCCTTTTTTTTTTAAATAAAAAGAATTATCTTTAGGATTTATGTTATACTAGTTGAGCCCTGTCCGAGCACAGCTCGGCCCAAACAATTGTAATAATAATATTCATTCACTACCAATACTCAATGTCTTTTATTCCTCTTGATAAAAGGAAATTCTCGAACCTAGAAGTTTAGAAATTGTGACAAATTTTCTAGTCGTTTTATTCTTTCCTACCAATTGTGATTCATAATATGTTCGAATTTTTTTTTATAAAAATCAAATTTATGAAATGGAAAATTAAGAAACAATCTAGAGTCATCTATATATAAATATAAAGCAGGGCAAAAAATTAGTGACGTGGCATCATTCCTACGGCATAAGTGTTATTTATCTTTTTTGCTGTTTTTTTGCATTTTTTCTTTTATTTTATGGTAAAAAACTGCTTTATTTAACTTAAATATCCAAGAAGGAATGTGACGGTTGCAATTGTAAATTTATAGGAATGCAACGGTTGCAATTGTTACTCTATAGGAATGCAACGGCTAAACTCTTAATTAATGAAAATAATGGCGATAATTAGATTAGAAACATATACTAGCTTACATTTACAAGTACTAGCAATCAAGGTATCAACAATTGCACTTTTCCTCTTTAAACCCCATCTTTCGCTTCATTTTTTTTGAGTGGTAAAGCTCAGCAAATAACGTGCTTTCACTCAGCAAAAAAAGTTCATTTCAACTTGGAATTGATCTTTAAGAGAAGTCAATTGTGATGATCCAAAATGTCATCTTTAAGTTAAATAATTATCTCGGTGTTTTAAGACCATGAAAAGCGCTATAAATAATTTCTCGACTTGCATGTGCAGTCATATAATTTTCCGGAAGGTTTTTATATGAAAAATGGATTAAATTGTGAACTAGAGCTTTAAAACTCAACTAAGTTAACTTCGGTTAACATTTTGAGCAAACGAACCCGGATAAAAGTTTTGACAATTCCGGTAGTTCCGTATCGTAATTTGAGACTTGGTCATATGCTCGAAATCGAATTCGGAGGTCCCTAGATCAAATTATCGCCATTTAACGGAATCTAGAAATCTAAGGCTAAAGATTTCTTAAGTTTGACCGGAGATTTGACTTTTTGATATCGGGGTCGAAATCCAGTTCTGAAAATTTTCATAGCTTCGTTATGTCATTTATGACTTGTGTGCAAAATTTGAAGTCAATCGGATTTGATTTGATATGTTTTTGCATCGAATATAGAAGTTGGACGTTCCTAGTTTCATTAGGCTTGAATTGGGGTGTGATTCGCGGTTTTAGCATTATTTGATGTGATTTGAGGTTTCGGCTAAGTTCGTATGATGTTTTAGGACTGGTTGATGCATTTTGTCGAGGTTCCGAGGGCCTCGGGTGGATTTCGGAAGGTTAACGGATATAAAAAAACTGCTAAAATTTTCTTGGCAATTTCTGCATTTTTCGCACGTGTGAACAGTGACCGCACCTGCGTGAACAGTAGCCGTGTACAGTAGCGTGAATAGTAGCCGTAAACAGTAGCATATACAGTATCCGTGAACAGTCCCGTGAACAACAAACACGTGAACAGTACCACGGAAATTCTGGACGGAATGTTAAGTTCTGAAAATGGGACTTCCATTTTTACCAAATTGGAGCTCGGGGAGAGGCGATTTTTGGGATATTTTCAGAGAAAACAACGGGGTAAGTATTCTTAACTTAATTTTGGTTAAGATTACCTGAATCTATTACTAGTTTTGGCATTAAATCTGTGAATTTAGTTGAAAGATTTTGAAAACCCTCTCGGATAGATTTGAGGACCGAAATATTATCGAAATTTAGTAATATTGGTATGGTTAGACTCGTGGTTGGATGGGGGTTCATATTCCGTAATTTTTGTCGGGTTCCGAGACGTGGGCCCCACGGGCGAATTTTTAGTGCAATTTCGGATTTTTAGTGGAAAATGTAGAATTTCATATAGAATTAATTCCTATAATTTTTATTGATTGAATCGAATTGTTGTGGCTAGATTCGAGGCATTCGGAGGTTGATTTGAGAGGAAAAGGCATTGCGAAGTAGGATTTTGCTCGAATTGAGGTAAGTAACAGTTATAAATCTGGTCCTGAGGGTATGAAACCCCGGACATTGTATCATATGACTATCTTGGAGGTGACACACATGCTAGGTGACGGGCGTGTGGGCGTGCACCGTAGGGATTGTGACTTGGTCCGTCCCGCGAGATTGTGTAATCAATTGGCCTACTGTTTAATACATGCTCCCTCTGTTTTCATAGAAATTCACTGTACTTCATGTTAGAAATCATGTTTAGGTCTTATGTGATCACTGTTTAGGCCTCCGTCTGTTACTGTTCATTGTTGATATATGATATTACTTATGTTTGGGCCGATTTCTGAGAGCCCAAGAGACTGGAGAGATTGATGACTGAGTGAGGCCGAGGGCTTAAGTGTGAGGTTATTAATATTATAGCACGCGAGTTGTGAGTTGTCCACAAGTGAGCGTAGTCGACCATATATATATGGATCGGGCTGCATGCCGCAACCATTATTATGAGGTACATGCTGAGTGTGAGTGCTGATTGATAAGAGTTGAGTCATGGGGGACTGAGAGGCTTGCCCGAGGGGCTATATATACATACATACGAGTGATGTTTTGCCCGAGGGGCTTGTTTTGTGAAATTTCTGTCTTCACTCATCTTTATACTGAGCCTCTATTAAAAATGTTAAACAAATATTTTGAACAACTTTCATTGGAACTGGAGTTTTTTTACGAGATGTTTGGAATTAAATTACTGATTTGGTTTTGTTATTTCCACTGAGATTTTTAAGTTATGAGATGAGCTGAGTAACTGTTGCCTTGAGAGGCTATATTTGTTTTCAGTTAATTGCTGCACTTAGTTTCTATTTATCCTTGTAGTACATATTTATGGAATATTTGATATCTGGGTTATTTGAGTACGCACTGATGAGACTTAAACTGTTAAATTGAAAGTATGGCTATTCTTATTGAAAATTATTGAGATAATTGTATTTGCATAGCTTGTCACTACTTCTCAGTTCCTTACTTATTTCTATTACTTACTGAGTTGGTGTACTCACGTTACCCCTGTACCTCGTGTACAGATCTAGACACGTCTGGTCACGGTGGTTGCTGATTGAGGAGTCAGACTTAGGAGACTATTGAGGTAGCTGCATGACGTTCGCTGACCTTGACTCTCCTTTCCTTTCATATTCTACTGTTCTATATTTTCAGATAGTGTTTTATCAGTCAGATGTTGTTATCTTTTAGATACTCATGCACTCAGTGATACCAGGTTTTGGGGATGGCTTGTATAGTAATTTTGGATTTATATTCTATTTTTTTAAAAAAGTATTTCTTTAATATTAACTACTTCCGCCTTTATTTAAAAGTTCTACTGTGTTGAGATGTCGAGTTGAGGCTTGCCTAGTTCCACGATAGGCGCCATCACGACAGGTGAGATTTTGGGTCGTGACAAGTTGGTATCAGAGCCCTAGGTTACATAGGTCTCACGAGTCATGAGCAGGTTTAGTAGAGTCTTGCGGATCGGTACAGAGACGTCTATAGTTATCTTCGAGAGGCTGCAGAACCCTTTAGGAAATTCCACATTCTTGAATTCTTATCGCGCGACATTGATTAAACTTGAACCATAATTCCTTGAATTCCTTCCACGCATTCGTGTGAGCACATGAGAGCTCGGTATCTGTTGTGCATCGACAGCTTGTGATTTCCTGGATGAGGTGCGAGATGTGATTTCTGTATGTGATGTTGGGCCAGTCTGGAGGACATGAGGCCAGATTTTGTCTGTGGCTTGATTATTGAGATTTTGATTGTGTGAGCACGTGCATTTAGGACTTATACGTCCGTTTGTGTCCTTACTGGTGGATTTGTGACTAGATAACTAGGGGGTGAGTATGATTTGATTGCGAGATGTGTTCAAATTATTCGAATGTGACGGGAAGAGTTTGCTGAGGATGTAGCAAGGATTATTGGGTGTTTGACTTTTGTCTTGAGTTGGCATAAGGCCTCGAGCTATGGGTGTATTGAAGGACCTATCGTGTAGTTTAATTGTGCAGCGGAGTAAATCTTCATATTGTGTTATGAGTTCAGACTCAGAGGGGGGTTAAGTGATTGTGTAATAGTTATGATTATTGAGGAGTATAGAGAGATACCAGTTTGAGGCTAAGCAAGTGGATTATCTCCTACGAGATGTTCTGAAGTTGTGTGATCCTTATGTTGTTGGTTGGTAGTCCTCTTTTACTAGTGCAATATGTGTGTTGCAATTTGAGTTTGGATCGCTTATAAGAATGGGCTTGACTGTTACGAGGGTGAATGCGAGATTTGCAAATGATTTGAGGAATTAGATGGGTTGCATTAGCTTATGAAGGATTTAGCTTAATCTCATCAAGTTGGGGCAGTTCACCCAGTTATTGCGGCACGGGCAGATAACAGGCTTGCCTTGTCTTTTGAGACTTTGTTGAGATTGGATAAGTTTACCTAGTTATTTCTAGTCCATTTTAGTGGTGTACACCTTATGAGGACCCACATGATTTTCTCAATCGCTGCTATGCCGCAGAACATAGGAATAGTTAAAAGTAATAGGGGTTGATTTTACTGTGTTTTAGATGACGGGTTCGGCCAAGAGGTGGTGGAAAGATCACATATTTACTAGACCCGTTATGATTCTGTCTGAAAATGCGGACGCATTGAGAAGATCACCCAGTGAATCATGTAGGGGCGTAACGGACCTTGGCGTCTGGTTGATTTATATGAGTTACAAAGATCAACATTGTGGATTATTGGACGTTGTGACCCATGACTTCATGCCAAATGGGGATGTCTACTATCAATGAGTGGATCGAATGGTCATATGTTACATCAGTCTTGACTTATGTATGTATGTATATATATATATATATATATATATATATGAAATGTATATATATATATGGTACTAAAAGGGTCCCCAATAATTTACACATATTTAAGGCCTGAGACATGCAGGGGATAAGGTTGGGACTTGCGGTATGTCTGCCTCTTTAATTATCCAATACTTCAGTATCAAAGGAGTTAGAAAAACAGCCTTAAATTTCCGCTTAGTGTGGAATTCAAGGTTAAGGTTGCAGATTTTGGGTGCTTCAAAGGAAGTACAGTAGTTGACGATCTTCTGGACTGTGTAGTTCGTGCCAAGATTTATCTTGATGGAGCTATACTTTTGTGATCATTGTGCATAATTGGGGGAAAGAGTTACCCCAAATAAGAATCGAAGAGTATACGAATAAATATGTTAGCTCAGCAGTGTTGAGTCAACATAGCAAAAAAAAAGAAATTAGCCGCCGGTGTTTGTGGCAAGCCTATGAAGAGAGCAGACTAGCCAATGCAACACCACCTACTCAACTCAGTTCTCAGAAATATTTTTGAAGAAGTTTGTCTCCCATATTCTCTGTAATATGTGGTATATATGGTCTGAATGATTGTGTCAGGTCACCATGACAGTGTCAGAATATGTCATTAGGTTCAATAAGTTAGCCGTCATACTCTTACTTTGGTTCCTAAGCCAGAGAGCGAGTCCCAAGACTCATTAAAGAACTCAATTATGATCTTGAAATTTAGTAAAACCCGGGAAGCTACATGTTGATGCTTCATTTCGTATAGTGGTAGAAATTGCCAAAATGTTAGAATGTGTTCTGGATAAGGAAAAAAAAAGACCAAGAGGTGTCGAGGTTTTAAAGGATTCAGCGGATTCTACTCTACAACTACAAATCATTATGACAGGGGCTCGGGTAGCCGACCAGCCCTCTGATTACTCAGGGTGCTCTAGTAAGTTCTTTTAATGCACTACCGACACGAGCTTCGTATAATGGTTATTCCAGTTATCTAGTATAGACTCAGTATGAGCAGCTGAACCCTAAAAGGGATTGTTATGAATGTGATAGTAATACACACATCATGGGAAAATTTTCCTAGACTTGGGAGAAACATATTTTATCAAAGCACTCAGGCTACGTGCCCCATTGCAGTTACTACTCCACTTAAGTGACCAACCCGAGGTAGGGGTCAGGATGTTAGAGGTGGAGGTGAGACTCCTAGAGGTGGAGACCTAGCCCGTTGATATATTTTCTATGGTATGGCTGAGGTCGCAACACCAGATGGTGTCGTTACAAGTACGGTCTCGAATTATTATAAAGTAATAATTTTCTTAACTTGATTCAGTTCTGAGTATCGATGCAAGTCCTCCTATTGTGCTCACTTATGAGTGAACTTTGTAATTCTGAAATCTACTTATGTGAATACTCCTGTTGGGATATTCGATGGAGATAGCTATGTCTATCATTATGTGTTGTGATTTTGTTAAGCGGAAAATTATTCAAAAGAAGAAAATGGAATGTTACAATTTGGCACGATGCGCATATTACTTGTGGTACAGAGTGAGGATGAGATCCTTGTATTTATATAATATGAAATATTTAAACCGGGCTACAAGCTGCGGTAGATGTTATATAAGGACGAGGTCCTTGTGGTGAAAGAAAAAAAAGTATGTGTTTAAATGCCCCCTTTGTGAAATTAAAAATTTGTACTATAGTACTTATAGGGAGTCATGCCTATTAGACTTATTTGGAAAAAAAATTCTTGTATGAATATCTTTGTGTATAATTTGCCATATTTGTATTGTAATTATTGAGTTTTAGACTACGAGGTGAGTGCCTCGGATGTAAATTGTTACTCGTTAATTCGGGTAAGTAATTATGAGATCTTCATGCCTCGTTTTTATTAAACTAGAGGGTTGAAATGAGATTTTATTAACATGAAATTAATTGGTGATGTTGTAATCTATTATGAACAACTATTAAGACCAGAGATGTGGTTATGGTCATACATATGATGTGTTTCATGTCAAGATATCATTGTGATAATGCCGTGCTTGTAATGCGGAGATTAATGTTATTAATATATACTTTGTGGTGCTTTGTTGGGTTGTGGAAATATTGTTAGGAGTTGTTTTGGTGTTACTCTGGCAGGTGGATTGGCCCAATTACAGGGGAGACTCTGCCGAAATTTCTGAAAAATTTGGGAGTTAGAAAAATTTGGGATATTGAGATGTACAAAGAAAGAGATAAGTTACATTATGTGTTCAAGGACATGCTCTACTTCTCATTTGAGGACGAATGACCCTAAGTGGGGGATAATTTAATACCCTGAATTTGATGGGTGCGTAGGCACGAGTTGCTATAGCCAGTCGAGACTAATATCGTGTGTTGACGTGAAAATCGGACCTTTCGGGAAATGATTGGAGTGTAAGAAATTTGGTCTTCAAGTTTACAAATATGTATAAAGGAAATATTCTCAATTGAAATGGTATTGTCAGACTTATGTTGAATGCGGTAATGTGGGATCAACCGCGAATATTTGTGTAAAAGTAAAATCGTCAATTTGGCAACCTGAGAATAATTCTTAGTACGTTCGAGGACGAACGTTTGTTTTAGAGGTGAAGAATGTGATGACCCAAAATGTCATCTTTAAATTAAATAATCATCTCGGTGTTTTAAGACCATGAAAAGAGCTATCAATAATTTCTCGACTTGCGTGCGCAGTCCTATAATTTTCCGGAAGGTTTTTATATGAAAAATGGATTAAATTGTGAACTAGAGCTTTAAAACTCAACTAAGTTGACTTCAGACTTGGTCATATGCCCGAAATCGTGATTTGGGACTTGGTCATATGCCCGAAATCGAATTCGGAGGTCCCTAGATCAAATTATCGCCATTTAACGGAATCTAGAAATTTAAGGCTAAAGATTTCTTAAGTTTGACCGGAGATTTGACTTTTTGATATCGGGGTCGAAATCCAGTTCTGAAATTTTCATAGCTTTGTTATGTCATTTATGACTTGTGTGTAAAATTTGAAGTTAATCGGATTTGATTTGATAGGTTTTTGCATCGAATATAGAAGTTGGACGTTCCTAGTTTCATCAGGCTTGAATTGGGGTGTGATTCGCGGTTTTAGCGTTATTTGATGTGATTTGAGGTTTCGGTTAAGTTCGTATGATGTTTTAGGACTGGTTGATGCATTTTGTCGAGGTTCCGAGGGCCTCGGGTGGATTTCGGAAGGTTAACGGATATAAAAAGGCTGCTAAAATATTCTGGGCAGTTTCTGCATTTTTCGCACGTGTGAACAGTGACCGCACCTGCGTGAACAGTAGCTGTGTACAGTAGCGTGTACAGTAGCCGTGAACAGTATCCGTGAACAGTCCCCGTGAACAGTATCCATGAATAGAAGTTGTAAATAGTACGTGTACAATATCCGTGAACAGTCCCCGTGAACAGTACGCGTGAACAGTACCACGAAAATTCTGGACAGAATGTTAAGTTCTGAAAATGGGACTTCGTCCCATTTTCCATTTTTACCAAATTGGAGCTCGGGGAGAGGCGATTTTCGGGTTATTTTCAGAGAAAATAACGGGTAAGTATTCTTAACTTAATTTTTGTTAGATTACGTGAATCTATTACTAGTTTTGGCATTAAATCTGTGAATTTAGTTGGAAGAGTTTGAAAACCCTCTCGGATAGATTTGAGGATTTGAGGGCCGAAATATTATCGAAATTTAGTAATTTTGGTATGGTTAGACTCGTGGTTGGATGGGGGTTCATATTCCGTAATTTTTGCCGGGTTCCGAGACGTGGGCCCCACGGGCAAATTTTTAGTGCAATTTCGGATTTTTAGTGGAAAATGTAGAATTTCATATGGAATTAATTCCTATAATTTTTATTGATTGAATCGAATTATTGTGGCTAGATTCGAGGCATTCGGAGGTTGATTTGAGAGGAAAAGGCATTGCGAAGTAGGATTTTGCTTGAATTGAGGTAAGTAACGGTTATAAATCTGGTCCTGAGGGTATGAAACCCCGGACATTGTGTCGGATGACTATTTTGGAGGTGACACACATGCTAGGTGACGGGCGTGTGGGCATGCACCATAGGGATTGTGACTTGGTCAGTTCCGCTAGACTGTGGAATTAATTGGCCTACTGTTTAATACATGTTCTCTCTATTTTCATAGAAATTGACTGTACTTCATGTTAGAAATCATGTTTAGGCCTTATGTGATCACTGTTTAGGCCTCCGTCTATTACTGTTCATTGTTGATATATGATATTACTTATGTTTGGGCCGTTTAAATGATTTCTGAGAGCCCAAGAGTCTGGAGAGATTGATGACTGAGTGAGGCCGAGGGTTTAAGTGTGAGGTTATTGATATTATAGCACGTGAGTTGTCCGTGCAGCACGTGAGTTGTCCGTGCGGATCCAGATATTATTATAGCACGTGAGTTGTCCGTGCGGATCTAGATATTATTACAGCATGCGAGTTGTCCGTGCAGCACGTGAGTTGTCCGTGCGGATCCAGATATTATTATAGCACGTGATTGTCCGTGCAGCACGTGAGTTGTCCGCATGTGAGCGCAATCGACTATATATATATGGATCGAGCTGCATGCCGCAGCTATTATTATGAGGTACCTGCTGAGTGTGAGTGCTGATTGATGAGAGTTGAGTCATGAGGGACTGAGAGGCTTGCCCGAGGGGCTATATATACATACATACGAGTGATGCTTTGCCCGAGGGGCTTGTTTTGTGAAATTTTTGTCTTCACTCATCTTTATAGTGAGCCTCTATTAAAAATGTTAAACAAATATTTTGAACAACTTTCATTGGAACTGGAGTTTTTTTTACGAGATGTTTGGAATTAAATTACTGATTTGGTTTTGTTATTTCCACTGAGATTTTTAAGTTATGAGATGAGCTGAGTAACTGTTGCCTTGAGAGGCTATATTTGTTTTCAGTTAATTGCTGCAGTTAGTTTCTATTTATCCTTGTAGTACATATTTATGGAATATTTAATATCTGGGTTATTTGAGTACGCACTGATGAGACTTAAACTGTTAAATTGAAAGTATTTTCTTTTTGAAAGTTATTGAGATAACTGTATTTGCATAGCTCGTCACTACTTCTCAGTTCCTTATTTATTTATGTTACTTACTGAGTTGGTGTACTCACGATATCCCCTATACCTCGTGTACAGATCTAGACACTTCTGGTCACGGTGGTTGCTGATTGAGGAGTCAGACTCAGGAGACTATTGAGGTAGCTGCATGGCGTTCGTTGACCTTGACTCTCCTTTCCTTTCATATTCTATTGTTCTATATTTTCAGATAGTGTTTTATCAGTCAGATGTTGTTATCATTTAGATGCTCATGCACTCAGTGACACCGGATTTTGGGGATGGATTGTATAATAATTTTGGAGTTATATTCTATTTTTTTTAAAAAGGATTTCTTTAATATTAACTGCTTCCACCTTTATTTAAAAGTTCTACTGTGTTGAGATGTCGAGTTGAGGCTTGCCTAGTTCCATGATAGGTGCCATCACGACAGGTGAGATTTTGGATCGTGACATCAATGTATAATTTAATATCAACGATGAAGATTCATATTGTGTTCTTTGTGTAAGTCAAAATTTCACAGGTATTAGCATTGTAACCTCTTTTGTTTCTTCTTTCCTTTTCTTTCACTATTTAACATATCTCATATTATGCTGTTTAGTGTGGTTTTTTCTTGTGATACGAAATTCCTTGCACTAAATTAATTGGGCTATAATTTCCATTCGTTCAGGCCTTGGGGTTGAAATGTTATTCCGATTTGGACTTCAGCAGATTGCTTGACATGATGGGGTAGCCGACTGGCAAATATATTGATGTTTTCAACTTTTATCCACGGAATCAATGCACTTTCTCCGCTATTGAGGATATAAATTTTTTATAGTAAGTTTGGATGTTACGATGAGATTACTTTTATCTTTCCAAAATTGTTTAACATAAGAATATTGGTATTTGCTGGTCCAAATTTATGTTCGTCTTATTTTTCTTCTTCCTTTTTACTTTATTTTAAACCTCTTGAATTGAATTAGTATAATATGCCTCATCGCCCCACTCCTAAAGAAACACTGGGAAGTTATTTTTTATTATAAAGAACTATTTGTGAAATGTTTGCTGATTTCTACCGTTTGATTCAGTTGACCTAAGATTTTTATATATGTTTTGTCTATTTTATGATATTGTGTGTATGTTTAGTATAAAGTTGAAAAGGTAAAATCCTGGATAGGAAATAAGGTTTTTTCCTTTTGAAGATTACATAATTTGAGATAAATATTGATTTTTTGGGGTACTTGCGCGATTAAACACTTTTGCAAGGGTTAAAGGTTAGTGCATTGAGAACACATATTACTGTTATGACTTGTAGGTTGGCTGTAGCCTGTAGGATGTAACACACATTTTGATTACTATTTTGTAGTTTCAGCCGTAATCATTCATTATTTTTCAAACTAATAGAGTATCTTTTATATATTTATCAATTTCTAGCTGTTTGTTTTCTTTGATTTTTGGTTCATTACTTCTCTATCTTATTATTAGATCTTTTCCTCTCCATCCTATAAATGTTTAATAGTTATTACCTTTACCTTGAGAATATTATTAGGTCTCATTTTCTATCTGTTATAATTATGTGTATGAATGTTGTTACGTTGATTCTTTATATCTTTAATATGTTTTTATCCAGTATAGACTTTGACGTGTATATTGAAATTTCTTCTAACTTTCTTTTTGGTGGAACAACAAACATATAATTTTAATGAATCTACTAGAAGCTGGAGTACTAGAGTTCGGAAAGGCAGGAGAGCAAACTTCTGCATACAATTCTAGATTACTTATAACCTGTTTAAACAGTAATATGTGTTCTCACAAATAACACATTAAAAGTTCTCTTGACATGCACCGTATATTTGACCCACAAATAACCTGTTTAAAATTACACATATTACACACAAAGACAATAACCAAGACTGAACTTTATGTCTTAATAAATTTGAAAATTTAAACCAATTTTTTTTTTGAAAACAATATTGCAAATTCTTAGTATAGAAGTCAAAGACGGCTGCTAGAGGACATTAAGAAATATTCAATCGCATGTTACCAAAAGTTAATGTCATGACCCAATTCTCAAAATAGGTCGTGATAACACCCAACGTTGCCATCAGGCAAGCAAACGGTGAACTACCAACTTAATTATTTATTTTATTATTTTTAAAGTTGTGAATCTTATTAGATAAGGATATTAATACATTAAAAATCATAGATACATACAATTTAGACAAAACATAAAGTAAATGTGTGTCAATATTAGACAAAAATATAAAAAAATTCTAAAACATCCCTAAGACCCAGTGTCACAAATGCATGAGCGTCTGCTAAAGAGTGAAATAATAATACAACATCTGTCTGAAATATAAAATAGACAACCTAAAGTAAATAAATAAGATTGAGACTTTGAGGGCTACGGTACATAGCATAGAAAGCAGCTCACCATAAAGTCCACTCAGCAGTCTACAAGCCAGGATGACCACTAAATAAACATGTCAGATCCTGCATGTTAAGTGTAGAAGTGTAGTATGAACACGTAAATTAATGTTTGCCCAGTAAGTATCTAGCCTAATCCCCGAGAAGTAATGACGAGGGATCGATATCGACACTTACTAGTGGTCCAATAAATATAATGTAGAACCCACAATAACTCCTCCTCCTCAGTTACAATGATCTCGCGCCGTTACTTGCCGAATTTCTCGCAATATTTTGTTAAACTTTTCATAAAACATTCCGAATTATCAGCCACAATCGTACATTCGACCTCCTGACAGTCGTACCATCTTCTTCAAGCGATCCAAACTCACATTGCAGTACGTGCCTCCCGATGGGTAGAAAGTAGAACTCTTCGTAGGAACTTCATCATTAATCATGCAACCGCTATCCTACCCACAGGAGATAGCCCATCTGTGTAATTCCATATCGACATCTTCCAATGACATTACCGTAGTTACAACTACCATGAAATCAGTAATCCTCCTGAGTCCAGGCTCATCCACCAGCTGTAAGAGTCCGTTCATTCCCCATTAGCATCAACTGAAGGTCCAATTATATGTTCCAAAACTCAAAGTCTTGTTGTATCCCAAAACAAAAATCAAGCTTTCACACCCCTCTCCCTTCCAAGCAAACTCCTTTCTGTTATGCTCAAATTCCCTCAATACCATAGCCACCATTCAAAATAAATTCGTAGACTTAGTCATTGTCCACTATGATCCCCAAATCGCTCTAAACTTTCTCAAAGTATATGGCTATCTTACCATCGAATCCATATGCTACCCTGCCACTTTTACCATGTCCTTCTTTCTCCGTCGCTACCAAAATACTACCTCGGGTTATAATCTATCTCTGTAGCACCCGACTAATAAATTGCTACCAATTCTAGGCCTCCATAAAGATCATCTCCCTCGAGCCATCAATATTAGAAACACTGATTCGACTCTGAAGCCTCCATATACCGCCACCTCTGATAACCGCCGCTTAGGCACCATTTCAAAACATCATGTCCCGAAGACAAATCAAAGGATACCATAATACCGATGAGCCTTAACGCATTCCAGCAAGGACGACGACACCATATCACAAATAAAAATTCTACCACGTCCGAAAATATGAAGTCTCACTACTCCGTCAATCAAGGCCTGAACACCCATAAGTCGATTGTCTTTCCTCCGCTAGAATTAAATGCCGAACCTCTAAACCATGAATCGAGTAATCCTCCTTTTGGAGTCATTCACTTCTGCGATACATAAATATGCACTCTACCATTTACACCAATACTGCGTGATAACAAAGCATGAATATCATAATACACTATGTATAGCCTGGAAACCATATGCAACACTAACACTGGGCTGAAACAACTGAATACCCTTACTCAAGGCGACGATAATAGCCTGCCCGAATACGTAAGCAGAAATATCCTGTACCACATCTGCAGTACCATTACAACTCCTCGATGCCCAATTGATAATAAGATCTCAACATCGTATAAGAATGAGTAAGAAGGAAATGAAGGTATAAGCTTTAATGGAATCAAGTCGCACGATGAGGAATCAAGAAGGGAAGTGCTCCTAATAGCCTTGTATTCTCTCGAAGATAAGTACAGACGTCACTGTACCGATCCGCAAGACTCTACTAGACACGTTTATGACTTGTGAGACCCAAGTGAACCTAGAGATCTAATACCAAGCTGTTACGACCCAATCCCATAATAGGTCATGATGGCACCCAACGTCTCCATCAGGCAAGCCAACGATGAACTACTAACTTAAAATTATTATTTTTGAACAGTGAATATTATTAGATTAGAATATTAATGCATTAAAAATTATAGATACAGACAATTTAAATAAAATATAAAGTAAAAATGTGGCAATGTTAAGCAAAACTATAAACAAATTCTAGAACATCTCCAAGACCCGAAGCGTCTGCTAAAGAGTGAAATAATAATACAACATATGTCTGGAATACAAAATAGATAGCATAAAGTAAATAAATAAGATGGAGACTCTGAGGGCTGCGATACGTAGCATAGAAAGCAGCTCACCTTAAAGTCCCCTCAACAGTTGTGCCTACGCGCCAGGATGACCATCAAATGAACCTATCAGATCCTTCATGTTTACTGCATAAGTATTGCATGAGTACATAAATCAATACGTACCCAGTAAGTATCTAGCCTAACCCTGGAGAAATAGTAATAAGGGGTCAACATCGACACTTACTAGTGATCCAATGAATAAAATGCAGGAACCATAAACAGGCATGAAATATGACAGGATCAGTAGCATAAGGAACAATAGATAACGAAACCCATTAGCAAAATATCATCAGTTTAAAAATTCCCAAGTGCTACATGTCATCTCAATAAATCAGAACTATCAACTAAATATCCGATTGCATGTCATAAAGAGAATATCATTAAATTTCTAAGTTCAACCAAAAGGGTAATCTTGTGGGTATTCGGACTCCTAGCGATTTTACGCATGAATTATGCCGAGGTAGTTCGGACCAATCCATAGCCGTGTACAACACTATTGAGGTCGTACAACCCGATCCGTGGATGCATCGCAATATATACCGCAAAGGTGTTCAGCCCGATTCCCAGAAAATAACGAAGACTTGACGGTTAGCTGGCCCCACTCACGAATATGTATGAGTTGTGAGATTCAGAAAACTTTCCAACAATTACGTACGATATAGAAGAAATCCATTAAAGGAAGTGTAATCCATACTGCCACTCCAGTACATTAAAACATGACGTGAGTCTAAGTCTACCCGGACCTAATCATGAATTCTAGCATACGCACGGACACTCGTTAGCTCATATGTGTGTATCCCCCACAACATGTAGCACATAGCAAATACAACACCTACAGAGTAAATTTTCCCTCACAAGGTTAGACAAGAGACTTACCTCGCTCCAAAATTTGATAATCGGCTCCAACACCTCTCTAACACCTCAAATTAATTCCATACGATCCGAAACTAGACAAAGAACATGAAAACCAATCAAAATGTACTCAAAAATCTTAATTTAATAATTAGAAATAAATTTCTAACTCTGCACGAAAAGTCAACAAAGTAAACATCAAACATTGCGTGCTCGGATTCCGAAAATTATCAAAACTAAATATTACCCATAAATCATACCGTGTATATCCGTAAAATCATCTTATTTCATCCATGAATTGACTACCAAATCTAGAATTTACCATTTCTCAACTTTCGGGCTCAAAACCCCAATTTCTACAATCCAAACACGGATACAAATTGTAACCAATGGAAATAATAATGGTAGAACATCAAAGTAAATGTCATATATTTATCCCCTTGTTGATACGAGAACGACAACGCAAAAATCACCTTAAATGGAGCTCTTGAACTCAAGATATGCTCAAAATACTAAAATGCTCAGTTTCCCCAATTAAAACACTGCCGAGGTAATTTTATTCTTCGCCTTCGCGGGATACCATAGTGTTCGCGAAAAGCAATTTTTTGAGTTGACCGGTCAATGCTGATTTCCTTTTTCGCGTTCGCGAGACCTCCCTCAATTCACGAAGAACAAAGTTCGCACCAGAAACCATCAATCTTTTCCGACACAGAAATGGACATAACTCTCTCATACGACCTCAAAATTCGACGATTCTTATTGCTATGGTTCCATAATTATGATACGAATCTAATGTCTCAATACAATCATTTATCAAAGGTATTTTACTCAACATGGTATCTTTATGCCCAAAGATACGACGTTAAAACATCAAATAAGAGCGCGACACAATCCAAACACATCTGGAACACACCGGAGGCCCTTGGGACCCTGTCCAATCACACAAATCAGTCCCAAAATATAACACGAACCTACTCGAAGCCTTAAATCACATCAAACAACATCAAAATCATGGATCGCACATCAATTCAAGCCTAATGAACCAATAAACTTTTAAACTTCTAAAACTCATGCGAAACTATATCAAATCGACCCGGAATGACCTCAAATTTTGCATGCAACTCCCAAATAACACAAGAGACCTATAGCAATTTTCGGAACCACAATCCGAATCTGGTAACAACAAAGTCAACTCTCGGTCAAACCTATCAACCTTCTAAACCTTCAATCATCCAACTTTTGCCAAAAAAATATCAAATCAGCTTACAAACCTCCAAATCCATATCCAAACATAAACCTAAGTCCAAAATCATTATTCGGACCTAACGGAATAGTCAAAACTTCGATATGAGGTCGTTTACTCACGTGCAAGTCATATTACATAAAGTGAAGCTACACAAGGTCTTAAACCTCCGAACGATATGCTAGAGCTCAAAACGACATCGGGTCTTTACAGCCAAGATATTAACATTCAGTCCTTTAAAGCTGTGAAGATTTTTGTAGATTCTAAATATAGCTCCCATGCTATTTTTGTTCTCAACAAATTTACCTCTATACCGGACCACATTTATGTAAGTCTATGTAAGCAATCAAATTTAAAATTGTGGTATACCAGATAAGTGTGATAACCATGTGATAAGTATAAATTTAGACGTAGAAAGAGTATATGTTTTTAAAATAATCTAATGGTAAATTTTGTCTCTACTGATACCAATCATCACAAATTCACTATCAACAGGGTAGCAGACAATATTGCTAAAGGTCATTTAACGTTAACTACAAATCTTTAATGAAAAAAGTCATTATTGTCTATCAAATTCTGGAAAAATAAATGAGGCAAAAAACATGTAGAGAAGATGAAGCAAAAACCAGCTCTATGTTCTCACTTTTGTTGTTGAGTTGATTATTAGGAAATGCTAAAACAACAATGAGGGTGCCTGAATTCCACAACTGTAGTTGGTTATTGATCATGGCACTATCTGCTACTTCAAAGGAATATGTGTATTATAAGAAAACTTGCTTTCCTGGAAGGAAGCTGAGGAACTTCACAGAGTCCTACAAACAACTATAAGCACCAGAGCTAAAAGATATATCTTGGAGTAGTTGTTTTTCAGCTTTAACAATAGATAGACCCATACTCTTACAAAAAATCTTCCACATCAAGAGGTATAAGATCTTTGTCTCTCCTGGACTATAAGAACCAATGCTTTATAAAATTTAATTCATCAAAAAGGAATATGTGGAACATTTCCAATTTTTGATTCAAAAGGTATATTAGAGCGAAAAAAAAGAATAAAAATTAGAAATATACAATCAACATGAAGATAGCTTATATGTATATATTTGCGCACTTGTAAATACTTTTAAAAAGAAATTATAGTAATCATGAAACATGTTATCTAATGAGCCACCCACATATCACTATCAAGAATATCATGCATCTAAATGATAACAAAACATTATATTACTTACTAGAGAATGCTCAATGAATTAGTGAGCTTACCAACATGGAAGAAAATAACTCAGTTTTAGAAGCAATATATCATCAAATAAACCCAAGAAGAAAAATCATATTTCATTTATTAGTAGTCCTTAGATTCTTTTTTGATAACAATCATTATAGTAAATAGAAAGATTACTATCACGATCCAAAACTCAACATGTCGTGATGACGCCTAGTACAGAACTAGGCAAGCCGACAGTCACAATAAAACTAGGCATTTTTATATTAAAAAAAGAGATGAAGCAAGTTTAAGAACAATAACTCTCATAAATAGCTGATACGAACAACTGCAACTCAAATACAACTTTTCTCCAAATTCGGGTGTCACTGAGTACATAAACATCTAAACAATAACATAGTCTAAAACACTGTCTAAGAAGGTAGAAAAGTATAAGTAAAACTAAGAGATAGAGATGGAGAGTCAAAGTCTGTGGACGCTAAAGTAGCCATCTCAATAATCTCCGAACAGGTAAAAACTCCAAGATCAGCGACCATCGTGCCCGAAAATACCTAGATCTGCACACGAGATGCAGAGTGTACTGTGAGTACAACCAACTCAATAAGTAATAAAACTAACCTTTTGGCTGAAAGCAGTGATGAGCTCAACCAATACATTACAAATACAGAGTTTAACGGTGCAGAAATGACAGGAAATAGAACAACAATATTCCAAGAAAACTTATTATCTGTTCGTACACAGTACAGGAAATAGAGACATGATCTCAGGTTTAACAGTTAAGATCAACATCGATAAAATATGCCAAGTGTGACTGATATGAGGAATGTGACATCTCTATATCTATACGCTAATATGCAAACCGTATGTGATGCCACACAATGACAACCTTACGTTCTCACACTCTTAGAGTTCTCAATCTGATTGTTTTAATTCTCACTCATCACACTCAGTCACTCAGCACTGTATGGTACCTGCTGCGGCATGCAGCCCGATCCACATATAGCTATAAGGCCTGTTGCGAGGTGCGACCCGATTCACATATAGCCATAAGGCCTGTTGTGGCATGCAATCCGATCCACAAATCTCACTCACAACACAGCTCTCAGGCCCCAACTTAGTCATCAATCTCTCCAGTAGCTCGGGTTCATAACTCTCATGCCAATTAGCCCAAACGATGATGTATGACACAACAATAATAGTAACAGAGGATGATATATGATATGCAAATGATGGATGTGACTGAGTATAAAACTTTAATCTAAGCAAATAATTCAACGGTAGAAATGACCACAGTGGGTATCAACAGAATTAGCATATAACCTAACACGATTTCTAACATGAATCTACAACACAATTACTCTAACACATAGAGATCACATGAATGGCTACAAGGTCTGATGACTACACAGTACCACAAAATCAACCGGATCAAAATTTCTACGGTGCATGATGTTTAACTTAAAGTATATATATTTATATGTATATCATCTCATGTTTTACTTTTGTTTCGTGGATTTAGGATGTAAAATATGTTAATTTATATTAATTTGAAATTTGTTTATGTGTAGGAATGATCCGGGAGCAATTTGGAGCGAAAGGTGCGAGATTAGAGCCAAAACGAACGAAAAAGGGGAAAATAGCATTTTAGCGCCACAGGCAGCACCCCACGCTACCTGTGGCACCCCAGACAGAAGGTGCAATTTACCAGTGCCAGGGACATCGCCTAGTGCTGAGTTGGACGCTGGTGGCGTGATTTCTGTCCAACTTCGCTCGGGATAAAGTTATTTCGGCCCAAGACCCCCCCAACTCGTATAAAAGGGGTCCTAAGCCTAATTTGGGAGAGATCCAACATACTTTAAAGGAGAATTCACATGGAGGAACACAAACCACTCTTGGAGGAGTCTTCCAACTAGTTTTTCTTCTCTTCTCTTCTTTTAATCTCATAGTTTATTAGTTCTAGAGTTTTGGGTGCTACATGAATGTTGTGGTTTGAAGCTTGAATTTTTCTTATTATTTTATCATATTGGTTTATTTATTCAATCTTGCGCTTAATTATTTGATTGCTTGATAACCAATTGAATACTATCTATGAATCTAGGATTGAACTCGGGAGAGGGGATTCTAGATTGCATATATGATTGAGTAGAGCAAGATCTTAACTCTGGGGGAGGGGGAGAGAGGGGGGAAGATTTGCGGTTAGGATAGGAATATACCTAATCTCCTTGCTTGGTTACTATACATGAATTATTAATGCGTTCTTGATAATTCTAATTCCATAGGAATATAGGCGTTAGATTAGCTTGAATAGGCGGGTTGTACTTCGGGAGAAGGCTACGAGCAATATTAACCCTGTCAACCAATAAACTAGATAAATTAATTAGATGATTTAAGTGAAAAACTCAACGGGATTGTTAGCTAACCCATAGCTCTAGAATATTCACTCACATTGAATTCGACTTTAAGCTTGTCGTTGTTTTTTTTGATCTCTTAATTTCTAGATTAATTTTAGTTAAATATTCATACGATATGATTCACTTGAATAGAATAATTGCTTGGTTTAATTTAGTTTATAGTTAATCAAAAGTCTCTTTGGGTACATTATTTGGACTTACAATCCTATATTACTTGTCGAACACGTATACTTGCGTGTGCATTTGGGAGCAACAAGTTTTTGGCACCGTTGCCGGGGACTTAGAAATTAACTAGTCTATTAGATTATATTTTTACTTTTTATCTATTCAAATTTAAATTTTAGTTTAGTTTATTATTTTATTATCTTTGTTTACATGGCATCTTGGAATGATAATTGGTCGAATATTGGTTATTCTTATTATGGTAATCCTTGTCCATATTGTGGAGGACTACACTTGTGGTAAAATTGTGAATCTCAATCTTATGGATGTAATATTTATAATGTATGTGGTTATCAAGGTGGCAATTGGGATGACTGTCCTAAGTCTTATTATCCCTCTCAGAGATCTTATTATAATATTTATAATAATATTTATGAGTTTGATAGGAGCAAGGAAGTAGAGGATATGGAATGCGTGGCTCGTATTATGGACATGATGAGACAAGCAGCCGAGCAACAGAACATGATGATAAGGCAAATAGCCGAGCAACAAGAAGAAAATCAAAAGGCTATACAAAAAATTAGTACAACAATCATGAGAATGAAGGCCGAGTCCGAAGAGATCGACCAATTTGATACCAAGAGCGAGTTCCCACCGGAAAATAATTTTGAAGAACCAGATATAGTGACCCAATCTTTGCTAGAGGAACAAGATCAACTAATAAAATCTCATGAGTTTCTCAGTGATGGTCTTTCAAATAAGACAGAATAACTGATAAAAGGAAGAACTGAGATCAGGCAAGAGATAGACCAATTTGGCTCAGATATCCATGACCTGCAGGCTAAATTAAATAAAAAAGTTGAGGCATCTGATGCCCTACAACCAATTGTTGTGGATGCTGGCTAGCTTGTAGAGCAGAACGAGGAATTTCAACTATTTGACCAAAATAATATTAATGATGCCTAGGTTGAGAAAGAGTGCAAAATTGAGGATGTCAAAAATAATGCAGCTTTGGAGTTGGAGCGTATTGAACCTCATTCTAACCATTTTTCAACATTGTGCTTGGTTGGTGGTACGAGAATTGATCCATTTGAGTATATGGAGGAGTCAATGGATGAGGAACAAAGTGCTTATATTCTGAAATTTGTGATGCCAAAGAGACAAAATGACATCCTTCACTTAAGGGCCAAAAAGTACAAGATGCGATATCTATTGACTGGTTCCTTTATTTTTACACCACTGCCCCAGGAACATGACAGAAAAATTGATGCTAAATTGGGGACACAATTCATATCCTCAAGGTGGAGGAAAAAGTGGTAAAAGTGATGGCGTCATGCCGCGACGTTAAATCAAGCGCTTGTTGGGAGGCAACCCAATTCTATTTTTTTCTTTTTTTTTTGTTTATTTTTTTAATTGTGTTATTTTTTGTAGCATTGTTTTTGTATTTTGTAGGAGTAGAAGCCTGAAGTCAAAGCCAATAGGCATGTGCAAAAGCGAGTAGGTGGTTGAAACTAAGTGTGAGGTACCCGCACAAAGAATCATGCATGGGAGAATTCTGAGCATCCGTGAGCTACTAATACTTCGGCCATTGGCCTACCAGGGAGTCTCTTTTACCTTCTAGTTATTTCAGTGTGCATTGAAGACATTGCAAAATTTTAAGTGTGGGGTGATGAGATTGTCTGGGTAATTTTCTGTGCTATCTTAGCTTAGTTGTAGTACTCATTTTTAGTGTAGTAGTTTTTGTTAAAAAGAAAAAGAAAAAAAAATCAAAAATTGGGACTTTTTCCGACAATGGATTTTTTGGATAACTTTCTTGAGGGATTAAGGTCCAATAAAAAAATAAAAAAGGGGAAGAAATAGAAAAATCCAAAAATATGTCTTTTATTTTTCTTTAGTTAGCAATAATCCCCCGTGGTTTTTCTTTGTACATCGGTTCTTTTTCATGGGATGTAGTTTGAACCGGGTAGTCATCTTTTATTTTTTTTAGAGTAAATTAGGACTTTAGGAAATAAAAGGAGGAAAATTGATGAACTTAGGTTCCTTTGACTTGTTTGATAGTAGCATATTTATGCTTTGGCATGTGAGGTATTTTTTCAATGTTTTGAAATTGTTCATGATGCCTTGATGAAATTGGATAGCATGTTTTGTGACGCGTATGTCTCTTTTGCTTGACTTATATTTACTTTGTGCTTGATACTTAAAATCTTGTGTCTCCGTAAATACTTGCATTGTTTGAGAGAGTGAGGGTGGAGATTTACATTATGGGCGAGCCTATGGTACCTTTTACATGTATGTGACTTTTTTATGAGAGTGAGGGATTTTCTTTGATATATATGAGTCCTTAAACTATATGATCATGAGATTCAAATGTGTGGATTCAACTTACTCTCTTGTTCTTGTTGTGATGACACATGGTTTCACGAGGGATAGGTAACATTATTAGACTGCTCTGTGATGTTGGGTGTTCAAGCCATGAGTGCATTGTGATATTGAGTCGGCTTTTAAGGCTAGGATTGTTATGAGCATGTTGTCTTTGTTGTGAATATATGAAGAATGACATAAGTAAAGGGAAGTGTAAGTGATTGCATATGCTATGGTTTAATTGTTGCTATCAACCATGATCATTGGTAGAGTGTATGTTGGAAAAAATTAAAATTGTATTTGATAGTCTTATTGCTCGAGGACGAGCAAGAGTCAAAGTGTGGGGTGTTGATGTTTAGCTTAAAGTATATATATTTATAAGTATATCACCTCATGTTTTTGTTTCGTGGATTTATTATGTAAAATGTCTTGATTTATATTAATTTGAGGTGTTTTTATGTGTAGGAATGATCCGGGAGCAAAAGGTGCGAGATTAGAGCCAAGACGGACGAAAAAGGGGAAGGTGGCATTTTCAGCGCCACAAGCAGTGCCCCATGCTACCTGTGGAGCCCAAGATAGAAGGTGCAATTTACCAGTGCCAGGGACGGCGCCTAGCGCTGTGCTGGACGCTGGTGGCATGATTTCTGTCCAACTTCGATCGGAACAAGGTTATTTCGGCCCAAGACCCCTCAACTCGTATAAAAGGTGTCCTAAGCCTAATTTGGGAGATATCCAACATACTTTGAAGGAGAATTCACGTGAATGAACACACACCATGCTTGGAGGAGGCTTCTAACTAGTTTTTCTTCGATTCTCTTCTTTTAATCTCATAGTTTATTAGTTCTAGAGTTTTGGGTGCTGCATGAACGTTGTGGTTTGAAGCTTGAATTGTTCTTATTATTTTATCATATTGGTTTATTTATTCAATTTTGCGCTTAATTATTTGTTGATCACCAATTAATGCTATCTATGAATCTATGATTGAACTCGGGAGAGAAAATTCTAGATTGCATATAAGATTGAGTAGAGCAAGATCTTAACTCTGAGGGGGGGGCAGATTTGTGGTTAGGATAGGAATATACCTAATCGCCTTGCTTGGTTACTATACATGAATTATTAATGCGGTCTTGTTAATTCTAATGCCATAGGAGTATAGGCGTTAGATTAGCATGAATAGGCGAGTTGTACTTCGGGAGAAAGCTACGAGCAATATTAATCCTGTCAACCAATAAATCAGATAAATTAATTAGACGATTTAGGTGGAAAACTTAATGGGATTGTTAGCTAACCCATAGCTCTAGAATATTCACTCACATTGAATTTGTCTTTAAGCTTGTCATTGTTTTCTTTAATCTCTTAATTTGTTACTCTAGATTAATTTTAGTTAAATATTCATACTTTAGGATTCGCTTGAATAGATTAATTGTTTGGTTTAATTTAGTTGATAGTTAATCACAAGTCCTTGTGGGTACGATATCTGGACTTACAATCCTATATTACTTGTCGACCACGTATACTTGCGTGTGCATTTGGGAGCAATAAGTTTTTGGCGCCATTTCTTGGGACTTAGAAATTAACTATTTTACTAGATTACATAACACGTAATTCAGGGATTCATACCCTCAGAACCAAGTTTAGAAGTGTTACTTACCTCAAACCGTATAAATATCTACTTCAATAAGCCTTTGACTCGCGAATCGGCGTTCGAACGCCTTGAATCTAGCCACAAACAATTCGATACAATCAACATGAGGTATAGGAATCAATTCCATATGAAAATACTAAGTTCTTAATCAAAAGTTAAAAAAGTCAACTCAAAAAGTCAACCCTGGGCCCACATCTCGGAATCCTACAAAAGTTACAAAATCTGAACACTCGTTCAACCTCAAGTCCAACCATACCAAACTTACTCATATCCGATCACAACCCGACCTTCAAATCCTCAAATTAAAGCCTTGGAAGTTTCTACAATTTTTCCTCAATTTTTCAACTCAAAAGACTAATTAAATGATAAAAACAATGATATATTCATGTAATTTAACCAAAACCAAGTTAGAATAACTTACCCTAAACATTCCCTTGAAAATCTCTCCAAGAATCCAAAATCAAATTGTGAAAGTTTACTCTAACCCTCGTTTTGGAAGTATTTAAGTCTGCCCAGATGTTCTTCGCGATCGCGAGGCACAAATCCTAAGTTGCTAAAACTTTACCCTACGTGAGCCCACGTGAACGCGATGCACTGACTTCCCAAACCTATGCAATCGCGAACAACTTCACGCGAGCGTGATGAACAAATGCGCGTGAACCCCAACCTTCTCTTTTTTTTTTCGCGGACGCGACAAAGCCTACGCGTTTGTGATACATTAGTTGCCAAAGCTACGCGATCGCAAACCTTACCTCGCGATTGCCTAGAACAATATTCCATTAGTGACAAACAACCCTTTGCAATCATGACATCCAACTCGCGATCGCGTATAAGGAAACTAGTAGCAGAGATCAGCAGTTCCTCCAAGGATCAACATGCACCGAACATGGTCTGAATCACACCCGAGGCTCCCGAGACCTCAACAAAACATACTAACAAGTCCTAAAACATCATACGAACTCACTCGAAGCATCGAATCACATCAAACAACACTAAAACCACGAATCATGTATCGATTCAAGCCTAATGAACTAATGAATTTCTAACTTCTACGTTCGATGCCGAAACCTATCAAATCAAGTACGATTGACCTCAAATTGTTCACACAAGTCATAAATGATACAACGGGCCTATTCCAACTTCCAAAACCAAAATCGAGCCCGATAACTGCAAAATCAACTCACGGTCAAACTTTTCAACTTTCCAAACTTCTAATTTTCCAACTTTCGCCGTTTCAAGCCCAAATCACCTACAGACCTCCAAATCAATATCCAGACACACTCATAAGTCCAAAATCATCCTACAGAGCTAACAAAACAATTAAAACTCTATTATGGAGTCGTTTACACATAGATCAATATCCGATCAACCTTTTCAAATTAAGATTCCAACCTTGGGACTAAGTGTCCTAACTCATTTCGAAACATCCCCAGAACCAAACCAACTACCCCGAAAAGTCATATAACAATAATTGAGCATAAAATATGTAGTAAATAGGAGAACAGGGCTACAACACTCAAAACGACCGGTCCGGTCGTTACATCCTCCCCTTCTTAAACAAACGCCCGTCCTCGAAAGGGTCTAGAATCATACGTGGAGTCTCAAATAGCTATGGATATATGCTCCGCATATCTCGCTCGGTCTGCCAAGTTGCGTCCTTAGCTGGCGGGCCTCTCCACTGCACCTTCACTGAAGCTATGTCCTTTGACCTCAACTTTCGAACTTGCCGATCCAAAATGGCCATCGACTCTACATCAGAAGTTAAATCACTATCCAACTGAACTGTGCTGAATTCCAAAACACGAAACGGATTGCTGACATACTTCCGGAGCATGGAATCATGAAAAACTGGATGAACACTCAATAGACTATGCGACAGTGCAATCCTATAAGCCACCTCTCTAATCCTATGAAGCATCTCAAATGGGACAATGAACCGAGGGCTCAACTTGCCCTTCTTCCCGAACCTCATAACACCCTTCATGGGTGAAACTCTGAGCAGTACCTTCTCTTCCACCATGTAATCAACATCACGAACCTTCCGATCGGCATAGCTCTTCTATATAGAATATATTGTGCGAAGCCTATCCTGAATCAACTTAACCTTGTCCAAAGTATCTTGAACCAAGTTAGTACCCAATAGCCTAGCCTCACCCGGCTCAAACCATCCCATCGGAGACCGATGCCATCTCCCATACAGAGCAATCTGAATGCTCGATTGGTAGCTATTCTTGTAGGCAAACTCTGCAAGCAATCTGAGTGCACTATTCATCATACACAAGCATGTAGGATATCCTCCAATATCTGAATAGTGCACTCAGACTGTCCGTCTGTCTGAGGGTGGAATGTTGTACTCAACTCAGCCCGTGTACCTAACTCTCCCTGCACTGCTCTCCAAAACTACGACGTAAACTGCATGCCCCGATCTGAAATGATGGACACAGGCACACAGTGAAGGAGAACAATCTTGCGGAGGTAGATCTTAGCCAACCACTCCGAAGAATAAGTAGTCCCAACTAGAATGAAATGCGCGGACTTGGTCAACCGATCCACAATCAACCAAATAACATCAAACTTCCTCGAAGTCCATGGGAGCCCAACTACAAAATCCATGGTGATACGCTTCCATTTCCATTCCGGAATCTCAAGCCTCTGAAGCAATTCGCCCGGTCTCTGATGCTCGCATATTACTTGCTGACAATTTAGGCACCAAGCTACAAACCCCACTATATCTTTCTTCATCCTCCTCCACCAATAGTGCTGCCTTAAGTCCTGATATATCCTTACGACATTCGGATGAATGGAATACTGCGAACTGTGGGCCTCCTTAAGAATCAACTCATGTATCCCATCCACATTGGGCACACAAATCCGACCATGCATACGCACACCCCATCATCCCCAATAGTAACCTCCTTGGCATCACCGTGCTGAACCGTGTCCTTAAGGACAAGAAAATGTGGATCATCATATTGACGCTCTCTGATGCGATCATATAAGGAACACTGAGAAACCACACAAGCTAGAACCTGACTGGGCTCCGAAATATCTAATCTCATGAACTGATTGGCCAAGTCCTGAATATCTGATGCAAGCGGTCTCTCACCTACTAGAATAAATGCAAAGCTGCCCATACTCACCGCCTTTCTACTCAAGGCATCAGCCACCACATTGGCCTTCCCCGGATGATATAGAATAGTGATATCATAGTCCTTTAGCAGCTCCAACCATCTCAACTGCCTCAAATTTAGATCTTTTTGCTTGAACAAGTGCTGGAGACTTCCGTAAGTACTTCACAAGATACACCGTAGTGATAGTGCCTCCAAATCTTCAATGTATGAACGATGGTTTTCGACTCCAAATCATGAACAAGGTAGTTCTTCTCATGAGGCTTCAACTGGCGTGAAGCATAAGCAATAACTCTAACCTCCAACATCAGGACACACCCAATAGCGATCCGAGAAGAATCATAATACAATGTATAAGAGCCTGATGCAGAAGGCAAAACTAGCACTGGAGTTGTGGTCAAGGCAATCTTGAGCTTCTGAAAGCTCTCCTCACACTCATCTGACCACCTGAATGGAGCACCCTTTTGGGTCAATTTGGTCATAGGCATTGCAACGGACGAGAAACCCTCTACAAAGCGATGATAATATCCGGCAAGCCGAGAAAACTCCAAATCTCAGTAGCTGAAGACGGTCTGGGCCAAATCTGAACTGCCTCTATCTTCTTTGGATGCACCTTAATCCCCTCACTAGACACCACGTGTCCCAAGAAAGCCACCAAACTAAGCCAAAACTTACACTTGGAGAACTTGGCATAAATCTTCTCCTCCCTCAACCTCTGAAGTACAATCCTCAAATGTTGTGCATGCTCCCCCTAGCTACGTGAGTACACCAGGATGTTATCAATGAATACTATGACAAACGAATTAAGATATGGCTGAAATACACTGTTCATCAGATGCATGAATGTCGTTGGGGCATTGGTCAGCCTAAAAGACATCACAAGGAACTTATAGGGACCATAGCAGGTCCTAAATGATATCTTCAGAATATCCGAGTCCCGAATCTTCAACTGGTGGTACCCAGACCTCAAATCAATCTTAGAGAACACCCTCGCTCCCTGAAGCCGGTCTAATTAATCATTAATGCATGGAAAAGGATACTTGTTCTTGATTGTAACTTTATTCAATTGCCTATAATCGATGCACATCCTTATAGTACCATCCTTCTTCTTCACAAACAGAACCGGTGTACCCTAAGGCGACACACTAGGCTTAATAAACCCCTTATCAAGAATCTCCTAAAACTGCTCTTTCAATTCCTTCAACTTATTGGTACCATACGATACAGAGGAATAGAAATAGGCTGAGTTCTTGGAACCAAGTAAATACCAGAATCAATATTCCTGTCGGGTGGCATGCCCAAAAAATCTGTAGGAAACTCATCCAGAAAGTCTTGCACTACCAGAATAGAATCAATAGTAGAAGTATCAGCACCAACATCACTCACAAAGGCCAAATATGATAGACACCCCTTTCCAACCATCCGTTGAGCCTTCAAATATGAAATCACCGTGATGGGAACATAATCTAGAGAACCTTTCCACTCGATCCTTAGCAACTCGACATCGGCAACGTCACGGTCTTAGTGTGACAATCCAAAATAGAATGACACGGAGACAACCAGTCCATAAACTAAGTAATAAGAGATCAACCGTAGTCTCCAATCCTCTAATAGTCACCACACACGACCAATACACACAGTCCACAATAACAGTATCGCCCACCAGCGTAGATACATGAACAAGTTAGACTAAGGACTCACGGGGCATATCCAAATAATGAGAAAAATATGATGATACATACGAATAAGTGGAACTAGGGTCAAATAATATAAAAGCATCCCTGTGACATACTGAGACAATACCTGTGATCACTGTATCTGAAGCATTGTCCTCTGGCCTAGCAGAAATAGCATAAAATCGAGCTTGGCCGCCACCTGATTGGCCTCACCCTCTAAGGCAACCTCTAACTGCCTTAGCCCGACCCCGAGCTAGTTGCATGAGTGGTGAAGTGACTGGTACAAATGTCATAGCTTGACCCCTCTGCTGAACTGGACCTCTCAAGAGAATGGGGACACTACCTCCTGATATGTCCAAGCTCCCCATACTATTAGAAACCCCGATCCGTCAATGGTGGTGGGGACTGAATTGGACCCCGAGAACTAGAGTAACTGCTAGAAGAACCTGACACAAATGTACCCTGAACTAATGGAGCACGGAATGAACTCTGAGCTGGGAGAGCACTGAGAGATGACTGACTCGGACATGCATTGTATGAACCATGGTTAGTTGATGCACCACGATGAACTAGACGAGCCATCTGAGCGGGCCTATACGGACGATCCCTATTGCTGTAGGACTGCCCTCTAGAAAGAACACCGCTGAAACCACCCGAACCTCGAGGCTTCTTGGCCTCCCTCTCCTTAGGTTGCTGACTATTGACCAACTCTAGCTGCCAAGAAATATAAACCACCTCGTCGAACCTAGCACCCGATGCATTCTCCCGAGTCATAACAAAACGCAACTGATAGCTGAGGCCATCAATGAACCTCTCAATCCTCTCCCTCTCAGTGGGAACCAACCAGATCACATGACGATCCAAATCTGAAAATCTCATCTCATACTAGGTCACAGACATACCCTCCTGGCGTAGCTGCTCGAACTACCTAGGCAACTCCTCCCTACGGGTTGGTGGCACAAACTTCTCTAAGAAGAGAATAGAGAACTCGTGCCATGAAAGTGGTGCAACATCGGCTGGCCTACTCTTCTCATAAGCCTCCCACCATCTAAAGACTGCCCCCCTTAGCTGAAAAGTAGTAAATGATACCCCACTAGTCTCTAGAATACCCGCCGTATGAAGAATCCATTGGCACCTATCCAAGAAATCCTGAGCATCCCCTGACTCAATACTACTGAATGATGGAGGCTTGAGCCTCCCAAACCTCTCTAGTCTCTTTTGTTCCTCGTCACTCATAATGGGACCCACCTAGAGCCTGAGCAACTGCAACCGGCTAGGCATGTAGTACCCCCGGTGTTTGAAGTCCATGCACCACCTGCTGTAGAGTACGGGCGGCGGGAGTCTGAGTGCGTCACCCGGCCTGAGAAGTGGTTGGCGCGGCTGAAACTGAAACTGCTTGAGCAAGGCTAGTGCAAACAGTCAGTATCTGGGCCAAAGCCTCTTGAAGGCCTGGAATCACGATGGGCAGAGCTAGTGCCTGAGCTGGTCCCACCGGCTCAATCATATTTGGAACCTGCTCCTGAGCTGGAGCTACTAGTGGGTCTACAAGCACTGCCTAACTGCTGTATGGGCTGCACCTCAGCCTCTACCACTACCTCGGCCTCTCGTGGCCCTAGCTTGTGGTACTAGTGGCCATCTGCCCGATCCGGTAGCACATGTCCTCACCATCTGTAAGAGAATAGAATAACAGAAGTTTAGTTCCCGAAATCACAAATTCGCACGACAAGAATACAAGAATGTGATGTTTTCCTAAGGGTTCGACATCCTCTCGAAGATAAGTATAGACGTCTCTGTATCGATCCACAAGACTCTACTAAACTTGCTCATGACTCATGATGGTACCTATAATAGAACTAGGGAACCCGACAATCACAGTAAAACTAGGCATTTTTATATTAAAAATAAGATGAAGCAAGTTTAACAACAATAAGTTTCATAAATAGCCGATATGAACAACTGCGACTCGAATACAACTTTTCCCAAAATTCGGGCGTCACTAAGTACTTGAGCATCTAAATAATAACATAGTCTGAAACACTATCTAAGAAGGTAGAATAATATAAGTAAAACTAATAGATAGAGGAGGAGAGTCAAGGTCTGCCGACGATAAAGTAGCTACCTAGATAATCTCCGAACAGGTAAAAACTCCATGATCAGCGACCACCATACCCAGAAATACCTAGATCTGCACACGAGGTGCAGAGTGTAGTGTGAGTACAACCAACTCAATAAATAACGAAACTAACCTTTGGCTAAAAGCAGTGATGAGCTCAACTAATACAGTACAAATACATAGTTTAACAGTGCAGAAATGATCAGAAATAGGACAACAATATCTCCAAGAAAACTCATTATCTATTCGTACACAATATAGGAAATGTAGACATGATCTCAGGTTTAACAGTTAAGTTCAACATAGATAAAATATGCTAAGTGTGACTGATATGAGGAAACGACATCTCTATATCTACATGCCAATAAGCAAACCGTATGTGATGCCACGTAATGAAAACCTCACGTACTCACACTCTCAGATTACTCAATCTGACTATCTCAATTCTCACTCATCACACTCAGTCACTCAACACTGTACAGTACCTATTGCGGATTGCAGCCTGATCCATATATAGCCATAAGGCCTGTTGCAGCGTGCAACCCGATCCACATATAGCCATAAGGCTTGTTACGACGTGCAACCCGATCTACATATAGCCATAAGGCATGTGGCGACGTGCAACCCAATCCACAAATCTCACTCACAACATGGCTCTCAGGCCCCAACTCAGTCATCAATCTCTCCAGTCTCTCGGGCTCATAACACCAATCACAAAACACAAGAGTCAGGGATTCGTACCCTCAGAACCAAGTTTAGAAGTGTTACTTACCTCAAACTATGAAAATCTCTACTCCAATAAGCCATTGCCTCGCGAATCTCCTCCGATTGCTTCGAATCTAGCCACAAACAATTCGATACAATTAACAAGAGCTATATGAATAAATTCTATATGAAAATGCTAAGTTCTTAATTAAATGTCAACTCAAAAGTCAAACCATTGGGCCCACATCTCTGAATCCAATAAAAGTTACAAAATTCGAACAGTCATTCAACCACGAGTCAAACCATACCAAACTTACTCATATCCGATTACAACTTGACCTTCAAATCCTCAAATTAAAACCTATGAAGTTTCTACAATTTCCCAGAATATTTCAACCCAAAACTAATTAAATGATAAAAGCAATGATATATTCCTATAATTTAACCAAAACTGAGTTAGAATGACTTACCCCAATCACTCCCTTGAAAATCTCTCTAAGAATCGCTTCAATCCGAGCTCCCAAAATTAAATTGTGAAATTTTACTCTAACCCTCGTTTTTGAAATGTTTAAGACTGCCCAGATGTCATTCTTCGCGATCGCGGGAAATACTTCACGATCACGAAGCACAAATTCTAAGCTTCCAAAACTTTATCCTACGAGAGCGAGGATAATCCCACGCGAACTCCATGCGCTAACTTCCTAGATCTACGTGATCGTGAATAACTTCACGCGATCACGATGAACAAATGCGCGTGAACGCCAACCGTCTCTTTTTTTCTTCGAGGACACGACTAAGCCTACGCGTTCGTGATACATTAACTGCCAAAGCTACTCGATCGTAGACCATACCTCGTGATCACATAGAACAATATTCCATCAGTGACAAATAACCCTTCGCGATCGCGACATCCCACTCGCGATCGCGTATAAGGAAACCAATAGCAGAGATTGACAGTTCCTCCAAGGATCAACATGCGCCAAACATGGTCCGAATCACACATGAGGCCCCCGAGACCTCAACCAAACATACCAACAAGCCCTAAAATATCATACGAACTCGTGCGAAGCATCGAATCACATCAAATAATACTAAAACTACGAATCACGCATTGATTCAAGCCTAATGAATTTATGAATTTCTAACATCTATATTCGATGCCGAAACCTACCAAATCAAGTCCGATTGACCTCAAATTTTGTACTTAAGTATAAATAAAATAACGGACCTATTCCATCTTTCGGAACCAAAATCCAAGCCCAGTAACCACAAAGTCAACTCTCGATCAAACTTCTCAACTTTCCAAACTTCTAATTTTCCAACTTTCGCCGTTTCAAGCCAAAATCACCTATGGACCTCCAAATCAATATTCGGATACACTTCTAAGTCCAAAATTACCCTACGGAACTATCGGAACTATCAAAACTCCATTCCGAAGTTGTTTACATATAGGTCAATATCAGGTCAACCTTTTCAACTTAAGCTTCCAACCTTGGGACTAAGTGTCCCAACTCATTCCGAAACATCCCCGGAACCAAACTAGCTATCCGATAAGTCACATAACAATAATTAAGCATAGAATAAGTAGTAAATGGGAGAACGAGGCTATAACACTCAAAACGACCGGTCGGGTCGTTACAATTACCCACAAGTAGACATGATCAAGCACATCTTTCAAATATATATAAGTTTGTGCTTAACAGAGATTTATTCTTGATTAGTTACAGTTGACTAAAAGTAGAAATTTTAGCTTCGTAATCATGAGGAATCAGAATCTTGCAGATTTCTAAAGTAGCTATTAAGTTTAGGGGAAAAAAGAAGGCAAAGAAAGAAGCAGGCTTTTTTCCTCAAGTGCAGTGCGCAAATGCAATTGACATTGACCATGGTAAAAGATCTACATTCACCTCTTGCAGAAATATCATTAAACACTATGGATGTATAGTCAACTTCACCATTCCTGCCATTTTTTGTACATTGAATTTTCTAGTTTAATTTTGCACTAAATAGCTAGTAACAAAGAAAACATTAATTAAAAAGATAAATGATATTAGTAACATGCATGTACAATTCTAGCAAGACAACATTCAAAGAGAATAACAAACCAACATATAGACACAAAATTATTTTATTACAAATATAAAAAAAGTGACACCAAACAAATAAAGATTGTAAATAACTCTATAAACAGAGAGGCCACACCAAATACAAATAGAGGAAAACTTGACAATCTCTGACAGAGACGAAACTAAGATTTTAACTTTATGGATTCAGAATTTTAAAAGCTTTAAGCTATTGAGTTTTAAATTAATAATTTATAATATATATCCAATAAATTTTGTAAGACAAATATAGGGTTTGAACCAAAGCTATTGGATTCGGATGAACCTGCTACTGGCACTCTAGCTCTGCCCCTAATCTCAGGAGATCTGTTATGTCCCACAGTATTACGTCGATGTTATGCTCTGCAGTAATATATTACGATGATGTTACGTCCTGTAGTATTAAGTTACGACAATGTTGTACCCTTCAATATTACATTACGGTGATGTTACGCTTCGCAGTAATAAGTTACGATAGTGTTGCACCTTGTAGTATTACATTACGGTGATGTTACACTTCGCAGTAATAAGTTACGACGATGTTGCATACTGCAGTATTATGCATTGAATTTATCGTAAGGTAATTGACATCAGTCCAAGGAAAAGATTATTTGGGGATGATAAGGATTATAAGTGATGAGTAAATTCGTGAAGATAAGAGGATAAGTAATATCGAATAAAATGAATTTTATCGAAGTTTGGTATTTTGGGGTAAAATATGACTCGAGCTAAAATACCCGGTATTTATGGACTAGTGTCATACAAGATACTACATGACCATGCTAGTAAGGTGTATAAGGTATGTGGAAAGTGAGTAATATTTTAAGTAATTTGTGGTAATTTTTAAATTATGTGGGTAATTGATTAATTACCGGGTAACGGAACATTACCCGATTAACTAATAAGTGGAGAAATATTTAATAAATTATGCCCTAGTAACGTGGCAGCCACCAAAGTCACAAATGTGATTCTTAAAAGCTTACCTATATGTGGCATATTAAGAACATTAGTTGGCTTAGTCATACAAAAGAATGGGCCCGCTCTCTTTATAAAGAACAAATCATTAAAATACATATGTGATATTTACAATTTGAAGAAATTATAATTCTATATGCATTCTGAAAGAAACAGAAGCTTCAACCAACTTAAAATACGTTGGAAACAAGTGTAGCTCAAAACCATTCCTTAGTTCACAAATTTTAGAAATAGAAAGCAAGTTCGTTCAATTTCAAGGAAACCCAAGTGTAGTTTCGTTCATATTTCGCAGAAGCAAATTCGTTCAGATAATTCAAGAAACAGGTATGTTAAGGTTAAGCCCTTCCTTCATTTTGGCATGATCTCGTCATTATACAAGTTTGATAACGAGGCATAAAGAAAAATTCATATCCCGGAATTTGCGTATATTTTGTTAATCTCGCAAGTTACGTATATTTTTCTAGTTTTGTAAATTACCATATTCTCCTTATGTGAAATTCATATTCAGTTGAGTATTTCCTTCTTCCAGTCAAGAGAGCAGAGAATTCACATATATACAATATTAAAAGTATTTTCATTACCATCGAGCTATAATCGATGGCCAGGCCCCTATTGGGCAACCTCTGATCAGATGGTAAGTTATATACCGAGCCTACTATGGCTGAGCGCTTATGAGCAAGCCTAGTTGGTCGAGATACAGAGCCTAGTATGGCCGAGCGCCTATGAGCGAGCCTACTATGGCGGAGCAGTTATATATATATATATATATATATATATATATATATATATATATATATATATATCGAGCCTTATAGGGCCGGACAACTATTTTACTTACTATATTGAGAGAGTTGAGTCAGTATCAGTAGGTAAGCATATCTTCAGATTATCTTTGACTTCTAGCTACTTGCAGTTGTTATATTATCAGTTCAGTTTCAGCTTTCAGTATATTGCCTTACATACTCGGTACATTAATTCGTACTAACGTCCCTTTTGCCTGGGGTTGCTGCATTTTATGCTCGCAGGTCCAGACAGACAGGTCGAGAGCCTCCAAGTAGGCTATCAGCTCAGCGGAAGATGTTGGTGCGCTCCATTTGCTTTGGAGTAATGTGTTTGGTTAATATGATTTAGACGTGTATTGTTTGGTATGGCGGGACTCTGTCCCGACCTTTATGACATTTATGTACTCTTAGAGGCTTGTAGACATATGTTGTGTACATGAAAGATTGTACGGCCTTGTCGGCCTATGTTTTGAATTTATAAATGATCATGTTGGCCTATTAGGCCCATATGTCACGTGTATGTGATGATGTAATAAGAAAGATACGTTACGTTGGTACTAGGTTGAGTAAGGTACCGGGTTTCCGTCACGGCCCATCGGTTTGGGTTGTGACAAGATCTCTGAAAGAATCAAGACAAATAAAAACATATCCATTATACAATCACACGGCCAAGAACAAACACATCAGCACTCTCATTCCACAAAAGAACACAATTTTTAAGTATTGTCAAAGTTCTCACACCAAAAACCACCATCACAGACCCAGCAACAAATTTATAAGGACTAAACAAAAAAAATCAGACAACATAGATAATATAGAACTCAAATTGAGAATTTAGAAATTTAAAAAAAAATCCTCAATCAAAGGACATGCATGAGTTTTGATGTACAAATAGGAAGTAAGGAACTCCACATTTTATCTTTTTTAATCTATACATAAAAAAGTCATGTCATAAAACACCATCTCAAACTATCAACATAAAATTTTCATACCTTTTCAGAGTAAAGAACAACAAAAAGCAACTTAGTAAAGCATATAGATCTGGCACTGAAAGAAAGGGCCGGAGAAAGTTAGGAAACTTACCCAAAGAGAGATGATATTTTGAAGCTGTGAAGGAGAAAGGTAATTTCGGAGAAAGCAGCGAAAGGGAATGAATTAGAACAAAAAAGGAGTTTCTGAACTTGAAGGAGCAATAAATATAGAGTTAAGAGGACTATTTGTTAATGATATATGTATGTAGAGAAGTAGGTGTTTATTCAGCAATGACTTAAGCTTAAAATTATAATACACTGGTTAATTTGACCGCGCTTCGTGTAGACTTGTAATCTTTTTATAAATTCAGTTCACATAAAAGAGGAAAAAATTATAATAATCAAAAGTCAAACAAAAAAGAAATATATAAGACATGCAAATGTAAAATTTGAAACAAAAATATATAAAGAAACAAATGCATACTAAAACCTTATCTTTGCAATATATAAAACACACAAATGACTAAACTGATCAGTTCATTTTTTTCTTCACATTAATAGAGTTTCACATCCTATAAACCTTATCTTTGCAATACAATCATCCCTAAATTACTATCCATTCATCCTGTTTTAGGTAGTAACAAATTTACATGATCAACTGTGAATTACGCGGATATTGGGTAACATAAGAGCAATTCTGTCCTAGGGAGTCTACAAGCCGTGTCTAGTAGAGTCTTATTTATGGGTGTGTCGTGCACCACACTTATAAGCAGGAGGCTACAGGAAATTTTAGATTGTCACTCTTTCTTCTTACTCTGGATCGTGTTGTAGAGCTCAGTCATAGGAATTCAAATTCCTAAATTCTATTCATAATAAGATGATACCTATATCCGGAAAGAAGGTGGGAAAGAGAGGTTGTTGTGGAAAAGCTGAGTCAGCAGAATTGGATTTTTGTATGATGCCTACAATAAGTAAATGTGAGGTCTTTAGTAGATCATGGGTGTGCTGAAAGGTGTAAGCTTCCTGATAAGAAGCCTTAAGGCAAGAATGCCTATCCATTTTTATGGTGAAAGACAATGAGAGATTAAGAAGATAAATACAAGTTTCAACAAGCAAAAGAAGCAAGATGAAAAAGGGTACGAGGCGCCCAGTTAATGAAGGTTAACAGTGTTTATAATTTAGGCAGAGGAACATAAGCTTTTTGAGTTATATTCAACAGTAACAAAGGTATGTACAATTGGTCACAACCATTTCAGTTATGCCCTATGGGGGCTAACAGGTATAGTTAAGAGAAAGACAGGATATCAAGATCCGGCCGGAGTTAGAGTAACTTAAAATGGTGAATGGATTACTTGTGTTAGTTGACATTTCCGAAGGGTATTACAAATGTGCCAATAGATCTACTTGTGAGACACCCAGATGGTGCACTCTAGAATATTACGATTAGATGTGAATACTAGCATTCAGAAGATAGACACTGAAAGCCTGGATGGGATAAATATTACCTTAGTGTGGATCTCATCCTTAGTTGAGCGAGGATGTTAAGCAACCCAAAGAGCTGATGAATGAAGCAAGGAGAGCTAAACACGAAAGAATGTCGTGTTGAAGTTTTCACAAGAAAGGGGATATGTAGAAATATTAGCAGAATAATGAGAAGAGAGATAAGGCAGCATTATGAATAAGGTATGATACATGAATAAAGACGGTAGGAAAAAGGAAGAAGAAGAAATGACAGTATTACACAGTCTAGTCAAGTGATTGAAGAGACGAGAGGTGACAGGACGTAGGACAACAAAAGAGTATATGCCATGAAGTCATATCCTCATTTTAAGGAATATGTTCGTGACTCTAACGTGATTACCAGTAGGAAAGGTAGACCCCAGAATAATAGAGATTAGTATGGGCTGGTGAATAAGACAAAGTAAACATGAATTAGGGATTAAGTGATTTGATAATAGTCGACATCGTGAGAATTTCAGATTTCATGCCGGCAATGATAGAATGGACACATAAGAAGATTCATGAGAAATTCAGAGAATGATCATTCAGGAAGACGCTTTCCTAAAGCAAGCAATGTGAGCAAAGTTAAGCTTAAGCGACTGTATGTGCCAGTTACACTAAATGTCACCCTTGCGAGTAAGGAATTTTGTCATCCTTGGTACAGAAGGATTTCCGCAATGCGAGTAAGAGTCATCGATGATGTGAAAAGACGCCAAAGAGGAAGAAGTAAAACATCTATAAGTAGATCATCATAGCACTAAATCCTAGTACTCCCCTAAAGGGGGGAATATGGAGGGATGTGGCATTAAGTCAGAATTAAATGGTTCTAGTAACTATGAAATGATAAAGGAAGAATGCGATAAAAATGAAAGGGATGAGATTGCACTTATTTAAATCCCACAGATATGATACAATTCCAGAATATTGTGCTAGCACGACGTCAAAGAGAGGAAGTTAAGGTTCCTGCCTGAGCTGTTATTAAAAAATAAGGAGCCAGTGCGAGACGTAAGTTAAGACAAAGGAAATAACCCAAGAAAGACTACGAGGAATATTGATATAAGAATTGGCCAACGAGTAGTTAGTAATTGGTCAGGAAGATCCCAGTTATGGCTAAACAGGAGGTTACAGATGAGTCATCAGATCGTTTAAGATAAACACACTAGAACCCAACATGAAGAATTCAGCCTCAAAGAATATCATTATAATACTTGAGATATATTCAAAAAAGAGTCGGGGAATTTAAAGGTACCGTATGAGTGTTACGGGGATAAAAGAAAGTTCCACTGGAAAGGCAGTCAAAATATCAGTTCAGAAGCAACCATACAAGTAGAAGGGCATGGAAGTAAGCAACTACGGATGATTATAGGCAAGTAAGGACATCAAAAGGGTCCGTAATAAGTCCACAGCTATACGAGAGTCAAGGGTTCTCCCTAAGTACTACAACGAAAGACTAGCTAAGGAAATAAGGAAGAAGACTTCAACCTATGCACAACGACCTAAAGAGAAAATGGTCATCTAACAACAGTCTCGCAACAACATTGTAAGCACTCCAAAGGAAAGTGACACCTTCCGTGGCTAATGAACGGGAAGTAAAGTTAAATGTAATATTCGAGATCATATGAGTTATATGAAAACTCTGGCATGTGTGTACACTAAGATAAGATATGTATGGACGCAACAAGGGGGCAAAAAGACCAGGAAAAGTAATAGCTTACGTTGAAAGAAATCTAAGATGGAATGAAAGAAATTATTCGATCAATGATCCAGAGTTGGTTGCGTTAAGAACTCACTTAAGGGTTTGGAGTTTTATACATGCAACATATACCGGCGTAGAAGATTCTGGTATAAGTTAAAAGAAAGAATTGAGCCCAGGTCATAAACGAAGGATTAAATTATTAAAGGATTGTATCATGCATATTTCTCAAGCCCATGAAATTCTAGACAGGATAACTAATACCATGAACCACAGATTGGAAGATAGTTTAAGCTTACATAAAGGTTGATCAAAGGCAAGAGAAAACTAATGAGTGACATCAACTAAGTAATCAGGAGTCTGATTATTGGACCTAGAAGTTACAGGAATCATGATTGAGAGCATAGCAGAATCACTCTTAATATTAGAGGTGCAAGAGAGATAGCACAACAACTATATTCTATAATGACTCTACAATAAAGCCAGTTAGAAGAAATACCAGCCTCATAAGAAGTCAGTATGGAGCTCCCACCAGATTATATAGGCACCAGAGGTGCAAGTATTATAATAGAGCTTCAAATGGTGGATGTGATTTATATCTATGTGGGAGGAAGGTTATGAAGGAAAGATAGAAGAATGTAAGGTGGTATTTTAAAGTAAGTAAGGTAAAGGTGAAAAACGTATGAAATACTCAAGTATAGAAGGATGAAAGTGGTCCATACTTCAGGTAAAAGACTGGAAGCGCTAGGATTCAATATCCAAGAATGATAGAGGAATCGTCAGGCATATCTTCTAGTTAATGATTTCTAGGTATCGAGAGGTCTAGTTAAGAAAGTAAAGAAGAGTTAGAGATGATGTGATATCTCGCTTGATGTTCTAAAATAACACAAGGAAATTCAAGCAAGTTGAAGGAAGATTACGAGTAACATAAATAGATATGTATAGGTCGCAAGCTAAAGTATGGTAAAGCGACAAGGTTTTAGGAAGATATGAATATAGATATGAAAGGGCAGTGAGAAGGTAACGAGAATGGATTAGTCCTCAGGATTAGGCCCATGAAAACAATGGAGCTAATGGCTTCTCTATGTTATAGTAAGCTTAGTATAGACTGAATGGACTCAAAGCAGTTACTCTTCATAAGTAGCATTTAGAAGAGATGGAATGTTGCTCTAATAGTAGAATAAGGGTGTAATTGTGAGAGATAAAGGATGGCGTTTGGGCCTTCGATTGTGTAATGATTTTTAAAAAAGGGATTCATGAATTGTACGGGATTAAAATACCCACGTAAGAGAATAACCTTGGGATGCTATAGAATACAGTTATTGCAGTACAATATCGCTGCTAAGTGGATCAGGAAAATTACTTCGAATATTCCTTAATGTAACGTAAGCCCTAGTGGCAAAGTATTATGTAAGAAGTTTCAAGTTATCAGTGGTATATTATAGATCAATATTAAGGTGAATCAACAATGGATGGACAAAAGTCACAAAGTATGAGATGAGATTAGGCCTTCATTCTAAAGATGAGCAATACCGAGGAAGCATTAAAGGACTTAATTTATACATATGGAATAAGCAACGAGAGTAAGCTAGGATTTATTAGCAGACCTCAGCAACGATAAATTAAAGTAAGAGTTATGACAGTAAATTCATACCATTGGCTAAACGGACCTATGCGATAAGATATAGCAATATTCGTGAATTCAACAAAGTACCAAGCGAAGAACTTTAGTATACTCATATATGCCCAAAGGGACATCTTATCATGCTCTACATATGAAGCCTAGAGATTGGACACACTTACAAGGTCAAAATCGTACAGGTTGCATGATGAAAGGTAGCAACAGTTACGAGATTAGAAGAATTCCGACTATAAGTTGTGGTGTGAGAAGGAGGCCTAAGGGGGGAATGCCCTGAACTTTGGACTTATTCACAGAATAGTCGCCTAGATAACAAGAGAAGTTCTAAATTATTCGGAAGATATAAGTTATGAAAATGATAAACGCATCAGCCAACATTCGAGGACGAATGTTCCAAAGGGGGGAATAATGTTACGCCCTGCAGTATTACGTTGATATTATGCTCTACAATAATATATTACAATGATGTTACCCTCTGCAGTAATATATTACGATTGATGTTACGTCATGCAGTATTAAGTTACGACACTGTTGTACCCAGCAGTATTAAATTACGGTGATGTTATGCTTCGCAGTAATAAGTTACGACAGTGTTGCACCCTGTAGTATTACATTACGGTGATGTTACGCTTCGTAGTAATAAGTTACGACGATGTTGCACCTTGCAGTATTGTATGTTGAATTTGTCGTAAGGTAATTGCCATCAATCCAAGGAAAAGATTATTTGGGGATTATAAGGATTTTAAGTGATGAGTAAATTCGTGAAGGTAAGAGGGTAAGTAATATCGAAGAAAACGAATTTTGTTGAAGTTTGGCATTTTGGGGTAAAATACAGCCCGAGCTAAAATATCCTATATTTATGGACTAGTGTCATACAAGATACTACATGGCCATGCTAGTAAGGTATATAAGGTATGTGGAAAGTGAGTAATACTTTAAATAATTTGTGGTAATTTTTAAATTATGCGGGTAATTGATTAATTACCGGGTAACAAGACATTACGCAGTTAACCAATAAGTGGATAGGAATGAGGCAGTGTGTACGCAGACCTTACCCCTACCTTGTGAGGATAGAAAGATTGTTTCCAATAGACCCTCGGCTCAAGATAGTATAAGTACCACATTAATAAAAATATAGGCAAGAAGAGACAATATCAAAAAGCCATATAAAAGCAGAATAACACAACAAGACAGTAAAGTGATCAGCAATGAAAGAAAATAATGGTTAGTAATAAAAACCTACTACCAACAGAAAACGAGACTACGTACCAATACTAAAGTTATGAACACTCTACACTACCTACTCTACTACTCTAATTCTCGACCTCCATACCTTCCTATCAAAAGTCATCTCCTCGGTCAGCTGAAGTTGTGCCATGTCTTGCCTAATCACTTCTCCCCACCTCTTCTTTGGCCTACCTCTACCTCTCCGTAGGCCCTCCAATGTTAACCTCTCACACCTCCTCACCAGGGTGTCTGTGCTCCTCCTCCTAACTTGACCAAACCACCTAAGACGCGCTTCCCGCATTTTGTCCTCAATAGAGGCCACCCCTACCTTATCACGAATAACCTCATTTCTGATCTTATCTAACCTGGTGTGCCCGCACATCTACCTCAGCATCCTCATCTCTGTTACCTTCATCTTTTGGACATGAGCAATCTTGACTGGCCAACACTCAGCCCCATAAGTGGATAAATATTTAATAAATTATACCCTAGTAATGTGGCAGCCACCAAAGTCACAAAAATATGACTCTTAAAAGCTTACCTATATGTGGCATGTTAAGAACATTAGTTGGCTTAATCATACAAAAGAATTGGGCCCACTCTCTTTATAAAGAATTCAAATCATTAAAATACATATGTGATATTTACAATTCGAAGAGATTATAATTCTATATTCATTCTGAAAGAAACAGAAGCTTCAACCAACTTAAAAAACGTTGGAAACAAGTGTAGCTCAAAACCATTCCTTAGTTTACAAATTTTAGAAACAGAAAGCAAGTTCGTTCAATTTCAAGGAAACCTAAGTATAGATTCGTTCATATTTCGCAGAAGCAGATTCGTTCAGATAATTCAAGAAACAGGTATGTTAAGGCTAAGCCCTTCCTTCATTTTGGTATGATCTCGTCATTATACAAGTTTGATAACGAGGCATAAAGAAAAATTCATGTCCCGGAATTTCCGTATATTTTGTTAATCTCACAAGTTACGTATATTTTTCTAATTTTGTAAATTATCATATTCTCCTTATGGGGAATTCATATTCAGTTGAGTATTTTCTTCTTCCAGTCAAGAGAGTAGAGAGTTTACATATATAAAGTATTAAAAGTATTTTCATTACCATCGAGCTATAATCGATGGGCAGGCCCCTATAGGGAAACCTCTGATCAAATGGTAAGTTATATACCAAGCCTACTGTGGCCGAGCACTTATAAGCGAGCCTAGTTGGTCGAGATACAGAGCCTAGTATGGTCGAGCGCCTATGAGCGAGCCTACTACGGCAGAGCAATTATATATATACCGAGCCTATTGTGGCCGAGCGCTTATGAGAGAGCCCAGCATGGTCGAGATACAGAGCCTAGTATGGTCGCGCGCCTATGAGCGAGCCTACTACGTCAGAGCAGTTATATATATATACCGAGCCTTATAGGGCCGGACAACTATTTTACTTACTATATTGAGAGAGTTGAGTCAGTATCAGCAGGTAAGCATATCTTTAGATTATCTTTCACTTCCAGCTACTTGCAGTTATTATATCAGTTCAGTTTTAGCTTTCAGTATATTGCCTTACATACTTGGTACATTAATTCGTACTGACGTCCCTCTTGCCTGGGGATGCTGCATTTTATCCCCGCAGGTCCAGACAGACAAGTCGAGAGCCCTCCAAGTAGGCTATCAGCTCAGCGGAAGATGCTGGTGCGCTCTATTTGCTTTGGAGTTGCGTATTTGGTTAGTATGATTTAGACGTGTATTGTTTGGTATGGCGGGACTCTGTCCCGACCTTTATAACATTTATGTACTCTTAGAGGCTTGTAGACATATGTCGTGTACGTGAAAGAATGTACGGCCTTTTCGGCCTATGTTTTGAATTTATAAATGATCATGTTGGCCTATTAGGCCCGTATGTCACGTGTATATGATGATGTAATAAGAAAGATACGTTGCGTTGGTACTCGGTTGAGTAAGGTACCGGGTTTCCGTCACGGCCCATCGGTTTGGGTCGTGACAAGATCTCTGAAAGAATCAAGACAAATAAAAACATATCCATTATACAATCACACGGCCAAGCACAAACACATCGGCACTCTCATTCCACAAAAGAACACAATTTTTAAGTATTGTCAAAGTTCTCACACCAAAAACCACCATCACAGACCCATCAACAAATTTATCAGGACTAAACAAAAAAAATCAGACAACATAGATAATATAGAACTCAAATTGAGAATTTAGAAATTTAAAAAAAAAATCCTCAATCAAAGGACATGCATGAGTTTTGATGTACAAATAGGAAGTAAGGAACTCCACATTTTATCTTTTTTAATCTATACATAAAAAAGTCATGCCATAAAACACCATCTCAAATTATCAACATAAAATTTTCATACCTTTTCAGAGTAAAGAACAACAAAAAGCAACTTAGTAAAGCATATAGATCTGGCACTGAAAGAAAGGGCCGGAGAAAGTTAGGAAACTCACCCAAAGAGAGATGACATTTTGAAGCTGTGAAGAAGAAAGGTAATTTCGGAGAAAGCAGCGAAAGAGAATGAATTAGAACAAAAAGGAGTTTCTGAACTTGAAGGAGCAATAAATATAGAGTTAAGAGGACTATTTGTTAATGATATATGTATGTAGAGAAGTAGGTGTTTATTCAACAATGACTTAAGCTTAAAATTATAATACACTGGTTAATTTGATCGCGCTTCGTGTAGACTTGTAATCTTTTTATAAATTCAGTTCACATAAAAGAGAAAAAAATTATAATAATCAAAAGTCAAACAAAAAAGAAATATATAAGACATACAAATGTAAAATTTGAAACTAAAATGTATAAAGAAACAAATACATACTAAAACCTTATCTTTGTTATATATAAAACACACAAATGACTAAACTGATCAGTTCATTTTTTTCTTCACATTAATAGAGTTTCACATCCTATAAACCTTATCTTTGCAATGCAATCATCCCTAAATTACTATCCATTCATCCTGTTTTAGGTAGTAACAAATTTACATGATCAACTGTGAATTACGCGGATATTGGGTAACATAAGTGCAAGATGAAGTGTTGGCATATATAATTTTATGTTGACATATTTTTTTTTTTGTACCATGCGGCTTTTGTCAGGAAGTTAACTTTGCAATTTGCATGCATGGTATATTCGATTGCTATACTCATATTCACTATTCAATGGCAAATTTAAGTAATCTCAAATTGCAGTAAGCCCCCTGCTCTTATTGTTTCTCGGACTAAAGTAATCTGGCCTCCTATTAGATTCTTTAAAATTAGTTGTTTGCCCTATTTATGCTCAAACAAAAAGCAAGTTAAAGTAAGTTCAATATACACTTCAAACTCTATACTGCAAAAAAATATTAAAGAAAATGAAGAACATAGACATTAATGCAACTAATTATCTTATTTAATTACAAAATGAGAACAGACTATTAAATATATGAATAATACCAAGAGAATATCATAGATCAATTGCACATAATAAATATATATTCTCAACATAAAGGTAATAAGAAAGCATTGCACTAAGATTCAAATAAAGCTTGAAGTTAGTATTTCCTTGTTAAGCTGTTGTAATAAAGTTTGACGCACAACAATCTTGAAATGGGACAACATATCTTCAAGCATGGAGAAAGGAGTAAGCTTGCCATTCACAGTAGTACTTTCAGCTCCAAATCCTTTGTCTTTTTCTTCATCTACTATATTTGACGAATAAAAATAATAAACATATGACGAAACTTACCTCGAGCAAGTAGTAGAGTTAAAGTTTCAGCACCGGTACATTACTTACTAACCTTCATAAATCAAACATTTTAAGTTTTATTAGATATAGCTAGTTGAACTCAAAAATAACGAATAAACTAAACATGTTATGTGTCATAAACAATCTGATCCATGTATAAAGAGTACATGTTACTTGGGCAAGATTAAAGCAAAATATGCTCATATCAGTCTATCACTTGCATACAATTAGTGAGTTTGATATTACATACTGGTGACACATTGTATACAAATACAACAGATTCAAACCAAATTGAGACACCTATAATCAGTGAGTAAATCTAAAAAATAATTAACTTAAGCAATTAAGCAAATGCAGTCTTGAAGGTTAAAGAGCCTATGAGATAGTATACCATCAAATACATGCCAAGAAGGTTTCGGCGTTCTGCATGACCACAAAAACAAATATCTCAATAGAAGTTGAAAAATTCCAATAAATAAAAGTGGTAGTTCAGATGAACGCAAATCAATGCTATGATAGATGCAAGGTGAAAAAGATGAGCATTCAAATCAACCAAAAGCCAATAACACTCTTAACTCTCACGACCCCAATTTTACTCCGAAGGATATCGTGATGACATATAGTCTTTACGAATAGGTAAACCTAATTAATAATGATAACAGAACAAATATAAAGTAACAAGTTACTGAAAACTACTGAACAATAGATAAAAACCTTCCGAAAATAGAATCTCACAATACACACCCCAAACCGGTGGAACTCAACTAGAGTGCTACTACATCATTGTCCAAAAGAAAATGCAACAGGAAGTAAAATAGGGAAGTGTAACGACTCGATCGGTCGTTTTGAGTATTTGCACTTCGCTCGGTGGTTTGAGGGAATGAGTAGCTCCATATGATGTAGTATGACATGTGTATATCATCGGTTTTGTTTTTCGGGTGATTCAGAATTAGTTTGGAAGAATGATTCTCAACTAGGAAGCTTTAAGTTGGAAGAGTTGACCAAGTTTGACTTTTGAGTATTTGACCTCGGATCGAAGTTTTGATGGTTCTGTTAGGTCCAGAAGGTGATTTTGGACTTGGGCATATGCCCGGATTTACATTTGGATATTTCTAAAAGGTATCGGCACTCATTAGCGAAAGTTGAAAATTTGAACGTTAGGAATGTTCACAAGTTTGACCAAAAGTTGGCTTCGATGTTATCGGGTCCGGATTATTGTTTTGGGAGTTGTAATAGATTCGATATATCATTTAGAACTTGTATGCAAAATTTGGGTTCATTCCGGATTGGTTAAGCATGAACTAGACGTTTGGTTCGAAGTTTGATGTTTATGAACTTAAGAGATTGATCTTGATCGAAGATTCATGGTTTGATGTTGTTACGTGTGATTTGAGGCCTCGAATAAGTTCGTGTTACGTTTTGGGACTTGTTGTTATGTTTGGACAGGGTTCCGAGGGGCTCAGGTGAGTTGGTTTCGAAAAATTTCTAGGACATTTTTAGTTGCTGGTTTTTGGCTACGGGGGTGTACATCGCGATCGCATAGAATTGGTCGCAATCGCGATCGCGTAGAGGAAAATAGGAAAAATAGACCAGTGAATCGCGATCGCGGAAGCCATTTTGTGATCACATAGAAGACAATTCTGTTGCACTAACTCGATTTTGGAAGCTTATATTTTGCAATCTATAAGGACTTTGAAGATGATCCAAAAATAAAAGTTGTAGCCCCTTTGTCTAATTTTCAGAAAATTAAACCGTTTATCATTTTGAGTTTTGTATAAAAAGGTATAACTTATATACTACAGATTGTCTTAGAAGAGTTGGGAAGGGTTAAATAGAAGCTTGTTCATCGCGATCGCGGGAAAAGGCCGCGATCATATAGAGTAAAAATTGTCCTGGAAAATTTTGTAATCTCGATCGCGAGTTTTATGACCGCAATCATGAAGAGTACCCCCAGAACAGTATATAAAGTACTATATTTCGAAGGTTTGGAACATTTTTGCATATTTAGAGCTATGGAACTCGGATTGAGACGATTTTTGAAGCAATTTTCACCATATGGATTGGGATAAGTATTCTCTACTCATTTTTTTATTATATTTCATGAATCTATCTACGTTTTTGGTATTTAATTGAGGATTTCAAGAGAGAAATTGGGGGTTTTGTCTAAAGTTTCATAGAGTAAATTTTTGAGTTTTGAATATCGATTTGGAGTCGGGTTTGACTGAAACTAGTATGGTTGAACTCGTAATTGAATGAGTTATCGGATTTTGTGAGTTCTTTCAGGTTCCGAGGTGCGAGCACGAGTTTGACTTTTTTTGTTGATTTTGGGCTTTTGATTAAAAATTCGACCTTTATCGATTGGGTTTGTTTCATTTGGCATTATTTGATATATATGAGTTGCTTTTGGCCAGTTTCGAGTTGTTCAGAGATTGGTACGAGCGAGATGCTATTTTTGGAGCATCGTTTGGCTTACTCGGCATTGGATTTGTCTTGTTCAAGGTAAGTAATAGTTCTAAACTTGGTGATAAGGATATGAAATCCCGAATTACGTGTTATGGAATTGATGTTAGGGTGACACGCATGCTAGGTGACAGGATTGTGGGCATACATCGTGTGAATTTTGATTTAGTTGATTCCATGGAGTTGTGTAGCTATCTTATCTAAACATTTTTACTGTACTCTATGTGAGCACTTGAGCTGTAATTTATGCTAGAAATTATGTCTAGGCTACATGCTTATCTTGTTGGGACCCACTGAGGTTATTTCTGCCGTTGAGTTATTTGTTTACATTGCAATTACATTCTTAGTCATACGCATTCCTTTACATATCATATCTCAGTCTCTGTTACCATTTGTTGATACATCATATCATTATTTTGGGCTAATTTTTCATGATATTGTGAGCCCAAGAGACTGGAGAGATTGATGACTGAGTGAGGCCGAGGGCCTGATTAAGATATATAGAGACTATAGCACGTGAGTTGTCCGTGAAGCACGTGAGTTATCCGTGCAGATCCAGATATTGATATTATAGCACGTGAATTGTTCGTGCAGCACGTGAGTTGTCAGTACAGATTCAGATATGATATTATAGCACGTGAGTTATCTGTGCAGATCAGGCTTTATTGATTCATGCTAGGATTTGGCTTATTATAGCGCTTGGGTTGGATTGACCCCTCTAGAGTCTGCACATCCACAGTGGACGCAGTTGCTAGCAATTATTATGTTTGGGATGGATCTGCCTTGGGCTGGATCTGTCTTTTACAGTACCGAGTCACTGAGTGTGTCGAGTGATTGAGCGGAATGAGTGAAAAGTGTGAGACGATTAGATTGAGTACTCTGAGAGTGTGAGTACATGAGTTCATCACTTAGATACATTGCATTTGACATACGTACTTGAGATACATGCATAAAGATGCATTTCTTTCTACTACCCGATTTTGGTAACATTCATGATTTCACCTGTATACTGACATGTAGGCATAGAGATGTATTTTTCTCATGCTATCTGAAATGAAAAATATTATTTATTGTTGAAAGGTTTTTGGAAAAATCACAGTTTTCAAACTTACTCATATGCTTTTGGTGTTTTCGGTGAAAGATTTGGGATTTACTAGTACACTTGAAAATCATGCCTATTTTTCTGTAACTGTGAACAAATTGAGCATCTTACCTCTGAGTTATTTTCATGTACCATTTTATTATATTGTTATGAACTAGTGCTGGTTATTGGAGCTGGACTCTGGCCCTTGTCTAAGCTCTTCGCTACTTTTGACCTAAGGTTAGGTTTGTTACTTATTGAGTACATGGGGTCGGTTGTACTTATACTACATATCTGCACCTTGCGTGCAGATGTTGGATGTTGATGTTACTGTGTACGGCAGGAGATGAATTTGAAGATGTACCCGCATTTCAGTTATGGCTATCACTTAAATCAGTGGCATTGGTAGACTCATCAGAGACCATAATGGCAATTGGATAGCGGGTTTTGCGTAGAAGATAACCGCAACATCTGCTATTCATGCTGAACTGCTGGCACTAATAGCAGGACTAGAACTCTCCTTCACAAAAAATCTCTTTCCCACTATAGTGTAAACAGATTCACATGTATTATGTCACTTATTTACAGATGAACAACCCTGCTACTTACATCTTCTTCATGATTGTAGTTTTCTTCTTAATGCTGCTGGAGTGGAAGAAATAACCCATATATATCGGGAAGGCAATTTTGTAGCTGACACTCTGGAAAAGTATGGAAGCACCAAGCAACAAATAACAACGGAGGGAGATAACACTATGTACTGGGAAACACCTCCGGACTTTATTTTACAAATTTTTAATAAAGACAAATCGAAAAAAATTGCTACACGGTCTATCCCTATGTTATATAATAACTAAACTTTCTATGTTTTTAATATAAAGTATCTCCTTTCTTTAGCAAAAAAAATAAAAATAAAGAAAACACTAATAATAAAAGGCAAAAGAAAAAGAAATAGAATGGAAAAATAGAAGAAAAAACGAGCTAAATATTTAATAGCACATGTGGCCATAGGTCTTAACTGGGGCAGCAAATGCCAAATTGAACATGGGTGCCTTTTTCCCTATATAGCAAAACATGGAAAATTTTACATAAAAATCTACTTTTATTTTACAAGTAGGATGGGTTCACAGGCCCCAAATTCTTAATGTGGATACGCCCCTTTGTTTGGTACGAAGGAAAATGTTTTCCTACAAAATACTTTTTTGTATAATTAGTGATTTAATCACTTATTTCTTCATGTTTGTTGGTGAGTGAAATATATTTTTCAGAAAATATTTCTAGTATTTGGTTAGAGAGTGAAAAATATTTCTTTAGAAAAATAATGTGATGCTTTATTTTCTCGCACAAGAACAATGTTGAAATTGGAGCTCCATAACTATAAAGAAAATATTCCTTCTCTTATTGAAAAAAAAAAGCACTCTTTAGACAACAAGAAAAGAAAGTACTCATTTTAGTGAAATAAAAGAAAATATTTTTTTCTACATAATGAAAAGATCATACTCATTTTATTTAAATGGAGGAAAATACATTTTCTACATCATGAAAAGAAAGTATTCATTTTGTTGAAAATGAATTTTTTTCACATTATAAAAAGAAAGTACTCAATTTTTGAAAAGGAAAAAAATATATTTTTCTAAATCATGAAAAATATACTCATTTGGTTGAGATGAAAAAGAAAGTACTCTATCAATAACATGAAAAGAAAGTATTATAAATAATATTTCTACTTTAGGGCAGGGGTGATCGGTGTTGAGTGGTAGGTAGGTGAGGGTAGGGATAAAGTTAGGTGGGGGTGGTAGGGGTATGGGTGGGATATGGGGTGTGGTGGTGGGGGTTGGTAGGCAAGGGGAATAGGATGCAGAAGGTTGAATAAGAGTTTTGAAAAATATTTTTTTCCCTCTTTTGATAAGAAAAATATTTTTTTCCTATTCGAGTAAAATAAAGGAAAACTACCAGCTATGTCCATTTATAATGTCACGACCCCGGTTCGCCCTCCGTGAACCAGCGTGACGGCACCTAGTCTCTACGACTAGGTAAGCCTAACAATACGGAAAATAAATCAATTTGCGGAAGAAATAATTAAAAAACCGAAATAGTGAAATAAAACAGTATTTTAAAGTGCCGCTTGGCATACACGATATCAACTCTCGAAAACTAATAACATTTCCCAAAACCCAGAATCTCATGATCACAAGCCTTTGAATGTCTACAAGCATCTAACTATAGAATATCTAACAAAGAAACGAAAGTACAGAAGGGCTAATACAAAAAGAGAGAATAGAAAGGGACTCTTCGGTCTGTGGACGCGGCAGATATACCTCGGAGTCTCTACAAGCATCTCGCCTCAAGCGTGATAAGTCTGAGTGGAAGTACCTGGATCTGCACATGAAAAATATGCGCAGAAATGGCATGAGTATACCACAACGGTACTTAGTAAGTGCCAGGCCTACCTCGATCGGATAGTGACAAGGAAGGTCAGGGCCCTACTGAGGTTAAATAAAATATAAGGTTCAACAGTGTAGAACAAAATAGTATAAGTAAGTTCAACAAGTAATACAGGATATAAAGGACATCAACAACTACTACAGAGGTAAAGTAAACACAGGAAGAAATACAACTCATCACAAAGATAACAACCGGGGATCTCCCAGGATACCGTCCTATAGTCCCAAATATAAATATCAAGTGGATTTTCCGGGATACCGTCCCGTAGTCCAACTCATAATGCGAGGGGATCTCCCGGAATACCGATCCATAGTCCCAAATGTAAATACTTAGTACATGAGAAATCTACCGGGTGCAGTCTCGTAGTTCCAATGTAAATGTGTAGGGGGATCTCCCGGAATACCGTTACGCAGTCCCAAAGTAAACATACAGGGGGATCTCCCGGGATACCGTCCTGTAGTCCCAAAGTAAACACACAGCAACAATAAGAAGAATACACAGTGTAATTCAAGTTCCATATCATGGTAAAACAGGTATTTCTAACCTAACATGTTGCACGTAATCCAAATAAGGCAGTTTGAGCAAGTAAGACAATTAGACATGCTTTCCTAAGCTAATAACATGCTTAAATTTGCAAGTAGTATAAACAGGTAAAAAAGGACATAATTGTAAGTATTTAATGAAAAACTGAGTTTTCAACATTTAGCACAACTACGCACTCGTCACCTCACGTACAAGGCATTTCTATTATCAATAATACCAAATCCTAAGGGGAGTTTCCCCCGCACAAAGTTAGACAAGTCATTTACCTCGAACCGGCTCAATGATCAACCCGAAACCATGTTCTTGCCACAAATACTAGACTCCAAATGACCCAAATCTATTTAATTCAATTGCATAATGCAAATAACACTTCAAATAACTGATTCTACAAATAAATTCTAGGATAATACGCGAAATTAGTTAAAATGACCAAAACGCCCTCTAGGCCCACATCTCGAAATCGGGTAAAATTTACATTTTTAGAATCTTCATACTGTCACAAGTTCAGTCATACCAAAAGTACCAAAATCGGACCTCAAATGGCCCCTAAAATAATCACTCAAAGCCCTCCAATTAATCAAGCTCTAACCCTCAATTTACCACTGATTTTCCTTAAATTTTCATGCTTAAAATGATAAAAATCACTATAATAACGAGTTTAGGTTCCAAGAATCTTACCTCCTCGAAACTCCCTTGAATTCCCTCTCAAAAACCTCCCCAAAAGCTCACTTCCCGGATGAAAATGGTGAAAGAATAGCTCAAATTCACAAAGGCAACTATTTATATGTTCTGCTCAGCAAATCCGCTTCTGCAGTCATGAGACCACACCTGTAGCCCTGCTTTTGCGGACATAAAAGTCGCATCTACGACAACTCATTAATTCCCCCAAGTTCGCACCTGCGACCTGCTCACCGCATTTGCGGTCACGCAGGTGCGTGAACTCATCCGCACCTGCGGCTCCTTGCCTTGCCTCATCTGGCCGCTTCTGCGGCTTAACTTCCGCATCTGCGGCCTCTCGACCGCAGATGCGGTTATGACAGCAGCCCAAAGAACTTCAGCTACAACTCCAAATTCCAACTTTCCGTTAACCACCTGAAATCATCCCGAGGTCACCGGGACCTCAACCCAAAGCACGAATAAGTCCGATGCCACAATTCAAACTTATACCAATCCTTAAAACACCTAAAACAACATCGAAACATCGAATTAACCATGTATTCGAGCCTAAGAATTCCAAAAACTCTCGAAATACGCTTTTGATCAAAAAGTCTATCAAACTTCGTCCGAATGACTTGAAATTTTGCACACATGTCACATTCAACACTACGGAGCTACCCTAGCTTCCGGAATTCCATTCCTACCCTCAGATCAAAATCTCACTATCGAACCGGAAACTTGAAAAATTCAACTTTTAGCATTTCAAGCCTAAGTTAGCTATGGACCTCCAAAACACAATCTGAACGCGCCCCTAAACCCGAAATCACCCAACAGAGCTAACGGAACCATCAGAATTCCATTCCGAGGCCGACTTCACATTATTCTGACTACAGTCAAATTTCCAAAACTTAAGCTCTCATTTAGAGACTAAGTGTCCCAAAACTCTCCAAAACTCCAAATATTTCCTCTCGGCAACTCACAATAGCAGAAACAAACATGGAAAAAGCAGTTAATGGGGGATCAGGGCGTAAAATCTTAAAACATCCGATCGGGTCGTTACATCCTCCCACCCTTAAATATTCGTTCGTCCTCGAACAAGCATAGAGATATACCTGAAGTAGTGAAAAGAGAAGGGTAACGGCCGCGCATATCCTGCTCGGTCTCCCAGGTTGCCTCCTCGACCGGCTGACCCCGCCACTGAACCTTCACTGATGCAATGTTCTTTGACCTCAGCTTTCGAACCTACCTGTCCAATATTGCCACTGGCTCTAACATAAGATAGATCCTTGTCCAACTAAACTGAATTGAAATCCAACACGTGTGACGGATCACCGCGATACCTCCGGAGCATCAAAACATAAAATATCGGATGAACTCCTGCCAAACTGGGAGGTAAGGCAAGCTCATAAGTAACCTCTCCAACACTCCTCAATATCTCAAAAGGGCCAATAAACCTCGTACTCAACATCCCTTTCTTCCCAAATCTCATAACGTCCTTCATAGGCGAAACCCGAAGCAGAAACCGCTCTCCAACCATATAGGAAACATCACGAACCTTCCGGCTCGTGTAACTCTTCTATCTAGACTGGGCAGTACAGAGTCTATCCTGAATCACCTTAACCTTCTCCAAAGCATCCTGAACCAAGTCTGTGCCCAATAATCTTGCCTCACCCGGCTCAAACCAACCCACCGGGGATCTACACCGCCTACCATATAAAGCCTTATACGGTGCCATCTGAATGCTGGACTGATAGTTGTTGTTGTAAGCAAACTCCGCCAGTGGCAAGAACTGATCCCAAGACCCTCCAAACTCAATCACACATGCACGAAGCATATCCTCAGGAATCTGAATAGTACGCTCGGACTATCCGTCCGTCTGAGGGTGAAATGTTGTACTTAACTCCACCCGAGTACCCAACGCATGCTGAACGACCCTCAAGAACCGTGATGTGAACTGAGTACCTCTATCTGAAATGATGAAAACTGGAATGCCATGCAGACAAAAAATCTCCCAGATATAAATTTCTGTCAATCGCTCCGAAGAATAGGTAGTACACACAGGAATGAAGTGCGCAGACTTGGTCAGCCAATCCACAATCACCCAAATGGCATCGAACTTCCTCAAAGTTCTTGGGAGCCCAACTACAAAGTCCATGGTGATCCGCTCCCACTTTCACTCCGGAATCTCTATCTGTTGAAGCAACCCACCTCGTCTCTGGTGCTTATACTTCACCTGCTGACAATTGAGGCACCGAGCTACAAACCCAACTATGTCTTTCTTCATCCGCCTCCACCAATAGCGCTGTCTCAAATCCTGATACATCTTCGCGACTCTCGGATGAATGGAATACCCCGAGCTATGGGCCTCCTCTAAAATCAACTCCTGAAGCCCATCAACATTGGGTACACAAATCCGACCCTTGCATCCTCAATATCCCGTCATCACCAATAGTCACATCTCTGGCATCAACATGGTGAACCTTGTCCTTGAGGACAAGCAAATGAGGGTCATCATACTGACACTACCTGATACGATCAAATAAGGAAGACTGAGAAATCACGCAAGCTAGAACCCGACTGGGCTCCGAAAGATCCAATCTCACAAATTGGCTAGCTAAGGCCTGAACATCCATCGCCATGGGCCTCTCCGTTGCTGGTAAATAAGCCAAACTCCCCAAACTCTTTGCCCGGCGACTCAAGGCATCGACCACCACATTGGCCTTGCCCGGGTGATACAAAATAGTGATATCATAGTCCTTCAGCAACTCTAACCACCTCCTCTGGCGCAAATTAAGGTCCTTTTGCTTGAACAGGTGCTGCAAGCTCCGATGATCGGTATAAATCTCACAAGGCACACCGTACAAATAATGACGCCAGATCGTCAGGGCGTGAACAATGGAAGCTAAATTGAGATCATGGACAGGAAAATTCTTCTCATGCACCTTCAACAATCTGGACGCATAGGCAATCACCCTATCGTCTTGCATTAAAACCACTCCAAAGCCAATCCTCGAGGCATCACAATAGACAGTGTAAGACCCTGAACCTGTAGGCAATATCAAAATTGGGGCTGTGGTCAAAGCTGTCTTGAGCTTCTGAAATCTCGCCTCAAACTCTTCCATCCACTGGAACGGAGCACCCTTCTGGGTCAGTCTAGTCATAGGGGCTGCAATCGATGAAAACCCCTCCACAAAACAATGGTAGTAACCCGCTAAGCCAAGAAAACTGCGGATCTCTGTAGCTGAGGTTGGTCTGGGTCAACTCTGCACTGCCTCTAATTTCTTCGGATCCACCTGAATACCCTCACTCGACACCACGTGGCCTAGGAATGCCACGGAATTCAACCAAAACTCACATCTCGAGAACTTAGAATATAACTTCTTTTCCCTCAAGGTCTGAAGCACGGTCCTCAGATGCTGCTCATGATCTTCCCGACTCCGGGAATACACCAGAATATCATCAATAAAGACAATGACAAACGAGTCAAGATATAGCCGGAACACACTGTGCATCAAATGCATAAAGGTTGTTGGGGCATTGGTCAACCCAAATGACATAACAAGGAACTCATAATGACCATACCGAGTCCTGAAAGCAGTCTTCGGGATATCTGGCTCCCGAATCTTCAACTGATGGTAACCTGAGCGCAAGTCAATCTTAGAAAACACTCATGCACCCTGAAGCTGGTCAAACAGAGTATCAATACGAGGCAAAGGTTAATGGTTCTTCATTGTAACATCGTTCAACTGGCGATAATCAATGCACATACGCATAGAACCATCCTTATTCTTCACAAACAAGACAGGAGCACCCCAAGGTGATACACTGGGCCTAATAAAAACCTTATCAAGCAACTCATGTAACTGATCCTTCAACTCCTTCAACTCAGGAGGGGCCATACGATACGGAGGAATAGAAATTGGCTGAGTGTCTGGAAACAAATCAATGCCAAAATCAATATCTCTATCGAGCGGCATGCCCAGAAGATCAGCTAGAAACATATCAGGAAAATCCCGTATTACTGGGACAAAATCAACTGTAGGGGTATCAATACTGACATCTCTCACATAAGCTAGATAAGCATCACACCCCTTCTCAACCATACATTGAGCCTTAAGGAAATAAATAACTCTACTTGAAATGTTATCTAAAGTACCCCTCCACTCAACTCTCAAAACACCTGGCATAGCCATTGTCACGATTTTGGCGTGACAATCAAGAATAGCATAATGGGGTGACAACCAGTCCATGCCCAAGATAACATCGAAATCTACCATGCTGAGTAATAACAAATTGGCTATGGTCTCAAAACTACTAAGAGCAATCAAACATGACCGATAAATGCGGTCCACAACAAGAGAATCTCCCACAAGAGTAGAAACGTAAATAGGGGAACTCAAAGAATCCCGAGATACGCCAAAATGCGGGGCAAAATAAGAAGACACATAAGAATAAGTGGAGCCTGGATCGAATAAAACCGATACATCTCTATGACAAACCATGACAATGCCTATGATGACAAAACTAGAGGCAACAACCTCGGTACAGGCAGGAAGGGCATAATATCTGGCCTGGCCTCTCCCTATAAGGCAACCTCTACCTCCCCGATCTCCACCTCTAGCTAGCTGGGCAGGTGGGGTAGCAATTGGTGCTGTAATCATAGCTTGAGAACTCTGCAAGGCACGCTGTGGCTGAGAAGTCTGTAGAGGTGTACCCCTCCTAAGTCTGGGGCAATCCCTCACCATATGACATGTGTCACCACACTCAAAACAAGCTCTGGGAAGACGTGATGGCTATGACTGGCTTGGGTCAGGTCTGCTGGACTGACCATTGAAAGCACCCCACGCAGGAGGCACACTAGATACTGGAGGTGCATAATAAGGCTCATGTGGCCTAGGAGGAGCTAGAATACCACTGGCTGCTGGAAGAGCTGAATGAACGGGGCGACCCATATAACCCCTACCATGATGACCTGCAGCTGGGGCACGGGCACCAAAATAATTGCCCGATTCTCAAGACCTCTTGGCCTTCCTCTCCTCTCTCTCCCTACCATGCATACCCTCAATCCTCCTAGCGATGCTCACCACCTGCTGATAAGAGATATCCATCTCCAACTCACGAGCTATGCTAGACCTGATGTTGGGAATAAGCCCCTCAATGAACTGGCAAACCCTATCGTGAACAGTAGAAACCAAGGCTGGGGCATGTCTAGCCAAGCTAGTGTAACAGATAGCATATTCCGAGACAATCATAGTGCCCTGGCGCAAATGCTCAAACTCCGCGCGCCATGCATCCCTAAGGCTCTGAGGAACAAACTCTCTCAGGAAAATATCTGAAAACTGAGTCCAAGTCAGTGAAGTTGCCTCCTCCGGACTGTCTAACTCATAAGTACGCTACCACTCATAGGCGGCTCCTCGATGCTGGAAGGCAGTGAAGGAAACCCCGCTCGATTATGATATACCCATAGTGCGGAGGATACGGTGACACTCCTCCAGAAATCCCAAGGTATCATCTGAGGCTAACCCACTGAATAAAGGAGGATCATACTTCTTGAACCTATCAAGCCTTCACTACTCATCCTTTGAAGCCGCTGCCCTATCTTCAGGGTGACCTAGGACTACAGGCGGCACAGGAATAATCTCTAGGACCTGATCGACATGCACTCGCTGCTCAGGAGTGTGGGCGGCGGGAGTCTGTGCTCCTCCCTTGGCCTGAGATGTGGCTGCAGCAAGGGGAAACAACCCTGCCTGAGCCAGAGTGGTGTACGTGCTCATGAATTACGCAAGCGTCTCCTGAAGAGCTGGAGTAGTAGTTGCAGTAGGCGTATCAGGTGACTGGACTCCAGCTGGAACTACCGGTGGTACCTCGGTGGCAACTCGTGCAGGTGCTCTAGCTGCACCACGTGCGCGTCCTCGGCCTCTACCCAGGCCCCGACCTCTGACGGCTGCAGTAGGGGGCGCGGCTGCCTGATCATCTCGGGTAGCACATGTCCTCACCATCTAAGAGAGAATAGAAGACAAAAGTTTAGAACTGTGATATCAAAATCTCGCACGACAAGAAAATCAAATGAAGTGGAATTTCCTAACAGTTACATAGCCTTTCGCAAATAAGTACAGACGTCTCTGTACCGATCCGCGAGACTCTAATAAACCGGCTTGTGATTCATGACTCCTATGAATCTAGACCTCTGATACCAACTTGTCACGACCCCGCTTCGCCCTCCGTGAACCATCGTGACGACACCTAGTCTCTATGACTAGGTAAGCCTAACAATGCAAAAAATAAACCAATTTGCGGAAAAAATAATTAAAAACTGAAATAGTGAAATAAAATAAAATTTTACAATGCTGCTTGGAATACACGATATCAACTCTCGAAAACTAATAACATTTTCCAAAACCCGAAATCTCATGATCACAAGCCTTTGAATGTCTACAAGCATCTAACTCTAGAATATCTAATAAAGAAACGAAAGTACAGAAGGGCTAATACAAAAAAAGAGAATAGAAAGGGACTCTTCGGTCTGAAGACGCGGCAGATATACCTCGGAGTCTCTACAAGCGCCTCGCCTCAAGCGTGATAAGTCTGAGTGGAAGTACCGGGATCTGCACATGAAAAACATGTGCAGAAAGGGCATGAGTACACCACAGCGGTACTGAGTAAGTGTCAAGCCTAACCTCGATCGAGTAGTGACAAGAAATGTCAGGGCCCTATTGAGGTTAAATAAAATATAAGGTTCCACAGTGTAGAACAAAAACAGTATAAGTAAGTACAACGCTAAAAGTAACACAGGATATAAAGGACAACAACAACTACTACAGAGGCAAAGTAAACACAGGAAGAAATATAGCTCAACACAAAGATAACAACCGGGGATCTCCCAGGATACCGTCCTGTAGTCTCAAATATAAATATCCAGTGGATCTCCTGGGATATCGTCTCGTAGTCCAACTCATAATGCGAGGGGATCTCCCAGAATACCGATCCGTAGTCCCAAATGTAAATACTCAATACATGGGGAATCTACTGGGTGCAGTCCCGTAGTTCCAATGTAAATGTGTAAGGGGATCTCCCGGAATACCATTCGTAGTCCCAAAGTAAACATACAGGGGGGATCTCCCGGGATACCGTCCCGTAGTCCCAAAGTAAACACACAACAACAACAACAAGAATACACAGTGCAATTCAAGTTCCATATCAAGGTAAAACAGGTATTTCTAGCCTAACATGCTGCATATAATCCAAATAAGGCAGTTTGATCAAGTAAGGCAATTAAGTCAATTAGACATGCTTTCCTAAGCTAACAACGGGTTTAAATTTACAAGTAGTATAAATAGGGAAAAAATGACATAATTGTAAGTACTTAATGAGAAATCGGATTTTCAACATTTAGCACAAGTATGCACTCGTCACCTCACGTACAAGACATATTATCAATAATACCAAATCCTAAGGGGAGTTTCCCCCACACAAGGTTAGGCAAGCCACTTATCTCGAACCGGCTCAATAATCAACCCGAGACCACATTCTTAGCACGAGTACTCGACTCCAAATGTCCCAAATCTATTCAATTTAATTGCATAATGTAAATAACACTTCAAGTAACTGATTCTACAAATAAATTCTAGGCTAATACGCAAAATTAGGTAAAATGACCAAAACGCCCTCGGGCCCATGTCTTGGAATTGGGTAAAATTTACATTTTCAGAATCCTCATACTCTTACGAGTTCGTTCATACAAAAAGTACCAAAATCGAACATCAAATAGCCACTCAAATCATCACTCAAAGCTCTCCAATTAATCAAGCCATAACCCTCAATTTACCACTGATTTTCCTTAAATTTTTATGCTTAGAATGATAAAAATCACTATAATAACGAGTCTAGGTTCCAAGAATCTTACCTCCTTGAAGCTCCCTTGAATTCCCTCTCAAAAACCTCCCCAAAAGCTCACTTCCCGAATGAAAATTGTGAAAAAATAGCTCAAATTCGCGAAGGCAATATTTATATGTTCTGACCAGCAAATCTGCTTCTGCAGTCATGGGACCGCACCTGCGGTCCCGCTTTTGCGGATACAAAAGTCTCATCTGCGACAACTCATTAATTCCCCCAAGTCCGCACCTGCGACCTGCTCACCGCATCTGTGGTTACGCAGGTGCGTGAACTCATCCGCACCTGCGGCTCCTTGTCTTGCCTCATCTGGCCGCTTCTGCTGCTTAACTTCCGCATTTGCGGGAGTCGCATCTGCGCCTCTCAACCGCAGATGCGGTTATGACAGCAGCCCAAAGAACTTCAGCTGCAACTCCAAATTCCAACTTCCCATTAACCACCCGAAATAATCCCGAGGCCCTTGGGACCTCAACCAAAATCACGAACAAGTCTGATACCACGACTCAAACTTATATCAATCCTTAAAACAGCTAAAACAACATTGAAACACCGAATTAGCCATGGATTCGAGCCTAAGAATTGCAAAAACTCTCAAAATAAGCTTTCGATCAAAAAGTCTATCAAACCTCGTCCGAATGACCTGAAATTTTGCACACACGTCACATTCAACACTACGGAGCTACCCTAGCTTCCGGAATTCCACTCCGACCCTCGGATCAAAATCTCACTATTGTACTGGAAACTTCAAAAATTCAACTTTCGGCATTTCAAGCCTAAATTAGCTACGGACCTCCAAAACACAATCCGAACACGCCCCTAATCCCGAAATCACCCAACGGAGCTAACGGGACCATCGGAATTCCATTCCGAGGCCGTCTTCATACTGTTTCGACTACGGTCAAATTTTCAAAACTTAAGCTCTCATTTAGGAACTAAATGTCCCAAAACTCTCAGAAACTCCAAATATTTCCTCCCGACAACTCACAATAGTAGAAACAAACACGGGGAAAGCAATTAATAGGGGATCGGGGCATAAATTCTTAAAACGACTGGCCGTGTCGTTACATATAAGTAGCTCATTACAAAAATTGGTCAATTCATAAAATATTACTAATATTAGCCAATAGCTATTTGTAGCAAAAAAAATGTTACATTTTTGCTTTTTTGAGTGGGTGTTAATAGAATATATTGGGTACATCTTAAAGAGTTTGAATCTCAGTTTTGGGATGATTTGGTGAAGTTTTGAGGTGGTTTGAATTGAAAATTTGAAGTAAAAACTGAACATGAAAAAATGATATGTGTATCACACTGTGTATCATTTGTGTATCATATATGTATCATATTTGTATCAATTGTATATCACATGTATATCTATGTATACATGTGTGTGAGATACATGTATGATACATTTTTTATACATGTGTCGCAGAAGGCTTTTTTGAACTCGATTTAATTACGAATTTTGATACAAAACCAGTCCAAATCACCTCCAATCTTCCTCAAATTTTATATATTGACTTATCTATATTTTCTCAATGAATTTCAACCATACCCATCGAAAAGTTCTTTTTTTGCTTAGATTTTTGAAATATTTTATTTTTTCTTTGTATTTCATCACATTATTTGCTACCTCATCCATAAAATTTTCTTTTCGTCATGCATCTAATGTTGCTAATCACGCTTAAAATATAGAAGGAGATTTTTGTATATGATTCTTTGAGAGAAAAAACCTTATTTATTTGATTTTTTAATTTTTATATGTGCTTTGGTGTCACAATCCAAATTTCCCACCGTCGGGACCGTGATGGCGCTTGTCACACCTTCTTTTTCTACCCCGAAAGGGATATAAAGGGAGTTTTTTCCAATTTAAGTGACAATCGAAACGAGATTATTTATATAAGTTCAAAGTCGCCACTTGGGATAATTTATGTTGTCCCAAGTCACCGGTTTAAAATCCCGATCGAGGAAGTTTGAATCTGTTTTATAGTCCGGGAACACAAAAATCCGGATAAGGATTTCTGTTAACCCGGGAGAAGGTGTTAGGCATTCTCGAGTTCCATGATTTTAGCACGGTCGCTCAACTATTAATGTTGGCCTAATTATCTTATTAATTACACATTTTAAACCTACGTGCATTTTTAACTTTTTTAACCGCTATTAATTATTTATGAAATTATTCTTTGGAACAAGTCACGATGTCGTACACTTGCCATTTTGGTATACATTGCAAATCGCGTTACATGAAATGCACTCGCGATTTACAACGTATTTATTTATTATTATTCGAAGCTATGGTTGGGTCGTATCAAATTCACACCCGAATTGAGATTTACGTATCATGATCATGCCACGGGAACCGTACCCATGGCCGCGATGATTTATTCAATCGCGCCTAAAGCAAGCTACGATATTCATTAGAAACCGATGGTAACAAGTTCAAACTAGGACAATTTCAGCCATCAATTTACTCCAAAACTTCTCCAGCAAACTTCAACAAAACTTCAGAACTTCGAAGTCTTAGCGCAAAGATAACTAGTGTACAATGCAGGATTTACTTTCAAACATTGCCCCACAAATAGCTCATAGATTGAATTAAAATCAAGAAACAATGCTCCTACAATCAAGGACTAATCCCAATAGAACTTTCATCAGCATACAAGAATTTTGACAAGAGAATTTCAACTTGAACTCTAAATATTTCAATAGTAAATTCAAATGACACAACTTAGTTCATACAATTTCCAACAAGCAACTCAATTCGAACCATCCATTCACTAATTCACTACAAGCAATTCTGATTTTCTTTCCCAAATTCGACCCTCACTCAAAAATTGTGAAACCATATCTACTGAAGCTCATGTTTAATATGGAAGCCATAAAATCTAAATTGAAACGCGAATCAAACTCAACCCAAATGATGGACAAATTCCAAGGAGAAACCAACAAAACAGGTAGCTATAATCATATGAATTAATCAATAACAGATTACAAACACAGTACACTACATTAAAATCAAGGAGGAAATAGAGTGAACCTGTTGCGCTCTCAAAACTGGAGTGAGCTTAAGGAGAAGATACTAGGGGAATAGATGTTGTCTGCACAGGAAAACCTCGAAGACGGATCTCACATACACAAGGAGAAGATAGCGCACTTATCCCTGATTTTGCACCAGTAGCTGTCCCACACACTCTCAACCCTAGTGACCCTATTTAGAGCCTAATGAAAGTCTGATTATACGAAGCTTTGATTAATTTCATTTGGAATCAAATACAAATGAATCCGGATGCGAAATCTGAAGTAGACGGAAGCCACAATGCAACAGGAACAAGCAGCCACGGAAGGAATCTCGAACTGAACCTCATGCCGACGACAAACCGACAACCAAAGGAAACAGAATTCAAATGGAAGTCACAAAACATCCATCGAAGCCATGAATGAACTCATGAGCAGCTTATTAAACCTCTCAACTAAATGATTAGACCCGTGGAACTACAGAACTTTAAAACTGAACAAATTGAGTTGAGGACGAACATGAGACATCAGAGAAGGTTGCTAAGCTCAATTCCGGTTTAAACATAACACGAACAAACATGATCTATTCGTGAAATATCGCAAGCAATTGTATGACGGCCTCGCACTTTGTTAACAATCACAGAACAAATTCCAATATCACTTGTAAAATCCAAAATTAACAGCTCCTGAGCTGAGTTTTAATTAATAGAGTTTTTGTAATTACAGCAAGTGAATCGAGCCAAATTGAATGAATCGCAATAGAGGATTTCAAACATAATCACCAAAGGGAAGCAGGGAACCTCGACCGGAACCTACGACGAATTCGAAACTCAAGCTCGCTGGAATGTGATGGAGTTGATAGTCGCTGGTGTCAGGGGTCTGAAGGGGACGGACTGTGGTCGTTTGGTGGGCGGCTGTTCATGGTGAAGATCGAATGGGGGCTTCTGTATGTGCTTAAGGTGTAGAGGAGATGAGTGAGGGTGGTGTGTGCTAGTTTTCGGCGATAGGGGGTGCGGGCGGTGTTGCTGGCGGCTTGGTGGTCGCCTGGTCAGTATTGCTGAAGCTTAGTATTCTGAAGCTTTTTTTTGTCTTTTTAGTTATTTAGGTTAGGAAAATCTATATATCCTCCCCCAGGGAACGGCTGGTCCTCTATTTAAGGCTAGGTTCTTTTTCTTAATTAGGGATCCTCCAATGTTAGTTGGTTAGGGAATGAGTACTGGGTTTGGGATTATGGGCTAAGATGGCTTTTGGGTTTTGGGTTTTGGGTTGGGTCTATGTATTATTGGATTAAAATTGAGCTAAAAATTAAAATTCATAAACTATAGATCCAAATCCAATTCTTTTTGTACAATAGTATGAAGCACCTATAAAAATGTAAAATCACTCCTAATTAATTAAAATAAACTATTAAAGATAAACCTAAAATGAAACTGTTTTTTGGTATTTTTCAAGATTATGTAAAAATTAAAACTCTAGTAAAATAGTGTGACTACAAAACATTAATAAAATTAATTTTTGTAATTTTCATATTTTGCGATAAAATAAAGTAAAAGAGTCAAAACTAATTGAAATAGTGATATTAGGCCTAAACTAAATATTTAAATGCTAAAATATATAAAATCTTGGGGATGGTCAAAAATTACATGTCTACAGCTGTCCCTCTTTGACTGAAAACACGAAGTATTTTCAGACAAAGAACGACGAGACAGGTTTTTTGACCCGACCCTTATTTAGAGAGACCAAAAACTAAGAGAAAGGAGAATGTGACCGAGCCTTGGTATCTGAGCTGCCTACATATCCTTGACTATAAAGGAATCAGGCCACGTGTAGTTCAGAAGTAGGAACAGTGATGGAGTGTGTGGAGAGGATAAGGGAGTCAAGTGAGATACCATTCCGTCGAGGTTCCGATCTGTGGTCCTGTTGTTACATCAAAATCAAAAATAAAAAAGACTAACGAAATCTATCAGCTATGAGTTACAAAATTCCTATCTACAAGTCTTCTAAAGCTTGATTTTTAGTCTTGAATGGTTCTTCATGCAGACTTTTGATTTGAACCTTGATACTTGCTAGCTGCAGGTGGTGGTTCATTCTTCCACGGCTTCTTCGGATCAAGACCGGACATGCAGTGCTCGTGACTTCAGCCATGGCTTGAGCAGTTCACATCTTTCTCTGCTTCTGCATTTTGGATTCACTTCTTTTTTTTTTCTTTTATCCTGGATTGAGACTACTTCTATTGGTCATCTTGGACTATTGACTCACATTCTTGCCGCGAGCTTCTGCTACTTCTAACTTGAATTGAATTCTGAAATGACTACCCCTATTCTCTAGGTGGGCGTCTGCTACTAAATTGAAACTTGAAATAATTCCGAAACAAATTTTGAAATGACTTCCCTTGTTCTCCAGGTGGGCGCTTGCTAATAACTTAAACCTAGAAATGAATTACCTTGTTCTCCAGGTGGCCGCCTGCAACTTAAACTTGAAATGAATTCCCTTGTTCTCTAGGTGGGCGCCTGATGCTGAATTAAAATTTGAAATAAATTCCCTTATTTTCTAGGTGGCCGCCTACAATCAAAACAACAAAACAAACAAAATTTTCCGCCCTAGTTTGTACTAGGAAGATTTGTGAGTTGTTAGCAAAATTGTAAACCACTTGTACTATTGATGCAATGATGAGAGTAAACTAAAGACTCGACTAGGATGTGCGTTTCATATGAGTAAAACTAAGAAAATTTAACTAGCAAATGCATCTACTAAAAATAAAATCTGAATGACCCAGATTAGGAAGTGCGTCTCCTACGGGTGAAACTTAAATGAACAAAACTAGGAAGTGTGTCTCCTAGGAGTGAAATCTCAATTTAGGAAGTGTGTCTCTAAAAGAATAACTTGAAAGACCTCGATTAGGAAGTGCATCTCCTACGGGTGAAACTTGAAGGAACCAAACTAGGAAGTGCATCTCCTAGGGGTGAAATCTCAATTTAGGAAGTGCGTCTCCTAAAAGTATATCCTAAAAACCCAGACTAGGAAGTGCGTCACCTAGGGGCGAAACTTCAATCACTCAAACTAGGAAGTGAGTCTCCTAGGAATGAACTTAAATGACCCAACTTGGAAGCGCGTCTCCTGAAACAAAACTAACTTGAAAGACCCGGACTAGGAAGTGCGTCTCCTGAGGGTGAAACTTCAATGACTCAAACTAGGAAGTGCATCTCCTAGGAATGAACTTAAAAGGCCCAAAACTAGGAAGTGCGTCTCCTAGGGGTGAAATCTCAATTAAGGAAGTGTGTCTCCTAAAACAAAATATAACATGCAAAACCCAGACTAGGAAGTGTGTCTCCTAAAGGTATATCTTAAAGGACCCAAACTAGGAAGTGCGTCTCCTAGGGGTAAAACTTCAATGACTCAAACTAGGGAGTGCGTCTCTTGTGAATGAACTCTCAATTTAGGAAGTGTGTCTCCTAAAACAAAAATATAACCTGAAATACCCCGACTAGGAAGTGCATCTCCTAAGGGTGAAACTTCAATGGCTCAAACTAGGAAGTGCGTCTCCTAGGGGAAAAACTCAATGTAGGAAGTGCGTCTCCTAAAATAAAAATATAACCTAAAAACCCAGACTAGGAAGTGTGTCTCCTATGGGTGAAACTTCAATGACTCAAACTAGGAAGTGCGTCTCCTACGAATGAACTCTCCATTTAGGAAGTGCGTCTCCTAAAAGTATATCCTGAAAGACCCAGACTAGGAAGTGCGTCTCCTAGGGGTGAAACTTCAATGGCTCAGACTAGGAAGTGCGTCTCCTAGGGAAAAAACTCAATGTAGGTAGTGTGTCTCCTAAAATAAAAATATAACCTGAAACACCCCGACTAGGAAGTGTGTCTCCTAAGGGTGAAACTCCAATGACTCAAACTAGGAAGTGCGTCTCTTAGGGGGAAAATATCAATTTAGGAAGTGCGTCTCCTAAAACAAACATATAACCTAAATGACCCAGACTAGGAAGTGCATCTCCTAGGGGTGAAACTTGAATGAACCCAACTAGAAAGTGCGTCTCCTAGGGATAAAACTCAATTTAGGAAGTGCGTCTCCTAAAATAAAATATAACTTAAAAGAACCTGACTAGGAAGTGCGTCTCCTAGGGATGAAACTTTTAACCTAAAATTAGGAAGTGCAATTCCTAAAGAAATAAAATCTGAAAACCCCAAACTAGGAAGTGCGTCTCCTAGGGGTAAAACTTGAATGGACCAAAATAGGAAGTGTGTCTCCTAGAGAGTACAACAAGGACTCAAACTAGGAAGTGCGTCTCCTAGACGTGTGACTGAGCTTGAGGAAAATTATAAATTAAGCTTGACTAAAGTAAAAACTGACTTTATTCTCCAGGGGACCCCTGAAGTCAAGGAAAACTAATGATTATCCAACTAAACAAAAATTGAAAACTGACCCTATTCTCCTGGCAGGACCCCTGAACTCAAGACAAACTAAAGATTAGCAACTTAAGAAACTAAGATATGACCCTATTCTCTAGGTGGGACCCCTGAACTTTAAGGAAAACTAAAGATTGTTCCAACTAGAGGGATGTTTAGGAGGCAGGGTTCTTCTCAACTAGGGCAAATTCTTGGGAGATGATGATCTTCTCAACTAGGGGGATGCTTGGGCGGTAAAAATAACATTCTCAAACAGCGTTTGTACTGACAAAATTGGGCATGACACTTGAAAAGGTTCAAGCTTCCAAGCTTTGATTTGGATACAGTCTTCGTCCCTGTTTCAAACAAAGAAAACTTGTGAGTTTAAACATGGTGGTTGGTTTGTGGCATTGACCTTGAGGGCGATTGCTCCTTCACTTGCCATGATAACTTTGATTTCAACTTGAAATACCTTGCTTGTTTATTGACTAACCACTTTATCTGTCAACCCTTATCAATGAAAATACCTATGATCCGTTCAAACCCCAAATCCCTTTATCTGGTGCATTGTGCTCATGAATTGACATATACCAAACCTTTGTATTTCTCATGAATCCCAAAGCACGCTAATTGTTATCCATTTAGTGTGTATACTGCTCTTTCCTGACTTATGCCACTTTGATGTGCTAGCCAAATTCCGTTTTGTGCAATTGGAAAGCTGGTAGCAAATTTTAATGTCATTTCTCACTTGTTCTAACCAAACAGACTCATGAAGAGGAAGTAAACAAAACAAAAGGAACAGAGTAAGGGAACAATGGAAAGAAATGATACCTAACAAGAAAAATTACAAAATAGAAACTTATCAGATGTGGATACCAACTCTAATGACCATGACACGTACCTTTGGATTAAGTGGCGTAATTTATCAAGCAAGTCTAATATTCAACTCTTATTGTACATCTTCGCCATGAAACTGGGATGCAATGCCCCGATTATCCTATCTCACTCACTACCCTTATTTGACTTGTAGTGCCCGAGGGTTTTCACTATCAAGCCTCTCTCATTTTGTTCTTTCTCTCAACTTACCGTCGCCTTATGGTGCCTGTGAAGGTTTTCATCGATAAGACTCTTATTTTGTTCTTTTTCTTTTGATTTCCTGTGATTCTGTAGATGACAAGGCATTGACCATAGTAAAAACATCATATACTCCTTGCATGTCTAGCTCGACACTCTCAAAGATTATCTGGGAGGTCTTTTTTTGGACTGTAATGTGGCTTTTGGACAGGATTAGAAAGTAAGGATATCATAAAGGCTCAAAATAATTAAGAAAATGGGGTTAATTTATTTACAACTTTTGGAGTCCATTCTAAAACTTTGCCCCAATTTCTAAAACAAGGGAATTTGATTCTCTTTTTTTTTCTTTTTCTTTTTGCGATGGAATTTCTAAGGAAACTACCCCACTCTTGGCTTTGTGGGATTACAAAAAATTTTATTTGGTGCGACCAAACTGCAAGGCTGCCTACGTATCTTGTGGTGACAAGAATCAGGTCGAACGTAGTTCACAGGACTACTTTTGTTACTATTTGCCTTTTTCTTTTTTTTCTTTTCCATCTTTTTTTTCTTTTTCTCTTTTTTCCTTATTTTTATTTCTTTATCTCTATTTTTCTCTTCTTTTTTTGAAATTTTCTTTTGGAATGAACTTTCTAAAATAAACCTATGGGGACATGAACTTTTTTTCGTATGACTTTAACTTGATTCCAAAAAGAGGGGAGGCCAAAGAAATCAGTACATACTCAAAAGGGTATCGAATGGTATAAATGTTTGGGTAGCTGAAAGAGGGCCTCCTAATCTCTGAAAATGTCAAATACAACACATGCAACTTGAAATGAAAAAGGAAGAGCACACACAATATTTCTTTTACACCTTCGGCATTGATATCACTGATATGATTTCCACTTTTTTTAGTACCTTGTCAAGTATAGAACTCTCATTGGGTGATTTCTTCTTCACGATGGATACCCTCCGCCTGTTTGGAGCAAACTCCCTTGACTTTATCTTGTAAATTGAGGTGTACTTGAACTCAAAACTGCTCACTTCAAATTGTTGGGACGCACTCTCTTATAACAAATTCTTGTCATCCCATTAATTTCCCAAACTATCTGCCCTAGTTTCACACAATTCGGGCTTTAAATGATCTCAAAATGTCCAAATCTGTATTTATTTCCCTCAAATGTCCCGATCATCTTCAAAATTGTTTCATTGCTTCATGATTAAACTAACTTTTAAGACTAAGCCTAGAATTATATGTGCATGTCATGTTACTAGAGCCAGAATGAAAAGAACTATAAAATAAAAAGAGAACTAAACAAAAATGATTAGAAATAACAGAAAACAGAAAATAGCATTAGACAGATGGTGAAAGGGTTTGAACAACAAAATAAGCAAAAACTGGGGTTACAACCTTGGAACAAACCTAGATAACACTTAAACGAGTTACTACGACTAAACGAACTAGGAAAAATAAAAGGATAGAAGGGTTTGAGTCACAAGACAATATCTGGGTTACAACCCTGAAATAACCCGGACAATAGAAATTGTCATACCTCCTTTTTCCACCCCAACAAGGGGTTGTCACACCTCCTTTTTGCGCGCCCGCCCCGAAGGGTTAAATGCGCGAGGGAGTTTTTCCAATTTAAGTGACAATATTCGAAATGGAATTATTTATTTAATTCAGAGTCGCCACTTGGGAAAGGTTTGGCTTTTGGTGTCCCAAGTCACCGGTTTATCTTGAATCCCAAATCGAGGAAATTTTCGACTTTTCCAAATGAAGTCTGCGAACCAGAAATTCTAAGTAAGGAATTCTGTTGACCCGAGGGAAGGTGTTGGGCACCCTCGAATCCCGTGGTTCTAGCACGGTCGCTTAAATTGTTATAATGGCTAAATATCTGATTTAAATACATGTTATGACTTACGTGCTTTTATTAAGTTTAAACCGCTTTTATTATTATCATTTATTTTTATAGAATTGCAACGTCGTGAAAATGCATTTCGAACCACGTCACAATCAATGCACCCGTGGTTGTCAACACATTTCGACTCCGTTGAGATTTGGATTCGGGTCACATCAATGCGCACCCGAATTTAAGAATATAATTTACTTAAAGTCGCGCCTAAAGAATCTAATGCGTTATTATATTTGGGGAAGGCAGTGAAATTCACTAAACAGTCCGTCCCAAATTCTAAGTATTTATCATGATCAATTATTGAGGGCCCCTCAATTTGCATTTTTATTTGGCGAGGCTCGTCTCATTATTTTAGAAGGGTATCTTACAGTGACTACATTTCTACTACGTTTGTCTTTAAAAAGAAAGATGATACCGAACTTTACTTGTTTGAACAAATACAGACTGAATCTTTATTATGTTTGCCGAACCTAAATTTGTTTGATTACCTGATTGATTGTTTATGAGGTGAGAGTTACCTCATGCTTTGTCTTCATCGAGTGAATACGCTTTTGAATTTGCTAAGTGAGATTGCAAGCAAACTAACAACATATACTGAGTTATATTTAACGACCTCCAAGTTTTATTTTAAACTCTAACCTATTTGAAATTGATAAACGAAATTGGCTGTTTATTAGGAAAATTACTACTAATTGAACTCTAAATGACTATTAGTTTTCCTCAACAATCATCACATTATTTCGAAACAAGGAATCTATACCGAGACCCGATATCGAACCTATATTGGAATAAATAATCTGACAGGAGAGCTGGCATTCATAGCCAGACTCTTAACGTGACTACATGAGAGTTTGTTTGGGATACATTTATCCCAGACCTAGTACCACAGATTTGTCAATTCAGTAGTCTAGGCAAAATACATACAAGTGCTTGCCAATGACTCTATGTTATACAGTCATAACTAAGTCAAACAGAGTGTTATACTGAACTGAATGTATACTAAATCAAACATACTGTCTATGTCATACTGTCATTATTATTGAACAATGCTATCTAATAGTTCATCTCAAACAGAATGTATGTTAGTTTATACAGAATGTTTGCAGTTTGCAGTTAAACAAATACAGGCCCAACTAACATTCAACCTATTTTCAACACCAATGTTATAACATAAACAGATGTTCATTTCTTTATTTCTGCTTCAACTTCAAACTTTCAACAATACATGGTTCAGAGGTTGTGTACCTGGAAATATTTGACAATTGAAGAAGAGGGCAATCAGCAGAGTAACAATGACAACAAGTGCAGCAGCAGTAACAGCAGGTAACAAAAATCCCAAAGCAAGATGCAGTTATGGCCAATGGGAAGAGGCAACAAAAATGACAGCAAAAGCAGAGGAGTGGGCTCAGAATTCAAGTGGTCCAATTCCAAAAGAGAGCAAACCAATAAGAACCAAACAACAGAATCCTAACTGATACTTGAGAGGAAATCAGCACTTATTTGAAACAGGGTAAACAGACTGGGAATTGAACAAACAGCAGGAAGAAAAGACAGTTTCTGCTTTCTGTATATCCACCCTCTATCTCCTTTCTTTCCAAAATCTAAAACCAATCTTCAGTTTTGAAATTATACTGAAGTTACTAAAAGAAATCTTTTCCAGTTCCTGTTTTCAGAAATTGAACTCTCAGATGTTCCCTCTCAGTGTCTCTCCCTATCTCTGTATGCTCTGTCTGTGTATCTCTATCAGCTCTCTCTTTTTCTCTTCTATCCTCACAATGTGTGTGTTTCTTTCCTCTAAATCTTCAGGGTTCTCTAACCTCTAATCTCTTCCTCTTAGTCAGATGTCTGCCTCTTATAAGCCTTCACATTACCCTTTTTACAGCCTGATAGATTATCACCAATACCCCTCCCATGTGCCTTCCATTTTCAGTTCCACTTTAGCTAAGTAAATATTAAACCCCATCATTCCCTTCGCAGGCTTAACTTTTAAAAGGTTTAATACTTTTAAACTAAAGCAAAGTATGGGCAGTAGAATATATCTGACAGCATATGCTGTCAAATTATTTAAAACTTAACAAAGACCTTTATGCAGGCCACAGGTTGTGCACAAAGCACATGAGGTGCACCAATGCACATGCTGTGCACGAGTGCACATGCCCTCCAATTCAGAATTTAAACCAAACATCCCTTTTACATTACTGATCCAAATCAACAGCTATAAGTAAACAAAACTGGTTCTTAATTGATTCAACAAATGTTTAGCAGAAGTAAGTCGATTTGTTATTGTTCGGACAGTTGAAACTAATTGATGACACATGTCGACTCGACTATATTAGCATTAACATACACAACCGTAGCCAAAAATCAGACATTTAAACAGTATCGATGCATGATTCGAATTATACTGACTAAGCAGAAATGTACTCGAGGAGTCAACTAGTCAGTCCAAAATTTGGAGCTCAATTATTCGCACAGCATATACACACGCATTATCAGAATAAAGGAGGGATTCAAACAAACACAGTGGTTCAGGCAAAGTGGACAAACAGAAGTTGGTAAAAATTCAAAGACAAACATGAACCGACTTTTAAAACAAATCACACGGACTAAAACAAGTAAAGGAAAGAAAGCAAACTCACCTTAAAACTCGAAAAAATCAAAAGTTTGAACTCGGATTTGGACAGACTTTTCTTAAGGCTGAACGGACTTTAATCGAAGTGTTTCTCAGATGAGAAACACTTCGATTAAGGTCCCTTAGACCTTAATTTCTTTGGCTCGAACGGGTATGAACCAGTGACGAGGAACCTTGTGGTTTCAAAACTCAGATCTGGGATTCGTGCTTCCCTGGTCAGATTCGGACCAAACCAAGTATGGTTTGGTCACGAGGGGGGTCTGGGGAGAGTCTGGTATGAATTTAGGGCCGATCGGTGTAGATTAGGTTCTGACTCGAATCTTATAATGAAGATTCGAGAAGGTGGGATAGGATTCGAGGTGTGTGGTTGATAGATTTGGGTTCAGGACGGCAAGGGGGTTCTATGGTGTTAAGGGCAAGGTCACCGACGTCCGTGCCGCCGGCTTTCATGGTGAAGGATACAGGGGCGGCTAGGGTTTGAAGGGGACGAGTTTGGTGAAGACGAAGGCAGGGGTGTTGGCTAGGGGGGGGCAGGGTATGGTAAAGGGTTTATATAGTGAGTGGGTGGGCGGATCTCAACCGTTAGATCAATCTAGATCTACGGTCTGGATCTGAGGGCTTAAGTGGAACGGTGTCGTTTTGAGGGTAAAGGGTTTGGGTTGGTCCGGGTGAAAACGGGTCGGGGCCATTAGTGGGTTAAGGGGAGGTGATCGTGGCCGTTGATCAATCTGAGATCAACGGCCCAGATCAGTTTGGACCAAAACGGCGTCGTTTGGACACCCTGGGTATCAGCTGGACTGGACCGGCAGGCCTGGTTTGGGCATTGTTTGTTTGGGCCAATTTTAATAAATTGGCCCAATCCGGAGGAAGAAGATTATTTCTTTTTTTCTCTTTTTTTTTATTTTGAAAACAAAACTTAAGCAAAAAATCAAATTAAAAATTAAATACACACTCAATACAATTATTTGCACACATACTAAAATATTTCAGAACAGGTAAAATCAAACCAATCAAAATCACGGACGAAGATGCCTATTTATGATTTTCTACTTGACGACCGGATTACGGTTCGAATTATGCATGACCCACACATTTTTTTTGTATTTTGTTTTAAATAGCTAAATACATAAAAATGGACAAAAGTTACAAGTAAATCAACAAAGTGCTGCACAGAAATCCAAAAATTGTACAGCAGGACCAATTATTATTATTTTTTATTTCTTTTGGAGCGATTGTCGTGCGAAACAAAAATCACGTGCTCACAGGGGTGAAAGGGAGTTTTTCAGATTAAAGGACAATCGAAACGAGATTTGTTTATTTATTTCAGAGTCGCCACTTGGGAGATTTAAGGTGTCCCAAGTCACCGATTTAATCCGAATCGAGGAAAAAGAATGACTCTGTTTAACAGTCTGCGAACCAGAAATCCGGATAAGGAATTCTGTTAACCTGGGAGAAGGTGTTAGGCATTCCCGAGTTCCGTGGTTCTAGAACAGTCGCTCAACTGTCATATTTAGCTTATTTATCTGATCTTTTACATGTTGTAACTTATGTGCTGATTTTAACTTTCAACCGTTTTTATTCAATTTATTAAAGAAAATTGAACGTCGTCTGAGACATGTCTTTGGATTGCGCCGCATGAAATGAACCCACAATCCTGAACACATCTGATTCGATATTTTGGGATTTGGATTTGGGTTGCATGAAATGCACACCCGAATTTAAGAAGGTGAGATTGTTAAATACGTGCCTAAAGAGCCTATCGCGTTCTTATTTTGGGGACGGCCGTGAAGTTTGCTAAACGGCTCCTCCCGAAGCCTAAATAGTAAAAATGTACATTTATTGAGGGCCCCGCAATTTGTGATTTATTTCGGCGAGGCGCGTCTCATTTTTTTTTAAGGGTATCCTAAAGCGACTACGTTTTCTAATTTTCGTTTTGTCTCTAGAATAAGAGAAGAAAATACCTAATTTATTTACATGCTTGCGAGTTATTATATAAAAAAATTTCGAACCTAAATAATCGACACCGAAGATAGACGGGAACATGAGGAAGCATAGTGTGGGCCCAGGCCCAGCATACCGGGCGTGGAACTGGACCTGGGCCATTTTTTTTTACGTCCGGCCTGCTGCTTACTTTTACCTTTTTGGTTTTCACAATAAGGCGGAAATGGAATCAACAACTACAAAACTCCTTTTATGACTCTAAGTAAACATGCTAACTAAACAGTTTAAACTACTGGTTAATTAGCCTAAAGCCTCTATACGTATTTGAAACATGCTTTGCAAAGAAAACCGAAATAACAGAATGTTGTCATTACATTATTGGTTCTTGTAGAATAACATGCTAGGCATTCTATCCACTATTACTACTCGATACTCAATTGTACATAGCAAAGCTACTACATGCTTCTAACAAAGGAAACTAACTACCCTTTTACACAACTTAAAATTTCAGAATATACAAAGCTAAACGTTTAAGATTTCAGTTCTTCATCTCATATTCATGCTTCAAATTTTCAGACTTACAACAGCCATGATAAAGTTGTGTACCTGGTAGAAGAACAGAAACAGAGTAGAAAAGAAGTCAGCAGCAGTAGCAGTAACACAACAGCAGATTCAGCAACACAGCAGTAGCAAAAATAGCCCAGCAATAGATTAAGACCCAACAGTAGCTCCATAAAACACCATGCAGCAACACCAAATGCACCAGAAAATCCCAGAAGGTAACCCCAATACCCAAATAGCAATATAAACCACCACAATATGACCAAATGAGTTTGCAACAAGAGATAGACCAGCAGACTTTCAGAAAATCAAACGGCAACAAACCAGTGTTAACAGTAACCAATAACCAGTGCAGACCTTGAGTACTAACAAGATTCCAACAGAATCAGTAAAAAAAAACCTCAGAAGACCCAATAAAACAGCACTAGCTGCAGTCCTGATGTTCGCCTGATGTTCGAAGGTGCAACAGAAGAGACCTCTTTTATCCCTCAAACTAACTCTTTTAACTCTGGAAAATTAGCTCAACTTTCAGCCTATTTCAACTCAATATCTTCTGACTTATGAAGGTTCAGAAAAACTAGCAGCTAAGAGCTTTTTTAGAATTTTGAAATCTTAGTGTTCACTCCTCCCAAAATCAGTCCTTAACCTCAAAAATCAGTTTTCTGTCCTTAAAAATCAGTCTTTACCTCAAAAAAAAATTTGTTCTGTCCTTCAAAGTCAGTCCCCTCTATTGTTCTAAATGAGCCTATTTATAGCCAAAAAAGGGCAAGCACCAGCTGCCTCATTTCACTTTGCCCATACCCCCTAGAACTATATAGAAATGCCCATGACATTCCTGACAGACTCCCCATACCGCATGTTTTCTCTTTTTTAATCAAAGTTATGGGTGTTTTAACTTATTTTAATCAACCTCCCCATGCCATTAAATCTTGTTCCCCACTATCCTTAAACAATATATTAGTTTGATGGTATTTTAATACCCTACTTTTAGCCCACTTAAACTAACCACTTTCTGATCTTTTCAAACCCCAAACTACCCCTTTAAACTCCTGTGTACTACTGTTTTACCCTAAGCTTCAGCAACCTGAAGTTTGAACTTATGGAAGTTCAAACTCAACACCTGCCCAAGACTGACTTCTAACCATTTCCTAATTGCACTGCAGCCACAAACCATTCACAGCTAAATTCAAACAATCAGCTAAATTACAATGGTTTGATCAAACATGTGAGGCTATATGAATCAGAACATTTGAACATTCAGCCCTGTAAAACCAAATGACGACAATTGTCCAATCGACTATACTAGTTATAACATAATACAACTAATCGATAGACAAATAAGACCAAACAGGGCATCAACTGACTTCAGCAACTTTGCACAAAACAGGGAATCTATATGAATTATCCATTCGACGATATTAATCAAATCGAATATGTATCTTACCACACGCATTTAATAATGGACAGAAGAATAGTCGACCAAATAAAAAAGTCTTACGAATATGGAGAAAATTGAAAGAAAATATCAGTAAAATCAACAACTAACTAAACATGTTAACAAACACAAACAACATTCAAACAAAGGCGGAAAGGAAAAAGAAAACTTACTTTGTAAGCTCAACAACAAACGACCCAGGCTTGAATTGGATTTGACCATTTGAGGTCGAACGGACTTTAATCAAAGTGTTCTCAAGCGATAACACCTCGATTAAGGTCTATTAGACCCCAACCCTCCGTTTAAACTGGCCGGATTCCCAAAGCTTTGTGTTCTAGGGTTTACACGGTCTGATTTGGGGCTTGAGGGTTTCTGGGTAGATTCGGACCAAACCAAACTTGGTTTGGTCACGAGTAAGGCCAGGGCAGTGACCGGTGTGAATCTAGGGTGGGTTGGTATAGATCGGGGTTTTGCTCTCAAACGAAGATTTGAGACGATGGGGAATGATTCGAGGCAAGATGCTAACGGATTCGTGTTCAGGGTGGTTGGGTGCATCAGGGGTGTTATTTTGGTGGTCACCGGCGTCGTGGTTGCCGGGTTTACGGTGAGAGTGCAGGGTGGCGGCTAGGGTTTGGAACGGGATGTTAGGTTCGTCTCTAAGACGATGGTGAACAGTAGGTGAGGAGGGGTTTGGTTTGGGGGCGTGGTGTGAAGGGGTTAGGCTTATATACGTAAGGGGTGGTTTGATCCTGGCCGTTGGATGAAGTGAGATCGATGGCCAGGATCTTTCACTTAATGGAACGGTGCCGTTTGGCCTTGGTTGGGGGGTCGGTTCGAACCGGGTAATGGGTCGGGTTTGGAATGGGTAGGGAGATGAAATCCTGGCCGTTGGATTGATTTAATCCAACGGCTCCGATTAAAAGGGCCAATACGACGCCGTTTGAGGCGTCTCAAAGCTTGACCAAATTGGACCGGATCTGGGGGGGTTGTTTTGGGCCTGGATTTGGGTCCAACTAGGGTGGCCCAATTCCGATTTCCTTTATTTGTTGCTTTCTTTTCTTTTACTTTTCTGAAATTAAAATTCTAAATTAACTTATAAACTAAATTAACTTATCAAAAATACTAACTAATTCCTAGCAATATTTATCATACATAATTAAACACCAATTAAAATAAAATTGCACAATTTGACATTGAATGCTAAAAATGCAAATGATGCATATTTTTGTAATTTTTATTCTTGCAAAACAAACTTAATTACTCCTAATTATAGGATTAAATCCTAAATGCAAATGCGACATATTTTTATATTTTTTATTAACTTAACAAATAATCATATATGGACAGATACAAATAATTATCCTAAAATGCCACAAAAATTCTCAAAATTGCACACAAAGGAAAATCATTTTTATTTTGAAATTTTTTGGGAGTGATTCTTTCATAGGGCAAAAATCATGTGCTTACAGCTGCCCCTCTTTGCCCGAAGACACGAAGGGTTTTCGTGCAAAGATAAAGTGAGCGATTTTTGCCCATCCGAGTACTCCGTGTGAAGCATTTTTGAAAAAGGTTTAACCGAACCCTTGCTTCAAAGGTTTCCTATATATCCCCGGCTTGAAGGGAATCAGGTTAATGTAGTTCGGGAAGTTTTGGTAGCTGGGACTACCATGAGACTACAATGTTATTGTTGTTGCATGCTGTTATTACTGCTTACCGATCTCCTTGTTACACCGTGCTTAAAAGAAAAATCAAGAAGCTAGGCTAGACTACGGATTACAAGATCCCATCTATCTTCCATTTGTTCTTGATGCCTTGCTTTCTTGTCGGCTTGTGTCTATTCCGGTGCTTCTTTCTTCCGAGAACTGATGGGGATGACACCGCCCTCTGGCTTCTCTGAATACCAATTCTCATTCTCATTAAGCTTTTTCGGTGGTTCCTCTGGGGATACGGCTTTCTTCATCAGATTTGTTATGCTGGGCATAATTTAATATTCACAGGCCGCTTCTTTCAAGATGCGTCTTTTCTTCCTTTTGACTCATGCGCTTGAATTTGCGTTGGGACCTCTTTTTGCAACCTTCTGCTTTCCGGTGAGTTGCTGGTTTCAAGACCTGAAATGTAAGGACTGAAAAATATTCCGCTTGTTATACAGGTGGGTGCCTATTTAAAAACATGAAAAGTATTCCTCTCGTTATACAGGTGGGTGCCTATCTATCTAAAACATGAAAAATTATTCCTCTAATTATACAGGTGGGCGCCTATCTATCTAAAGCATGAAAAGTATTCCTCTAGTTATACAGGTGGGTGCCTATCTATCTAAGACATGAAAAGTATTCCACTAGTTATACAGGTGGGCGCCTATCTATCTAAAACATGAAAAGTATTCCTCTAGTTATACAGGTGGGCGCCTATCTATCTAAAACATGAAAAGTATTCCTCTAGTTATACAGGTGGGCGCCTCTCTATCTAAAACATGAAAGTATTCCTCTAGTTATACAGGTGGGCGCCTATTTATCTAAAGACATGAAAAGTATTCCTCTAGTTATACAGGTGGGCGCCTATCTATCTAAAACATGAAAAGTATTCCTCTAGGTATACAGGTGGGCGCCTATTTATCTAAAAACATGAAAAGTATTCCTCTCGTTATACAGGTGAGCGCCTATTTATCTAAAAACATGAAAAGTATTCCTCTCGTTATACAGGTGGGCGCCTATTTATCTAAAACATGAAAAGTATTCCTCTAGTTATACAGGTGGACGCCTATCTATCTAAAACATGAAAAGTATTCCTCTAGTTTATAGGTGGGCGCCTATCTATCTAAAACATGAAAAGTATTCCTCTAGTTATATAGGTGGGCGCCTCTTTATCTAAAACATGAAAGTATTCCTCTAGTTATACAGGTGTGCGCCTATTTATCTAAGACATGAAAAGTATTCCTCTAGTTATACAGGTGGGTGCCTATCTATCTAAAACATGAAAAGTATTCCTCTAGTTATACAGGTGGGCGCCTCTCTATCTAAAACATGAAAGTATTCCTCTAGTTATACAGGTGGGCGCCTATTTATCTAAGACATGAAAAAAATTCCTCTAGTTATACAGGTGGGCGCCTATCTATCTAAAACATGAAAAATATTCCTCTAGTTATACAGGTGGGCACCTATCTATCTAAAACATGAAAAGTATTCCTCTAGTTATACAGGTGGGCGCCTATCTATCTAAAACATTAAAAGTATTCCTCTAGTTATACAGGTGGGCGCCTATCTATCTAAAACATGAAAAGTATTCCTCTAGTTATACAGGTGGGCGCCTCTCTATCTAAAGCATGAAAAGTATTCCTCTAGTTATATAGGTGGGCGCCTATTTATCTAAGACATGAAAAGTATTCCTCTAGTTATACAGGTGGACGCCTATCTATCTAAAATATGAAAAGTATTCCTCTAGTTATACAGGTGGACGCCTATCTATCTAAAACATGAAAAGTATTCCTCTAGTTATACAGGTGGGCACCTCTCTATCTAAAACATGAAAGTATTCCTCTAGTTATACAGGTGGACACCTATTTATCTAAAACATGAAAAGTATTCCTCTAGTTATACAGGTGGGCGCCTATCTATCTAAAACATGAAAAGTATTCCTCTAGTTATGCAGATGGGCGCCTATTTATCTAAAAACATGAAAAGTATTCCCCTCGTTATACAGGTGGGCGCCTATTTATCTAAAAACATGAAAAGTATTCATCTCGTTATACAGGTGGGCGCCTATTTATCTAAAACATGAAAAGTATTCCTCTAGTTATACAGGTGGGCGCCTATCTATCTAAAACATGAAAAGTATTCCTCTAGTTATACAGGTGGGCGCCTATCTATCTAAAACATGAAAAGTATTCCTCTAGTTATACAGGTGGGCGCCTCTCTATCTAAAACATGAAAGTATTCCTCTAGTTATACAGGTGGGCGCCTATTTATCTAAGACATGAAAAAAATTCCTCTAGTTATACAGGTGGGCGCCTATCTATCTAAAACATGAAAAGTATTCCTCTAGTTATACAGGTGGGCGCCTATCTATCTAAAACATGAAAAGTATTCCTCTCGTTATACAGGTGGGCGCCTATTTATCTAAGACATGGAAGTATTCCTCTCGTTATACAGGTGGGCGCCTATCTATCTAAAAATATGAAAAGTATTCCTCTAGTTATACAGGTGGGCGCCTATCTATCTAAAACATGAAAATATTTGAGTTTGTTTCCTTGTTCCTCTGAGAAATTTTGACAAATGGCAGAAAATTTTATCCCCCGTTTTGGTAATCTTCCTTGTGGCGTGTCTTTCTGCCATCATCAACCTTTATTTTCCTGTAAAAATCAAAGAAAATCTTGTTAGTTTAAAACACGGTGAGTGATCGTGTTACTCCCGCTGGGGATGGTTTTTTCTCTCATTCCCTCTCCCTTGCTCTGCGCTCCCAAAACTGGTTGGGGATAACGTTACTTGTTGGGGATGATATTTCTGTTGGGGATGGTTTTTCCATTTATCCCTTCCTACTTTTTGTTTCAAAACATGCTGGGGGGAGTCTTCTTCGACTCTAAAACTACTCCCTTCGAAATTTTATTTTTCCTCAGTACTGCAGGGGGTAAAATGTTATCATCTGGGGGTAACGTTATTGAGGATAGGACCGTTGGGGTTATTTTACTACGGATCAATTCTCTCTTTCTCCTTATCCCCTTCTGTGTTGTCTGACCACCTTGGAACTTGGTCAGTGATCTATCGAAGTTCTGTTGGGGATCCTCTTAGAACTTGGTCCATAAGTTCCTCAACCGTTGTTTTCCGCTTTTCTCCATGTTCCCCTTAACTTTCTAGGCCAATTTGTCATTCGGTCTTGCAACAAACGCCTTTTGTCTTATTGCCTTGTCTTTGGCCTGTCCCCTTCGCATTTTGCTTTGTGCCATTTTGGCCACTGGTAGTAAACTTTGAACAATCCTTCTCAAAACAAATTTTTGGAAAAAGTCTTTTTAGACAAAGAAATGAAAAGATAGAAAAAAGAGAAAAATCTTTCTAAACAAATGCTGGGGAAGAAGAAAAGGAAAGAACTTATCTGGACGGTATGGCTGGTCCCAACGATCATGTCGAGCATTCCGGATTAATCGACCCAGTCTATTTGTATCAATCAATCTTCCTGATAGCCTCATTTGCCGGGAATAACCCGACGCCTAACTTTTGCCATATGCGGGTTCTTTCTGCCGATCTCATCTTGTCGCCTCATAGTGCCCTTCGAGGGGTTTTCACTAATAAGACTCTCTCTTTTCTCTCAGCTCTCGTCGTCTTATGGTGCCTGTGAAGGTTTTCACCGATAAAACCCTCTCGTTTTATTTCTCTCATCTTTCGTCATCGTATGGTGCCTGTGAAGGTTTTCACCGATAAGACTCTCTCATTTTATTTTATTTTTCAGCTGGGGATTGGAGTGTTGCCGATATGACTCTCTCTGCTGGGGATTCTTTTCGGCTATCAACTCATTTCCAGTTTATGATCCTCTTCTTTTGCTGGGGATCAGAGTGTTGTTCCCGACTTCCATTTGCATGACTTGGCACTTCTCGGATACTGATCGGGAGGTCTTTTTTGGACATCGATATTGGTTTTGTGTGGGGTTAAAAGAAAAGCTATCAAAAATTCAAAAAATAACTTTGATGGGTGAAACATTACAAATCTTGGAATCAAACCTCTTTTGAAACTTTAAAACATAACTTCTGCCCCAGTTTTCTTTGCTTGGGGGATTTTTATTTTTTGTTACACTATGACCGAGCCGTGAGGCGCCTACGTATCCTTCTTTGAGGAATCAGGTCAAACGTAGTTCCCACGATTCCTTTGTTTTTCTTGTGACTTTTCTCTTGTTTCATTTTTCTTTATTTTTTTTCATTAGTGACTCCAAAAGAGGGGTATGAAAGAATAAATAAGGCTCAAAGGGGAAAGCAAAGGTTAAAAATGTTTGGATAGAAGAAAGAATTGCCTCCGTCATTTCATTATCCAATAAGTACCAAGTATAAACAAATGAACCAATAACTATCATAATCAAAGAAATTATGCATAATATCTTTTGACTGCATCAGAATTGATAGCCATGTCGACGCACCTTCCTTTGATATCTGTCAGACATAAAGCGCCGTTGGATAACACTCTGGTCACAACATAAGGCCCTTGCCAATTTGGGGCGAACTTGACTTTTGCTTCGATCTAGTGTGGGAGGATCCGTTTCAATAATTGCTGCCCTACTTCAAATTTTCTGGGGCGCACCTTCTTATTATATGCTCTTGCCATTCTCTTCTGATACAACTGGCCATGACACACTGCCGCCAATCTTTTTTCATCTATTAAGTTCAACTGCTCCAGTCGAGCTTTGACCCATTCATCATCGTCAATCCCGGCTTCAGCGACAATCCGGAGGGACGGAATTTCGACCTCTGCTGGTATCATTGCTTCAGTTCCGTATACCAATAAATAAGGAGTTGCACCTACTGAAGTCCGAACTGTAGTGCGATAACCCAATAATGCAAAGGGTAATTTCTCATGTCATTGTCTAGATCCTTCTACCATCTTCCTTAGTATCTTCTTGATGTTCTTATTGGCTGCTTCAACTGCTCCATTCGCCTTGGGACGATATGGGGTGGAATTGCGGTGTGTAATCTTAAACTGTTGACATACCTCTCTCATCAAATTGCTGTTAAGATTTGCACCATTATCCGTGATGATCACTTTTGGGACCCCAAATCTACAGATGATATGGGAGTGAACAAAATCCACCACTGCCTTCTTGGTTACCGACTTGAAAGTTTTAGCTTCAACCCACTTAGTGAAGTAGTCGATGGTCACCAGAATGAACCTATGACTGTTGGTCGCTGCCGGCTCAATAGGCCCAATGACATTCATGCCCCATGCAACAAATGGCCATGGCGCTGACATTGTAGGCAATTCTATTGGCGGAGAATGAATCAAATCTCCGTGTATCTGACATTGATGGCATTTCCGCACGAAATTAATACAATCACGCTCCATAGTGAGCCAGTAATACCCTGCTCGAAGAATCTTCTTTGCCAATACATATCCGCTCATATGTGGCCCACAGACTCCAGCATGCACCTCTGCCATAACTGTGGTGGCTTGACCGGCGTCTATACATCTTAACAATCCCAAATCTGGGGTTTTTTGTACAACACTCCTCCACTGAGGAAGAACCCATTTGATAATCGCCGAATGGCTCTTTTTTGGTCCGGTAGCCTGTTCTGGGTATATCCCCATCCTGAGGTAATCCTTTACGTCATAAAACCATGGCTCGCCATCCACTTATTCCTCTACCATGTTGCAATAAGCATGCTAATCTCGAACCTGAATGTGTAATGGGTTAACATGAATTTTATTGGGGTGGTGTAGCATCGATGCTAAGGTGGCCAATGCATCGGCAACCTCATTATGCACTCTTGGGATGTGTATGAATTTCACTGATCGAAATCGTTTGCTCAGATCGTGCAAACATTGTCGATATGGTATGAGTTTCAAATCCCGTGTTTCCCATTCACCTTGAATCTGATGCACCAGGAGGTCCGAGTCTCCCAAGACCAAAACGCCTTGGACATCCATGTCTGCAGCTAGTCGCAGACCCAAAATGCATGCCTCATACTCAGCCATATTGTTGGTACAATAGAAACGCAGCTGAGCTGTAACAGGATAATGACGTCCTGTTTCAGAAATAAGTACCACTCCTATTCCAACTCCCTTCGCGTTTGCGGCTCCATCAAAGAAAAGCTTCCAACCTGGTTCCTCGGGTAATTCTAGTTCACCTACATGCATTACTTCCTCGTCCGGAAAATATGTCCTCAATGGCTCGTATTCTTCATCAACATGATTCTCATCCAAGTGATCGGCCAGCGCTTGGGCTTTCATGGCCGTCCTCGTCACATAGACGATATCAAACTCCGTGAGTAAAATTTGCCATTTTGCTAACCTCCCTGTAGGCATAGGTTTCTGGAAAATGTACTTTAATGGATCCAAACGGGAAATGAGATAAGTAGTATACGAGGACAAATAGTGCTTCAATTTCTGAGCCACCCAAGTTAGGGCGCAACATGTCCTCTCGAGTTGAGTGTACTTGACCTCATATACTGTAAACTTCTTGCTAAGATAATAGATGGCTTGCTCCTTCCTTCCTGTAATGTCGTGTTGCCCCAACACGCAGCCAAACGAATTCTCCAGGACCATTAGATAAAGAATTAATGGTCTCCCCGGCTCAGGCGGGACCAACACAGGTGGATTTGACAGATACCCCTTGATTTGGTCGAACGCTTATTGACATTCAACTGTCCATTCTACCGTAGCATCTTTCTTCAGCAGCCGAAATATGGGCTCACAAGTCGCCGTGAGTTGAGCGATGAACCTGCTGATATAATTTAGTCTTCCCAACAGACTCATCGCCTCCGTTTTGTTCTTTGGCGGTGGCAAATCCTGGATGGATTTGATCTTGGACGGGTCCAACTCAATACCCCGTCGACTGATGATGAATCCTAACAGTTTTCCTAATGGAACCCCAAAGGCACATTTGACCGGGTTGAGCTTAATATCATACCTTCAGAGTCTTTGAAAGAACTTCCTTAGGTCTACTACAAGGTCTTCCTGACGCCAGGACTTTATGATCACATCATCTACGTACACTTCAATTTCTTTATGTATCATGTCATGAAACGCAGTAGTCATTGCTCTCATGTATGTTGCCCCAGCATTCTTCAATCCAAATGGCATTACCCGGTAGCAGTAAGTTCCCCATGGCGTAATGAAAGCCGTCTTTTCCGCATCTTCTTCGTCCATTAAGATCTGATGATATCCTGCATAGTAGTCCACAAAGGATCCGATCTCGCGCCCAGCGCAATTATCGATCAAGATATGGATGTTGGGCAATGGAAAATTATCCTTAGGACTTACCTTGTTGAGATTGCGGTAGTCGACACATACCCTGATTTTCCCATCCTTCTTCGGCACTGGCACCACATTGGCCAACCAATCGGGATATCGAATGACCCGAATAACTTTTGCCTGTAGCTGCTTGGTCACTTCTTCTTTGATTTTCACACTCATATCCGTCTTAAACTTCCTCAATTTTTGCTTGACAGGAGGGTATGCCGGGTCCGTGGGCAATTTGTGAACCACTAAATCGGTGCTTAATCTCGGCATATCATCATATGACCACGCAAAAAAATCTTTGAACTCAATGAGGGCTTTGATTAATTCCTCCCTGATGTTTGGCTCAATGTGGATGCTGATTTTGGTTTCTCTGACATCATCTGCATCCCCTATATTGACAGCTTCGGTGTCATTCAGATTAGGCTTGGGTTTCTCTTCGAACTGGCACAATTCTCTGTTTATTTCTTCGAAGACTTCATCCTCGTCGTATTCGGACTCATCATCATAACCGATCTCTTGTACAATTAAGCCGGAGTCAGATTGATTTTTTAGACTAGGTCGAAGATCCGTTGTGCATGTCATGTCATTAGAACCAGTAAAAAGAGAACTATTCAGAAAAGAAAAGAATAAAACAAAATTAAAACAAAACAAGAAGAGAGAATTTTATTAAAATGCGGGATAACAGGGTTCACACTTTACAAAATAAAATGAGATTTGGATTACACCCTGGAATAATCCGAAAAACAAGAAAGAAAAATCAAAGCCTACTACCAGGACTCCCCCCGGGTAGGAAGAGGAGTAACCGTCCAATTGTTGGTATTGGCCTCAGGTCCCACAAACTGTATGGCTGCTCTGCTGGAACCCTCTCCAATTTCTATCATATTAACATCAGCGAACAGCCTTTCGAAGCTCAGATTCAAATCCCCGTCCGTCCCAATCAATGGTCCGAGAATTTTCGGGACCGGTGACCCCTTGGCACTTGCTCTAACAAAGGATCTGGAGAGACGCAGAATTGGTTTGGGAAGAACCCAAACTCTCTTCTTCATTTTTCGCGCTCGTTTTACGTCTGCCGTAGTAGGTTTGAACACCAGTCCAAAGGTCTCTAAATTCTTGGGCAAAGAGACAGGTTGAACAATCCCCTGAAGCTCAGCCCCCAGGCCTTTTCCTGGCACAAACCCATTACCCAGCATCTCTGAAACCATCATGACGGTTGCAGAAGCTACCCTGGGGTGTGGAATGCTTTTACCCTCGGGAATCTTGTTTGCTGACACTGCGTTAAAAATCTGGTAAACCCAGGGATGTTTGTCGCTGTTGGTTTCTATAAATGGCACAATGGCACCTCCCATGGTGCACGTAGTGTCCTCCCCATGCAGCACGACATCTTGTCTGTCCCATTCAAACTTGACCATTTGTTGCAATGTGGATGGTACTGCTTTGGCCGCATGGATCCACGGTCGTCCCAACAAAAGGTTATAAGATACCGCAGCATCCAATACCTGGAACTCCATAGTAAACTTGACCGGGCTGATGGTCAACTTGAGTACAATATCCCCCACGGTGTCTGTTCCACTTCCGTCAAATCCCCTGACACAAATGTTGTTCTTGTGGATTCTATCATGGTCAATCTTCAACTGGTGCAGTATGGATAATGGACAAATATTGGCACTTGAACCATTATCCATCAACGCCCGAGTAACTGCCGAATCTTCACATTTGACCGTCAAGTAGAGAGCTTTATTATGTTCCGTGCCTTCCACTGGCAAATCGTCATCAGAGAACATTACCCTGTTTACCTCAAAAAATTTGTTGGCAATCGTTTCAAGGTGGTTCACTGAAATTTCATTGGGCACATGAGCTTCATTTAGTATCTTCATCAGGGCCCGGCGATGCTCGTCCGAATGGATCAATAGTGATAACAACGAGATCTGGGCCGGTGTTTTCTTCAATTGTTCGACCACGGAGTAATCCTGCACTTTCATCTTTTTCAAGAATTCCTCCGCCTCTTCTTCTGACATGAGTTTCTTTGTTACCGCTGGGTTGGACCTTCTCAACTCCACTGGAGTAAAACACCGTCCCGATCGAGTCAGTCCCTGCGCCTCACAACTATCCTCCTCCACTTGCTTTCCTTTGTACATTACCACTGCCTTTTCATACTTCCACGGCACAGCCTTGCTATCGATCACTGGCAATTAGACTACCGGCTTTATGATGACTGGTTCCCTGCAGACCCCCTTCACAACAACTACGGGTGCAGATGATGCTCCCGATACTACCAATTTGGCTGGCTCTGGTTTCTTTGTTGCGGTGGATGGATTCTTCCCTAATATCACCACTGGCTTGACATCTTCTCCCTTCAACTGTACCCCTGCTTCCCCACTGGTCAATTTTTCTTTCGGAGTGGCATGGATCATCATCACTGTCTGTGAGGGTTTCTTGGGCTCCCCTCCTTTGTGCACCAGCTCGATCATGTGAGCTTCGTGGTGCACTGGCAATGGGTTTTGGTTGATGTTGGGTGCCTCCGGCATCTGGACCTCGATCTTGTTGGCGTCAATAAGATCTTGTATTGCCCGCTTCAACCTCCAACATTTTTCGGTATCATGCCCTTCAATTGTATCTTGGGCACATGAGCTTCATTTAGTATCTTCATCAGGGCCCGACTATGCTTGTCCGAATGGATCAATAGTGATAACAACGAGATCTGGGCCGGTGTTTTCTTCAATTGTTCGACCACGGAGTAATCCTGCACTTTCATCTTTTTCAAGAATTCTTCCGCCTCTTCTTCTGACATGAGTTTCTTTGTTACCGCTGGGTTGGACCTTCTCAACTCCACTGGAGTAAAACACCGTCCCGATCGAGTCAGTCCCTGCGCCTCACAACTATCCTCCTCCACTTGCTTTCCTTTGTACATTACCACTGCCTTTTCATACTTCCACGGCACAGCCTTGCTATCGACCACTGGCAATTAGACTACCGGCTTTATGATGACTGGTTCCCTGCAGACCCCCTTCACAACAACTACGGGTGCAGATGATGCTCCCGATACTACCAATTTGGCTGGCTCTGGTTTCTTTGTTGCGGTGGATGGATTCTTCCCTAATATTACCACTGGCTTGACATCTTCTCCCTTCAACTGTACCCCTGCTTCCCCACTGGTCAATTTTTCTTTCGGAGTGGCATGGATCATCATCATTGTCTGTGAGGGTTTCTTAGGCTCCCCTCCTTTGTGCACCAGCTCGATCATGTGAGCTTCGTGGTGCACTGGCAATGGGTTTTGGTTGATGTTGGGTGCCTCCGGCATCTGGACCTCGATCTTGTTGGCGTCAATAAGATCTTGTATTGCCCGCTTCAACCTCCAACATTTTTCGATATCATGCCCTTCAATTGTATCTTGGGCACATGAGCTTCATTTAGTATCTTCATCAGGGCCCGGCTATGCTTGTTCGAATGGATCAATAGTGATAACAACGAGATCTGGGCCGGTGTTTTCTTCAATTGTTCGACCACGGAGTAATCCTGCACTTACATCTTTTTTAAGAATTCTTCCGCCTCTTCTTCTGACACGAGTTTCTTTGTTACCGCTGGGTTGGACCTTCTCAACTCCACTGGAGTAAAACACCATCCCGATCGAGTCAGTCCTTGCGCCTCACAACTATCCTCCTCCACTTGCTTTCCTTTGTACATTACCACTGCCTTTTCATACTTCCACGGCACAGCCTTGCTATCGATCACTGGCAATTAGACTACCGGCTTTATGATGACTGGTTCCCTATAGACCTCCTTCACAACAACTACGGGTGCATATGATGCTCCCGATACTACCAATTTGGCTGGCTCTGGTTTCTTTGTTGCAGTGGATGGATTCTTCCCTAATATCACCACTGGCTTGACATCTTCTCCCTTCAACTGTACCCCTGCTTCCCCCCTGGTCGATTTTTCTTTCGGAGTGGCATGGATCATCATCACTGTCTGTGAGGGTTTCTTGGGCTCCCCTCCTTTGTGCACCAGCTCGATCATGTGAGCTTCGTGGTGCACTGGCAATGGGTTCTGGTTGATGTTGGGTGCCTCCGGCATCTGGACCTCGATCTTGTTGGCGTCAATAAGATCTTGTATTGCATGCTTCAACCTCCAACATTTTTCGGTATCATGCCCTAGCATTCCTGAGCAGTTCTCGCAGGTTATCGATTGGTCCACGTTTTGGGGTGGGGGGTTTGGCCACCTAGGCTCGACAGGACTCAACAAACCTAACTGCCTCAACTTGTGGAACAAGGCGGTATAGGTCTCTCCCAACTCAGTAAAGGCTCTCTGTTTCTGTAGCCTTTCATTTCTAGAAGCTTGATTTCCTCGAAAACCTGCCCCTGGAGGGTTCCTGTAGGCCCTTGGTGGAGGATAGGCGTTTTGGGGTGGAGGGTATGTGTTCTGTGGAGGTGCATATGCGTTTTGGGGAGGCGGCACGCACCATTGCAGGCGAACCGAAGGCTGAGTGTATGTTTGGGCTTGGTGCACGGAGAAGTGTGGTTCTTGAGGTGAATAGTAGTGTTGTGGTGGGCTGTATGGATAATTTGGATTGTGGAGTCTGGGTTGGTTGTAGTATGGTTTGTCGGACCTGGACCAACTGCCTGCCTCAATCGTGGCAACTTCTTCTTTCTTTTTTCTCCCCAGTGCACCTCCCGTGCCGCTCTGAATAGCCTGGGTCGTTGCCTTGAGCGCTGAGTAATTCAGGATTTTATCGGACCTCAGCCCCTCCTCTATCATAACCCCTATCTTTACTACCTCATAGAAGGATTTTCCAACCGTCGTCACCAAGTGACCAAAGTAAGTTGGATCCAGCGTTTGCATGAAGTAGTCCACTATTTCCCCTCTCTCATGGGAGGATCAACCCTGGCTGCCTGTTCTCTCCAGCGGAAACCGAACTCACGAAAGCTCTCCCCAAGCTTCTTTCCGGTCCTCAGTAATGTGAGACGGTCAGGGACTATCTCGAGATTGTATTGGAAGTGACCTGCGAAAGCCTGCGCTAGATCATCCCAAGTGTACCACCTGCTGGGATCTTGTCTGGTATACCATTCCAATGCCGATCCGCTTAAGCTTTGACCAAAGTAAGCTATCAGTAGCTCATCTTTGCCGCCTGCTCCTCTCATTTTGCTACAAAAGCCCCGCAAATGTGTCATAGGATCACTGTGCCCTTCGTATAAGTCAAACTTGGGCATCTTGAACCCTGCCGGGAGTTGGACATCCGGGAAAGGGCATAGATCCTTGTAGGCCACGCTGACCTGGTTGCCCAATCCGTGCATGCTCCTGAAGGATTGCTCCAGGCTTTTGTACTTCCTCATTACCTCATCCTGCTCTGGAACCTTAGCCGACTTTTCAATCTCCGCTGGGACCTCCAAGTGTGGATTATAGGTATGGGGTTCTGGTACATTAAATGCGGGTTCAGGGGGATAGTATTGCGCATCGTGAGCCTGAAACAACGGCTCACTAGTTGATCTTTGTAGCGTGGCTGGTGTGGGTCCCATAAAAGCGGGAACATTTGGTGGTGGGAAATGTTGATGGGGTGGTGGAGCTTGGGAATCATAGGGGCTTCTCCCCTGATAATAGTGGTGATTCGGGAGGCTGGTTGAAGGGCCAGGGTGAGGGTATTCCGGCATATGCCCTAGTGTAGGAGTAACGGGTGGTTCAGGGCTCTTTTGTACTTTAGCCAAGTCAACAAACAAGACTCGAACTAGGGATACATCAAAGATTTCAACTTAGGTGCTCGCGAGGCATCGTTCGGCCTTTTCGCGGGCTTTGGTGTAAGACCCCTTTGCAAGCTCTTGAACTCATTCATGATCCGGTGGACGTAGCCCATGATGGAGGCAAGAAGGGTATCACGGGGTATTTGCTCACATGCTAGGCATCTCATGTAGATGTAGTGCCCAATCTCATCAATCCTACCCCGGATGTTATCCCTTTCCCCGAACAGTCATTCTATTTGCCGGTTCTTTAGTCCCAGTATTTGAGCATTGTCGGCGAGTCGATCCTGAAACCTCTCCATTCGTTCTTCCATTATGGCCATTAAATCATAACAGGGCCTTCTGTCTGCCCGGGCATCTCGGGCTTGTTTAAAGACCCGCTCCTGAAGAGTGGAGTTTGTTTCTTTTAATAGTCCAATGCTTATTTCAGAATCCCTTATGACTTGTTGTAGATGCTTTCTCCGTGCCATTGTACCTTTGGCCCATCTGACCCGCATTCTTGCTATGCAAGCCTCGGATCTCTACAAGTCCTCTCGGCTTTTGCTGACTTGATTTCTCAACTCTACTATCAACCTTTCATCGGAGCGACGTTTCTGTCGGTCGTTGTTACTCTTACTGACTTGGCGAATTCGGGATTTCAGTGCCTGGTTTTCTTTGGTTAATTTATTCTTTTCACCCTGCTCCGAGGTGACTTGCACGTTGTTCTCAAATATAAGCCTTTCAACTTGTCACTTCAGCTTCCCGATTTCAGCCCGGTAACCTTCTTCTCTCGCTAACCAGCCCCACTGTTCCTGCGAATCATCCGTAAACTATTGGACATGAGCTCTTTTAGCAGGTCTCTGACGAGTCTGGAACCTTCTCTCGAACCAAACATTGTACTTTGGGTCTACCTCACCCTTAGCCAGTTCTCAAACCATAGTCTTGGGCTCAAGGAATCTACATTCGTGCCACAGCTTTCTAATTTTTCCTTCGGGGAATACGACTCCTGGGCTCAACTCAATGGCGTGTTTGCTTAGATCCTCATCAGTGGGAATTACCTGAAATCTTCCTAGCTGGCGCAAAATCCGATGAGGAGCATATGGTTGGATGCTGCGAACTCCCATCAAAAGAATATGACATTCCTCGGCCGCCATGTATATTACCTCAGTATCAGACAACCACCCAAAAGCCCATTCAATTTGGTCGGCTGTTGTTGACCTTAATCGTGCAAGCCATGCTTCGACACCTTTGGGGAATACAACACCTATCATCCGTTTCTCAAAACCACTGATACAATTTTTTTCGGTCAACCCATGATTCATGTATCCTACTCGGTGACAGAGGTGTTCTTGCATCCACAGCTGGAGTAACAGATTGCATCCCTGGAAGAAATTGCCCCCTTCTCGGCATATAGTTAAAGCTCGATAGATTTCGGACAAAACCAAAGGGACCACAGTACTATCAGTTTTTTTGATTGCAACATCAGCCATCCCTACAAGGCCTATCTCTATTTTCTTATCTTTGCGGGGACAAAACACGATTCTCAGGAATGCTGTTATGAGTGCCAAAGTACGTCTCGCCTCCCACTTGTTCCTGTTCCCAGCATGCGTTAGTCCGAGGTTCGGCTCTTCAAAACCCTGAGGAGTACCATACCGTTGATATAAGAATTGGAGAGCACAGCATCCTCTCGACAAATCGTCATTTTGCACCTTCCGACTAATGTTTAGCAAATCCAAAAACCCGTGCGGAGATACTGGTCTTGGTGAAAGCAAATATTGTTCCCTTAATTTCCCATTTAATCCCGCATATCCGGCGATTTCCTCTAGTGTAGGTGAAAGTTCAAAGTTGACAAAATGGAATACATTGCGGGTTGGGTCCCAGAACGGTATTAGAGCCTCGAGAATATCTGTCCTCGGTTCGATATTCAACAGATTGACAAAACCTCCCAAAATTCTTCCCACTATCTTTTTACTATCGTCTTTCATATCATTCCACCACATGTGGAGTTGTAGAGGGACCTCGCTAAAGACTGAGAACGGTTCATTTTGATTTGTGCTCATCCTGCACATTTATTAAGGTGATTAAAGAAGGAAAAACTTTTATTCGACTCAAAACAAAAACTATCTATATTCCATTTTTTTAATTTTGAAGATGAAGGACTCGGTTTTCAGATACGGCCTTTCAGCACTTCGGGGATGAAGACTTTAAGGTTGTGTAGGTCTATCGGTCAAAAAATCACAAAAATGGCCGTTTGTGCAAATTCAGCCTTCCGGCGTCCCTTTCGGGAATACTCGGCTATTTACGGCAAAACAGCCTGACTCGATTTATTTTTCTGATGAAATTAACATTTGACATATTTTGGTTATTTTAGCAAAAGGAGAAGCTGGACCCGATTAGGGCTGCATACGTATCTCACATCCGGTGAGAATCAAACTGGCGTAGTTCGCCAAATTAAACAAACTGTATATATATATATATATAAAAACATATTTTCACTTCCCTTGGCAAATAACCTATTTTGAAACAAAAATCAAGACTCTTTTTTTATTTTCATTTTTCATGGCAAGACAAACTATTTTGCTTTTCTACTTTTGAGAACAACGACTCTTTTTTTTCCAAATTTTTCCAATATTCAAAACCGGTCGTCATGAAAGTCCAAAGCAAATAAAATGCACAAGCAGTAAGTAGGATGCATCAGGATGGTCTTTTCTGTTTCAGGTTGCTATTCCTAGACGGACCCAACCCCTGTATTGAGTCCCCTAAGTCAAAAATGCACATGATGCAGATAAGCGTTCCTACTAGGGATCCGGCATGAAGTTGAGTTATTCTAGGTTCAGCACCTGGGTGTTTGTTCTAGACCTGGCTTACCCAAGCGGACAGCTCGAGCCGAGGGGGAGGCAGCAATCTGGGAATACAGAAGCTTCGCCGGCTTTGCAGCTTGTCCAAACCTCATTCTAAATTGGGATTTGACACTATACAGAAAAGAAGTCGTACGAAGTACACCCTTCTTCATGATTTAGAAGACTCAGAGAGGAGATGGGTTTCGGCACAGTTTATATACAGTTCACAAAATATCAAAGCGGTAAAAGCAGTTAGTTAGCACATTATGCACACATCATGTAACAAAATCAGATAAAACCAAATATAACAATTTATCTAAGCTCGAATTTCTAACCCTGAACCAGTGGTTCTGGGTTCTCCTAGCTCCCCAGTGGAGTCGCCAGAGTTGTCACACCTCTTTTTTCCGCCCCAACAAGGGGTGAAAGGGAGTTTTTCCAATTAAAGGACAATCGAAACGGGATTTGTTTATTTATTTCAGAGTCGCCACTTGGGAGATTTAAGGTGTCCCAAGTCACCGATTTAATCCCGAATCGAGGAAAAAGAATGACTCTATTTAACAGTCTGCGAATCAGAAATCCGGATAAGGAATTCTGTTAACCCGGGAGAAGGTGTTAGGCATTCCCGAGTTCCGTAGTTCTAGCACAGTCGCTCAACTGTCATATTTAGCTTATTTATCTGATCTTTTACATGTTGTAACTTATGTGCTGATTTTAACTTTCAACCGCTTTTATTCAATTTATTAAAGAAAATTGAACGTCGTCTGAGACATGTCTTTGGATTGCGCCGCATAAAATGAACCCGTAATCCCGAACACATCCGAGTCGACATTTTGGGATTTGGATTTGGGTTGCATGAAATGCACACCCGAATTTAAGAAGGTGATATTGTTAAATACGCGCCTAAAGAGCCTATCGCGTTCTTATTTTGGGGACGGCCGTGAAGTTTGCTAAACGACTCCTCCCGAAGACTAAATAGTAAAAATGTACATTTATTGAGGGCCCCGCAATTTGTGATTTATTTCGGCGAGGCGCGGCTCATTTGTTTTTAAGGGTATCCTAAAGCGACTACGTTTTCTAATTTTTTCGTTTTGTCTCTAGAATAAGAGAAGAAAATACCTAATTTATTTACATGCTTGCGAGTTATTATATAAAAAAAATTCGAACCTAAATAATCGACACCGAAGATAGACGGGAACATGAGGCAGCATAGTGTGGGTCCAGGCCCAGCATACCGGGCGTGGAACTGGACCTGGGCCATTTTTTTTTACGTCCGGCCTGCTGCTTACTTTTACCTTTTTGGTTTTCACAATAAGGCGGAAATGGAATCAACAACTACAAAACTCCTTTTATGACTCTAAGTAAACATGCTAACTAAACAGTTTAAACTACTGGTTAATTAGCCTAAAGCCTTTATACGTATTTGAAACATGCTTTGCAAAGAAATAAATCGAAATAACAGAATGCTGTCATTACATTATTGGTTCTTGTAGAATAACATGCTAGGCATTCTATCCACTATTACTACTCGATACTCAATTGTACATAGCAAAGCTACTACATGCTTCTAACAAATGAAACTAACTACCCTTTTACACAACTTAAAATTTCAGAATATACAAAGCTAAACGTTAAAGATTTCAGTTCTTCATCTCATATTCATGCTTCAAATTTTCAGACTTACAACAGCCATGATAAAGTTGTGTACCTGGTAGAAGAACAGAAACAGGGTAGAAAAGAAGTCAGCAGTAGTGGCAGTAGCACAACAGCAGATTCAGCAACACAGCAGTAGCAAAAATAGCCCAGCAATAGATTAAGACCCAACAGTATCTCCAGAAAACACCATGCAGCAACACCAAATGCACCAGAAAATCCCAGAAGGCAACCCCAATACCCAAACAGCAATATAAACCACCACAATATGACCAAACTTGAGTTTGCAACAAGAGATAGACCAGCAGATTTTCAGAAAACCAAACGGCAACAAACCAGTGTTAACAGTAACCAATAACCAGTGCAGACCTTGAGTACTAACAAGACTCCAATAGAATCAGTAAAAAAAACCTCAGAAGACCCAATAAAATAGCACTAGCTGCATTCCTGATGTTCGCCTGATGTTCGAAGGTGCAACAGAAGAGACCTCTTTTATCCCTCAAACTAACTCTTCAGCCTATTTCAACTCAATATCTTCTGACTTATGAAGGTTCAGAAAAACCAGTAGCTAAGAGCTTTTTTAGAATTCTGAAATCTTAGTGTTCACTCCTCTCAAAATCAGTCCTTAACCTCAAAAATCAGTTTTCTGTCCTTAAAAATCAGTCCTTACCTCAAAAAAAAATCTGTTCTGTCCTTCAAAGTTAGTCCCCTCTATTGTTCTAAATGAGCCTATTTATAGCCAAAAAAGGGCAAGCACCAGCTGCCTCCTTTCACTTTGCCCATACCCCCTTAGAACTATATAGAAATGCCCATGACATTCCTGACAGACTCCCCATACCGCATGCTTTTCTCTTTTTTAATCAAAGTTATGGGTGTTTTAACTTATTTTAATCAACCTCCTCATGCCATTAAATCTTGTTCCGCACTATCCTTAAATAATATATTAGTTTGATGGTATTTTAATACCCTACTGTCAGCCCACTTAAACTAACCACTTTCTGATCTTTTCAAACCCCAAACTACCCCTTTAAACCCCTGTGTACTACTGTTTTACCCTAAGCTTCAGCAACCTGAAGTTTGAACTTATGGAAGTTCAAACTCAACACCTGCCCAAGACTGACTTCTAACCATTTTCTAATTGCACTGCAGCCACAAACCATTCACAGCTAAATTCAAACAATTAGCTAAATTACAATGGTTTGATCAAACATGTGAGGCTATATGAATCAGAACATTTGAACATTCAGCCTTGTAAATCCAAACGACGACAATTGTCCAATCGACTATACTAGTTATAACATAATACAACTAATCGATAGACAAATAAGACCAAACAGGGCATCAACTGACTTCAGCAACTTTGCACAAAATAGGGAATCTATATAAATTATCCATTCGACGATATTAATCAAATCGAATATGTATCTTACCACACGTATTTAACAATGGACAGAAGAATAGTCGACCAAATAAAAATGTCTTACGAATATGGAGAAGATTGAAATAAAATATCAGTAAAATCAACAACTAACTAAACATGTTAACAAACACAAACAGCATTCAAACAAAGACAGAAAGGAAAAAGAAAACTTACTTTGTAAGCTCAACAACAAACGACCCAAGCTTGAACTGGATTTGACCATTTGAGGTCGAACGGACTTTAATCGAAGTGTTCTCAACCGAGAACACCTCGATTAAGGTCTATTAGACCCCAACCCTCCGTTTAAACTGGCCGGATTCCCAAAGCTTTGTGTTCTAGGGTTTACACGGTCTGATTTGGGGCTTGAGGGTTTCTAAGTAGATTCGGACCAAACCAAACTTGGTTTGGTCACGAGTGAGGCCAGGGCAGTGACCGGTGTGAATCTGGTGTGGGTTGGTATAGATAGGGGTTTTGCTCGAACCTTTAAACGAAGATTCGAGACGATGGGGAATGATTCGAGCCAAGATGCTAACGGATTCGTGTTCAGGGTGGTTGGGTGCATCAGGGGTGTTATTTTGGTGGTCACCGGCGTCGTGGTTGCCGGGTTTACGGTGAGAGTGCAGGGTGGCGGCTAGGGTTTGGAACGGGATGTTAGGTTCGTCTCTGAGACGATGGTGAACAGTAGGTGAGGGGGGGTTTGGTTTGGGGGCGTGGGGTGAAGGGGTTAGGCTTATATACGTAAGGGGTGGTTTGATCCTGGTCGTTGGATGAAGTGAGATCGATGGCCAGGATCTTTCACTTAATGGAACGGTGCCGTTTGGCCTTGGTTGGGGGGTCGATTCGAACCGGGTAATGGGTCGGGTTTGGAATGGGTAGGGAGATAAAATCCTGGCTGTTGGATTGATTTAATCCAACGGCTCCGATTAAAAGGGCTAATACAACGCCGTTTGAGGCGTCTCAAAGCTTGACCAAATTGGACCGGATCTGGGGGGCTGTTTTGGGCCTGGATTTGGGTCCAACTAGGGTGGCCCAATTCCGATTTCCTTTATTTTTGCTTTCTTTTCTTTTACTTTTCTAAAATTAAAATTCTAAATTAAGTTATAAATTAAATTAACTTATCAAAAATACTAACTAATTCCTAGCAACATTTATCATACATAATTAAACACCAATTAAAACAAAATTGCACAATTTGACATTGAATGCTAAAAATGCAAACGATGCATATTTTTGTAATTTTTATTCTTGCAAAACAAACTTAATTACTCCTAATTGTAGGATTAAATCCTAAATGCAAATGCGACATATTTTTGTATTTTTTATTAACTTAACAAATAATCATGCATGGACAGATACAAATAATTATCCTAAAATGCCACAAAAATTCTCAAAATTGCACACAAAGGAAAATCATTTTTATTTTGAAATTTTTTGGGAGTGATTCTTTCATAGGGAAAAAATCACGTGCTTACAGAAATGACAACAAAATAAACCACCAAGACTCCTCCCTGGCTAGCCAAGAAAGGAGCGTCTTTCCAATTACCAGACTCGACATCTTAGCCACTGAGTTCCACATCGATATTATCAAGACTATTACCAACTTCAATATCATTAACTTCAGTCAGAAAGTTCCCAAGAGGATTCTCATACTCCCTGTCACCACGCATCATCCCCACAAAGTGTGCATCAACATGTGCAGGTAAAGGATTCTGCGCGATATTCTAGGTGTCACTGTCCTGAATCACAATTATCCTTTCTTGAATCATTCTTTCTATTTCCCTTTTCAAAGCATGACAATCTTCAATGTTATGCCCTTGGACATTAGAGTGGTACATGCATCGTACAATAGGATCAAAACCTTTTGCATATGGGTCTGGAGTATAGCCGAGGAGCGGCTCAATCAGGCCAGAATGTTTTAACTTTTCAAACAGGCTTGTGTAGGATTCTCCGATTGGCGTGAAACTATTTCTTTGCCTTTGTTCCCCTCTATGCCCTAGTTTTCTAAGGCTGTTGGATGCTCGAAAATGTGGTGAAGGCAACTGGGGTGGATTATGTGGAGCTCGGTGATAGGTTTGGGGTGAAGGTCGAGGCTGAGTATATTGGTGCGGTAGACCCGTTGGACCATGTCGAGATCCTGAGATAACCATGGCAACATCATCATGTTCTTTCTGACCGAGCAAGCTTCCTGTGTCGCTCTGAATTTCTTGTATTATGTCTTTTAAAGAATAATAGCTCATGATCTTGCTCGACTTCAACCCATATTCTACCATTTCTCCCATTTTTACCACATCATTAAAAGGCTTACCCACAGCCGAGATCAAATGCCCAAAGTAAGTTGGCTCTTGAGCTTAAAGAAAGTACCCTACCATCTCATTTTCTTCCATCGGAAGATTGACTCGGGCAGATTGCTCTCTCCATCTGAGCATGTATTCCCTAAAGCTTTCATTATGCTTCTTTTCCATCTCGGTGAGGGATATACGATCCAGGACAATTTCTATATTGTATTGAAAATGTCGGGCAAAGGCCTTGGCCATATCATCTCATGTGTACCACCTGCTAGCGTCTTGGAGGGTGTACCACTCCAGAGCTGCCCCACTTAGACTCTGACTGAAATATGCCATCAATAATTTGTCCTTCCCACCGACACCTCTCATCTTACTGCAGTAGCCTCTCAAATAAGCCACAGGATCTCCATGCCTGTCATACAAATCAAACTTTGGCATCTTAAACCCAGCAGGCAGTTGGATGTCAGGAAACAAGCACAAGTCTTTGTAAGACACGCTCATTTGGCTCCCTATCCCATGCATGTTTCTTAAAGACTGTTCTAATATTTTCACCTTCCTGGATATCTCATCTTGTTCCACTCTCTTAGCAGGCTTTTCAGTTTCACCGAGAGGCTCAGAATGAGGAGCATGAGAGTATGGATCCGAGACCTTGAAAGTTGGTTCTGAAGCATAGTGTTGGGCATCGGGGACTTTGAACACAGTCTCGTTAGAGGATCAAGGAAAAGTAGCTGGTAGAGGAGGTACAAAAACATGAGTGGTCAAACGAGCGGGATATGAGGTGGTTCTAGGGGTGGCGTGTGAAAAAGTTGTGGGGAGATATAAGCAGCAGTGGGAATCTGGATTTGTGACAGTGGCGGAATGGTAACAAGGCTTTCAGGGTAGTTAGTGGGAAATAATGGTGGAGGACGCCCACTAATCCAGGCTTGGTATATTTCGGTCATCTGTCCTTTCAACCTTAAGACCTCTTCTTTCAACTCAGATTCTGACTCAACAATCTCCTTAGACGGATCAATAACACATATGTCCAAGTCTTTGCTAGCCGTGGCTACCTTGCTCTTTGACCTTGTGTTGTATGGATGAGTTACCTTAAGAACCACAAGCCAACCACCCTTCTGCTCAATGAAGATAACAAAATGGAACAAAATGAGGTCATCACGTTAGCGTTAGGGCATTTAACAGTTAAAAATATCACATTGTGTGCAATGCCCCTAGCAACAATTAACAGTTCAAGAATGACTTCGAGGGTCAGAAGATCACTTGGCATCATCCCAATTTGTTCATTTCAATATTTTCTTTTCTTTTCTAGCACTTGCTTGCTCATTTTGCTTCCTCTTTTTTTTTCTTTTTCTAATTATCACTCTTTTCTTTCCTCTTATTTCTCACATCCCATAATTTCATCTTTTTTTGTTTCCTTCTCTTTTTTCCTTTTCTTTTAATTTAAAAATAATTCAATCGAACCCTATGTAGGTTGCCTACGTATCATGTCCCTCATGAATCAGATCAAGCGTAGTTCTGTAAAAGTAATAAAAAATAAACTAAGAAACAAAAATCTTTTTGGATTTTTCATTTACAACTATTTTTTCGATTTTCAAATATAAAACAGGAAATACGAGACTTGACAAACTCAACTATACTACGACAAACTCTAACACCAACTAAAAGAATCAGTACTACTGAACATGACTATAAAGAACAAGACAACAACAACAAAAAAAGACTCAAAAAATAAATAAATAAAATAAATAAAAAATTGTTCCTATGTGCTACATGTTGCAATCTTCAAAGGTAAAAGGGATCATTTGGCGGACCAATGAGGCTTGATGATAAATGAGAAAAAAGAGGGTGAAGTGTAAAAAAAATTTGTCATCCCATTAACTTCCTAAACTATCTGCCCCAGTTTCACACATTTTGGGCTTTAAATGATCTCAAAATATCCAAATCTGTACTTATTTCCCTCAAATGTCCCTATCATCTTTAAAATTGTTTCATTGCTTTATGATTAAACTAACTTTTAAGGCCAGACCTAGAATTATGTGTGCATGTCATGTCACTAGAGCCAACATGAAAAGAACTGTAAAAGAAAAAGAGAACTAAACAAAAAATGACTAGAAATAACAGAAAACAAAAAATTACATTAGACAGATGGTGAAAGGGTTTGAACAATAAAATAAGCAAAATAAACTGGGGTTACAACCCTGGAACAAACCTAGATAACACTTAAACGAGTTACTACGACTAAACAAACTAGGAAAAACAAAAGGATAGAAGGGTTTGAGTCACAAGACTTATCCGGATTACAACCCTGAAATAACCCAAACAACAGAAATGACAACAAAATAAACTACTAAGACTCCTCCCCGGCTAGCCAAGAAAGGAGAGTCTTTTCAATTACAAAACTCGACATCTTAGCCACTGAGTTCCACATCGATATTATCAAGACCATTACCAACTTCAATATCATTAACTTCAGTCAGGAAGTTCCCAAGAGGATTCTCATACTCCCTGTCACCACACATCATCCCCACAAAGTGTGCATCATCATGTGCAGGTTAAGGATTCTGTGCGATATTCTGGGTGTCACTGTCCTGAATCACAATTATCCTTTCTTGAATCATTATTTCTATTTCCCTTTTCAAAGTACGACAATATTCAATGCTATACCCTTGGATATTAGAGTGGTACATGCACCGTACATTAGGATCAAAACCTTTTGCATATGGATCTGGAGTATAGCCGAGGAGCGGCTCAATCAGGCCAAAATGTTTTAACTTGTCAAACAGGCTTGTGTAGGATTATCCATTTGGCGTGAAACTATTTCTTTGCCTTTGTTCCCCTCTATGCCCCAGTTTTCTAGGGTTGTTGGATTCTCGAAAATGTGGTGAAGGTAAAAGTGCATTATGCGGTGCTGGCGCTCGCCATGAGGAGTGACCCAATGGTTGGACAGATGATGGAATATTGTTCGGAGGATAATACTGGGGTGGATTATGTGGAGCTCGGGGATAGGTTTGAGTGGAGGTTGAGGCTGAGTATATTGGTAGGGTGGACCCGTTGGACCATGTCAAGATCCTGAGACAACCATGGCAACATCATCATGTTCCTTCTGACCCAGCAAGCTTTCTGTGACTCTGAATTACTTATGTTGTGGCTTTAAAGTAGAATAGCATATGATCTTGCTCGACTTCAACCCATCTTCTACCATTTCTCCCATTTTTACCACATCATTAAAAGGCTTACCCACAGCCAAGATCAAATGCCCAAAGTAAGTTGGATCTTGAGCTTGAAGAAAGTAATCCACCATCTCGTCTTCTTCCATCGGGGGATTGACTCGGGCAGCTTGCTCTCTCCATATGAGCCCGTATTCCCTAAAGCTTTCATTATGCTTCTTTTCCATCTTAGTGAGGGATATGCGATCCAGGACAATTTCTATATTGTATTGAAAGTGTCGGGCAAAGGCCTGAGCCATATCATCCTATGTGTACCACCTGCTAGCGTCTTGGCGGATGTACCACTCCAGAGCTTCCCCACTCAGACTCTGACTGAAATATGCAATCAATAATTTGTCCTTCCCACCGGCGCCTCTCATCTTACTGCAGTAGCCTCTCAATTGAGCCACAGGATCTCTATGACTATCATACAAATCAAATTTTGGCATCTTAAACCCAGCAGTCAGTTGGATGTCAGGAAACAAGCACAAGTCTTTGTAAGACACGCTCATCTGGCTCTCTATCCCTTGCATGTTTCTTAAAGACTTCTCTAAGATTTTCACCTTCCTAGATATCTCATCTTGTTCCACTATCTTAGCAGACTTTTCAGTTTCACCGAGAGGCTCAGAATGAAGAGCGTGAGAGTATGGATCCGAGACCTTAAAATTTGGTTCTTGAGCATAGTGTTGGGTATCGGGGACTTTAAACACAGTCTCATTAGAGGATCGAGAAAAAGTAGCTAGTAGAGGAGCTACAAAAACATAAGTGGTCAAATGAGCGGGATATGAGGTGGTTCTGGGGGTGGAGTGTGAAAAGGTTGTGGAGAGATATCAGCAACAGCGGGAATCTAGATTTGTGATAGTGGCGGAATGGTACAAGGCTTTCAGGGTAGTTAGTGGGAAATAATGGTGGAGGACGCCCACTTATCCAGGCTTGGTCTATTTCGGCCATCTGTTCTTTCAACCTTAAGACCTCTTCTTTCAACTCAGATTCTGACTCACCAATCTCCTTAGATGGATCAATAACACCTATGTCCAAGTCTTTGCTAGCCATGGCTACCTTGCTCTTTGACCTTGTGTTGTATGGATGAGTTACCTTAAGAACCACAAACCAACCACCCTTCTGCTCAATGAAGATAACAAAAAGGAACAAAATGAGGTCATCACGTTAGTGTTAGGGCATTTAACAGTTAAAAATATCACATTATGTGTAATGCCCCTAGCAACAATTAACGATTCAAGATTGACTTTGAGGGTCACAAGGTCACTTGGCATCATCCCAATTTGTTCATTTCAATCTTCTCTTTTCTTTTCTAGCACTTGCTTGCTCATTTTGCTTCCTCTTTTTTTTTTCTTCTAATTATTACTCTTTTTTTTCCTTTCATTTCTCACATCCCATAATTTCATCTCTTTTTTTCCTTCTCTTCATTTTTTCCTTTTCTTTTAATTTAAGAATGATTAATCGAACCCTATGTAGATTGCCTACATATCATGTCCCTCATGAATCAGATCAAGCATAGTTCTGGAAAAGTAATGAAAAAAATAAACTAAGAAACGAAAATCTTTTTGGATTTTTCATTTACAACTATTTTTTGATTTTCAAATATAAAACAGGAAATACGATAACGAGAGACTTGACAAACTCAACTATACTACGACAAACTCTGACACCAACTAAAAGAATCAGTACTACTGAACATGACTATAAAGTACAAGACAACAACAAAAAAAAAGGACTCAAAAAATAAATTAAAAAAATCCTTAAGCAACTCCTGGGTGCAACGGTCCTGACTAAGAGGGTCCTTGGGTGTCTGTCATGCTCAAGCTCTGGTAAGTAAATCCACACTTGTATGAGAAAAATAAGACCCAATAGAGTTAAAGACTTAGAACACTATGTGAGACAATAAAACTTCCTATTGGACACATGCAAGATATGATTGAGGCTATTTTTTGCAAAATGGCTTATATGGACAACAGGTGGCTAGAAGTGCAAACTCAACAAAAGTGACCTAAGACATGGAAAAATTACTTTGCATAAATGGCCCATTTTGTAGAAATGACCTATGTAGACAAAAAATGGCTAAGCATGCAAATTCAACACAATGGACCTTAAACGGAGAGAACATCTTGTCGTGGACTTAGAACTCTAAAACATTGGCTAATTGAACCATTTTTGCGAAAATAACCCTATTTTGCAAAACAGACTATGTGGTCGGAAGCGGCTAGACATGCAAATTCGACAAGGATGGGCCTTAAAGTAAAGAAACACCTAATTGTGGATTCAAGACTCTCCAGACAATTAAACAAACCACTTTTGCGAAAATAGCCATAGTTTTACAAAATGACCGATGTGGCCAAAAGTGGCTAGAAATGCAAGATTTGGCTAAGACCCCGCGAAGCCAAGAACCTAAGACTCACTATGAAGACCGGACCCTATGTGGGCTGCCTACGTATCACGTGCCGAAAGACGAGAATCAGGTATACGTAGTTCGGAAAGATTGGATACGGGCGAGAATTAAAAAAAAAACTAATTTAGAGAAAAAATATATTTTTCGTCTTTTTCTTGAAAATGATGAAACATGTAAAATCTTTTTGGATTTTCTTTTTCTCTTTTTTTTTTGATTTTTTTTTGAAAAATGACGGGGAAAGTGCAAAATCTTTTTGAATTTTTTCATTTTCATTTTTTGTCTTTTTCTTAAAAAATGTGAAAGAAAAACATAACTGGGCCCTACTTGCTTTATTTTTTACACTTCACCCTCTTTTTTCTCATTTATCATCAAGCCTCACTGTCTGCCAAATGACCCCTTTTACCCTTGAAGATTGCAACATGTAGCACATATGATGTATCAGGATGGTCTTTTATTTTTTGGGTACACTTGTACTAGACAAACTCAACCCCTGTGTTGAGTCCCCAAAGTCAAATGCACGTGATGCAAACAAGCGCTCCTACTAGGGATCCGGCCTGAGGCTATGTTATTCTAGGTTTAAAACCTTGGTGTATTGTTCTAGACCTGGCTTACCCGAGCGGACAGCTCGAGCCGAGGTGGGGCAGCGTACCGGGAATACAGAAGCTTCACCGGCTTTGCAACTTGTTCGAACCTTGTTCTAAAATTGGGATATGACTCTAAAAGAAAAGAAGTCACACAAAGTGCACACTTCCCAGATGATTTAGAGGACTCGGAGAGAAGAGGGTTTCGCAACAATTTATATACAGTCCAAACAATCAAAGCAGTAAAAAGCAACATTTAGCACATTAAGCTTAAATATGTAATAAAACCAGATAATAAATAAAAGCCAAATATAACAATTATTCTAAGCTCGAATTCTTGAACCCTGAACTAGAGATTCTAGGTTCTTGTCCCAAGCAGAGTAGTCAGAGCTGTCACACCTCCTTTTTCTACCCCGAAAGGGATATAAGGGGAGTTTTTTCCAATTTAAGTGACAATCGAAACGAGATTATTTATGTTAGTTCAGAGTTGCCACTTGGGATAATTTATGGTGTCCCAAGTTACTGGTTTAAAATCCCGAATCGAGGAAGTTTGACTCAGTTTTACAGTCCGCGAACACAGAAATCCGGATAATGAATTTTGTTAACCCGGGAGAAGGTGTTAGGCATTTCCGGGTTCCGTGGTTTTAGCACGATCGCTCAAATTTAAATATTGGCCTAATTATCTGATTAATTACACATTTTAAACCTACGTGCATTTTTAACCTTTTTAACCGCTTTTAATTATTTATGAAATTATTATCTGGAACAAGTCACGATGTCGTACACTTGCCATTTTGGTACACATTGCAAACCGCGTTACATGAAATGCACCAGCGATTTACAACGTGTTTATTTATTATTGTTCAAAGCTATAGTTGGGTACACCCGAATTGAAATTTATTTATCGTGACCATGTCACGGGAACCATACTCATGGCCACGATGAATTATTCAATCGCGCCTAAAGCAAGCTACGATATTCATTAGAAACTGGTGGTAACAAGTTCAAACTAGGAGAATTTCAGTTATCAATTTACTCCAAAACTTCTCCACAAATAGTGGCAAACTTCAACAAAACTTCAGAACTTCGAAGTCTTAGCGCAAAGATAACTGGTGTACAATGCAGGATTTACTTTCAAACATTGCCCCACAAATAGCTCATAGATTGAATTAAAATCAAGAAACAATGCTTCTACAATCAAGGATTGATCCCAACAGAACTTTCATCAGCATACAAGAATTTTGACAAGAGAATTTCAACTTGAACTCTAAATATTTCAACAGTAAAGTCCAATGACACAACTTAGATCATACAATTTCCAACAAGAAACTCAATTCGAACCATCCATTCACTGATTCACTACAAGCAATTCTAATTTTCTATCCCGAATTCGACCCTCACTCAAAAATTGTGAAACCATATCTATTGAAGCTCAAGTTTAATATGGAAGCCATAAAATCCAAATTCAAACGAGTATTAAAGTCAACCCAAATGATGGACAAATTTCCAGAAGAAACCAACGAAATAGGTAGCTATAATCATATGAATTAATCAACAACATATTACAAACACAATACACTACATTAAAATCAAGGAGGAAAACAGAGTGAACATGTTGCACTCTCAAATCTGGAGTGAGCTTCAGGAGAAGATACCAGGGGAACAGATATTGTCTGCACAAGAAAACCTCGAAAATTGATCTCACATACACAAGGAGAAGATAGTGCACTTATCCCTGATTTTGCACCAGTAGCTGTCCCACGCACTCTCAACCCTAGTGACCCTATTGAAGCCTAATGAAAGCTTGATTATGTGAAGCTTTGATTAATTTCGTTTGGAATCAAATACAAATGAATTCGGACGCGAAATCTGAAGTAGACGGAATCCACAATGCAACACGAACAAGCAGCCACAGAAGGAATCTCGAATTGAACCTCTTGCCAACGACAAATCGACGACCAAATGAAACAGAATTCAAAGGGAAGTAACAAAACATCCATCGATGCCATGAATGAACTCATGAGCAGCTTATTAAACCTCTCAATTGGATGATTAGACACATGGAACTACAGAACTTTAAAACTAAACAAATTGAGTTGAGGGCGAACATGAGACATCAGAGAAAGTTGCTAAGCTCAATTCCGGTTTAAACGTAACATGAACAAACAGGATCTATTCATGAAAAATCACAAGCAATTGTATGACGGCCTCACACTTTGTTAACAATCACAGAACAAATTCCAATATCACTTGTAAAATCCAAAATTAACAGCTCCTGAGCTGAGTTTTAATTAATAGAGTTTTTGTAATTACAGCAAGTGAATCGAGCCAAATTGAATGAATCGCAATAGAGGATTTCAAACATAATCACCAAAGGGAAGCAGGGAACCTCGACCGGAACCTACGACGAATTCAAAACTCAAGCTCGCTAGAATGTGATGGAGTTTATGGTTGCTGGTGTCAGGGGTCTGGAGGGGACGGACTATGGTCGTTTCGTGTACGGCCGTTCATGGTGAAGATCGGATGGGGGCTTCTGCGTGCACTTAAGGTGTAGAGGAGATGAGTGAGGGTGGTGTGTGCTAGTTTTCGGCGATGGGGGGTGCGGGCGGTGTTGCTGGCGGCTTGGTGGTCGCATGGTCAGTATTGCTGAAGCTTAGTATTGTGAAGCTTTGTTTTGTCTTTTTCGTTATTTAGGTTATGAAAATCTGTATATCCTCCCCTAGGGAACGGCTGGTCCTCTCTTTAAGACTAGGTTCTCTTTCTTAATTAGGGATCCTCCAATGTTAGTGGGTTGGGGAATGGGTAATGGGCTTGGGATTATGGGCTAAGATGGCTTGTGGGTTTTGGGTTGGGTCTATGTATTATTATATTAAAATTGAGCTAAAAATCAAAATTCATAAACTATAGACCCAAATCCAATTCTTCTTGTACAATATATGAAACACCTATAAAAATGTAAAATCACTCCTAATTAATTAAAATAAACTATTAAAGATAAACCTAAAATGAAACTGTTTTTTGGTATTTTTCAAGATTATGTAAATATTAAAACTCTAGTAAAATAGTATGACTACAAAATATAATGAAACTAATTTTTGTAATTTTTATTTTTGTGATAAAATAATGTAAAAGAGTCAAAACTAACTGAAATAGCAATATTAGGCCTAAACTAAATATTTAAATGCTAAAATATGTAAAATCTTGGAGAAGGTCAAAAATTACATGTCTACAGCGCCTAACATTGAACCAGCTAGGCAAGCCAACGTTTTTGATTGTTTTACCTTTTTCCTTTATCTTTAACTAATTAACATATGATATAAGAGAATCAGCGGAAAACAAAATGCGGAAGTACAGAATTTAACAGTTTAACTTAATACAATTACGAATCCATAATAAAACTCCATCCAGAACTGGTATCACAATCTCATGGACTGTCTAAGAATACTACAAATAGTGGTCTGAACAAGGAAAATACACATATGTCTAAGAAATAGATAAAAACAAAATGGAAAAATGATAGAAGGGGACGCCAAGGCGTGACGCCTGCAGGACTACCTTGGGTCTCCACTGGACTAAAGCAGCAACCTCGAATTACGGTCTGTAGGGTCCAGTATCGGGATCTACATGTCACAACCCCGATTCCCCACCTCGGGAGTTGTGATGGCACCTACTCGTGAAAGCTAAGTAAGCCAATTATTAAGGTTCTACACGTTTAACAGTCAACCCAAAAGATATAAACCAAAACTAAAGTTTAACAGATTATAAGTGCGGAAGAGTTATAGCATATTCAAATAAACCAATACAAGTCTACCCATGAATTTGGTGTCACAATATCACGAATATCTATTATTTTTACTACAACCATTGGTCTGGAAAGAAAGATACAACTGTTCTCAGAATGAAAGAGACAATAGAAAAACTGAAAAGGAGGACTCTAGGCTCTGCGGACGCCAGTAGATCTACCTTGGTCTCCCTGAACTGAAGGCAGCTACCTCAGCTACTCACTAGGTTCGGTACCAAAAATCTGCACAAAAGAGTGCAGAGTGTAGTATCAGTACAACCGACCCCATGTACTAAGTAAGTGTCGAGCCTAACCTCAGCGAAGTAGTGACGAAGCTAGGACACGACTATCAAATAAACCTGTGCAGTTAAATCATATACAGATAAATCATAATAACAGGAACCAACAGAATAAAGTGGAAATGGGACATGCTGCGGGGAATAACAGGTTCTAACAATAAGCCAGTAAAGAAGCATAAATAATGAAGCACAATGAACATCATATTTAAACCAATAAGATAATGAAACGGTAACACGTGTACGGCATCACCCTTCGTGCTTTTACTTGCATCCTCACCATATGAAATATCATAAATGGCACTACATCACTCTTCGTACATTACCTCACATAATCATGGCACGGCATCACCCTTCGTGCGTTAACACTCATAATATAGGCATGGTATCACCCTTCCTGCTTTACACTCTCTCACAATATCATGCACGGCATCACACTTCGTGTTTTACACTCTTTCACAATATCATGCACAGTATCACCCTTCGTGTTTTACACTCTCTCATAATATCAGGCACGACATCACCCTTTATGCTTTACACTCTCTCACAATATAATGCATGGCATCACCCTTCGTGCTTTACACTCTTCCTCACCCAAACAATAGAAACAATATATATCCCTGCAAGGGAAACCAACAATATCAACAAAACATCCTCGTAAGGGATTCAACTACACCAATCTTGTTTCAACAAATTTCTTTACAAAATGAAACTTCAATTTGAATCAATACTCAACAATAGTCAATTACCAAGAAACTTTCATAAGCTTTGTTCAATATTACTAAGCATCAATTGAGCATGATTGGTACATGACAAGTTCACAAATCATGATTTAAGACTCACGGGCATGTTTGACACCAATGTATAGATACTCGTCACCATACCTATATGTCGTACTCGATACAAACACATAGCAAATATACCACAACTCCTATTCCCTCAATCTAAGGTTAGGCCAAACACTTACCTCGAATCCACGGACAAGATTAAGGTTCAGCTACCGCTTTACCTCTCGGTTCCATTTCCAATTCGATAATTGCTAAATAAACCAATTCCAATGCATGAAAATAGATTTCCCATTGTTTTCCCCAAAAAGTCAAAAATCGATCCCAGGCCCACTTGGTCCAAACCCAAAATTCAGACAAAAACATGATTACCCATTCACCCCCGAGCCCGGATATACAATTGGTTTTGGAATCTGACCTCAATTTGAGGTCTTAATCCCCAAATTTTGATATTCCTAAGCTCTACCCAAAATTCCTAATTCCACCATGAAAACCCTATATTCTAGGATAAAATCTTGTAAAAAGAAGTTAAGGAGTGAAAGAAATGAGTTTAAAATCACTTACTTGTGTTTTGGGAAAGAAAGAGTGTTTGAAAAATCACCTCTTATGTTTTAGAGTTTTGAAAAATAAAAAATGGATGAAAGGTCTCGTTTATATATACCCCTCTCAAATCCTCATCGTTGACCGCAGAAAAAGGACTGTGGCCGCGAAGCTCTACTGCGGACCGCGAAATATCGAGCGTGGCCGTGGAAGTTTGGCCTTGCCCACCGTTGACCACAAAAATCCCACTGCGGCAGCGGAGACCCCAGCGCGGTCGCGAAAAGTCACCGCGGACCGCGAACCCCAGTTTAGAGACCTGCAACTTTACTGAACCTGCAACAGCTATCTTTCTAAGTCTAAATTCACTCGGTGGCATATCCATAACTCACCCGAGCCCTCGGGGCTCCAAACCAATCTTGCACGCAAGTCTAAAAATATTATATAGACTTGTACGTGCGATCAAATCATCAAAATAATATTAACAACTACGAAATAAACCTCAAATTCATGAAATTATCCAAGAACATTGAAATTTGTATTTTCTCAACGATAGGTCCGTTTTACACCAAACCACTTTCGATTCTTATCAAATTTCACAGATTCAACTTAATTATTATTTTAAACTTATACCGGACTCCAGAACCAAGATACATGCCCCGATACCATCAAGAAAATGCATCAATTCATTTCTGAAAGCCTTGATATTTTTCAGCAAACAATTATTTTTAAAAATTCTATTTTCGGGCTTGGGACCTCGGAATTCGATTCCGAGCATATGCCCAAGTCCCATATTCTACTACGGACCCTATAGGACCGTCAAATCATGGGTCTGGGTCCGTTTTCTAAAAATGTTGATCAAAGTGAACATTAACCAATTTTAACGGCCAATTTCATTATTATTCTTAAATTTCACATAAAAGCTTTCCGAAGACGCGCCCAGACTGCGCATGCAATACGAGGTGTTAAGGCCTCGGAACGCAGTTTTGACTTCTCAAACAAGCGATGACCTTTAGGGTCATCACATTCTCCACCTCTAAAATAATCGTTCGTCCTCGAACGGACATAGAAAAGTACCTGAGTCGGTGAAAAGATGAGGATAACAGCTCCGCATATCGGACTCGGACTCCCAGGTCGCTGCCTCATCAGGCTGACCTCTCCATTCCACACGAACTGAAGGGAATTTCTTTGATCTCAACTGACGAACCTACTGGTCTAGAATGGCTACTGGCTCCTCCTCATAGATCAAGTCATTGTCTAACTGGACAGTGTTGAAGTCTAACACGTGGGATGGATCGTTGTGATACTTCCGAAGGATGGACACATGAAACACTGGGTGCACAGCTGATAAACTTGGCGGCAACACAAGCCTATAAGCTACCTCTCCCACACGATCAAGAATCTCAAAAAGATTGATGAATCTAGGGCTTAGCTTGCCCTTCTTACCAAATCTCATCATGCCCTTCATGGGCGACACCCGAAGCAACACTCGCTCACCGACCATGAATGCCACATCACGAACCTTGCAGTCAGTGTAACTCTTTTGCCTAGACTGAGCTGTACGAAGCCTATCCTGAATGATCTTAACCTTATCCAAGGTATCCTGTACTAGATCTGTACCCAGCAACCGAGCCTCTCCCGGCTCAAACCATCTAATCGGCGACCGACATCGCCTACCATATAAAGCCTCATAGGGAGCTATCTGGATGCTCAACTGGTAAATATTATTGTAGGCAAACTCTGATAATGGCAAGAACTGATCCCACGAAGCTCCAAAGTCAATAACACATGCTCGGAGCATATCCTTCAAAATTTGAAAAGTACGCTCGGACTGTCCGTCCATCTGAGGATGAAATGTTGTGCTCAACTCAACCCATGTGCCCAACTTATGCTGAACTACTCTCTAGAAATGTGAGGTAAACTGTGTACCTCGATTAGAAATGATAGACACTGGCACACCATGAAGACGAACGATCTCCCAGATATAAATCTCTGCCAACCGCTCTGAAGAATAGGAGACTGCCACAGGAATGAAATGTGCTGACTTAGTCAGCCTATCCATAATAACCTACACTGCGTCGGACTTCCTCTAAGTTCGTGGGAGTCCAAAAATGAAATCCATAGTGATACGCTCCCACTTCCACTCAAGAATCTCAATCTTCTGGAATAAACCACCAAGTCTCTAATGCTCGTATTTTACCTGCTGACAATTCAAACAACGAGCTACCTATGCAACAATATCCTTCTTCATCCTCCTCCACCAATAATGCTGCCGCAAATCCTTATACATCTTAGCGGCGCCCGGATGAATAGAATACCGGGAACTATGTGCCTCCTCTAGAATCAACTTACGAAGTCCATCCACATTAGGCACACAAATACGACCCTGCATCCTCATAAATCCATCATCTCCAATTGTAACCTTCTTGGCACCCCCGTGCCGTACCGTGTCCCTAAGTACAAGAAAATAAGGATCATCATACTGCCGGTCTCGGATACGCTCAAATAATGAAGAACGAGCGACTGTGCAAGCTAACGCACGACTGGGCTCAGAAACATTCAACCTCACGAACTGATTGGCTAAAGCATGGACATACAAAGCAAGCGGCCTCTCACCGACCGGAATATACGCAAGACTGCGCATACTGGCTGACTTCCTACTCAAAGCATCGGCCACTACATTGGCCTTTCCCGGATGATACAAGATGGTGATATCATAGTCTTTCAATAGCCCCAACCACCTCCTCTGTCTCAAATTGAGCTCCTTTTGCTTGAACAATTATTGCAAACTCTTGTGATCCGTGAACACCTCACATGACACGCCATAAAAATAATGCCTCCATATCTTCAGCGCGTGAACAATGGCTACTAGCTCTAAATCATGAACTGGATAATTCTTCTCGTGGATCTTCAACTGTCGTAAAGCATATGCAATAACCTTGCCATTCTGCATCAACGCCGCACCAATTCCAATACGATATGCATCACAATACATTATATATGGCCCTGAACCTGTGGGCAAAACCAATACCGGCGTCGTAGTCAAAGCTGTCTTGAGCTTCTGAAAGTCGGCTCACACTCGTCCGACCACCTGAAATGGGCATCCTTCTGGGTCAACCTGGTCATCGGGGCTGCAATAGATGAAAACCCCTCCACAAACCGATGGTAATAGCCCGCCAAACCCAAGAAACTCCGGATCTCTATAGCTGATGTGGGTCTAGGTAAGTCCTTGACTGCCGCAATCTCTTAGGATCCACCTAAATACCCTCTGCTGATACAACATGACCCAAGAATGCAACTGAACTCAACCATAACTAACATTTCGAAAACTTAGCATATAACTGACTATCCCTCAAAGTATGGAGAACGACTCGAAGATGTTGCTCATGCTCCTCCCGGCTGCGGGAATAGATCAAAATATCATCAATGAAGACAATCACGAAGGAATCCAAATAAGGCTTGAATACTCAGTTTATCAAATCCATGAAAGATACTGGGGCATTTGTCAACCTAAATGACATCACTAAGAACTCATAATGCCCGTACCGAGTGCGAAAAGCTGTCTTAGGGACATCGGATGCACTAATCCTCAACAGATGGTAGCCAAATCTCAAATCAATCTTCAAAAATACTTTGGCACCCCGAAGCTGGTCAAATAAATCATTGATCCTCGGTAATGGATACTTATTCATGATTATGACCTTGTTCAACTGCCGATAATCTATGTACATCCTCATCGACAGAATAGAAATGGGTTGAGCGCCCAGAGCCAAATCAATGCAAAAGTCAATATCCCTGTCCGGTGGCATCCACGGCTGGCCTGAAGGAAATACCTCTGGAAACTCACGAACAACAGGCACAGAATCGATCGAACAGACCTCAACACTAGAATCACGAACATATGCCAAATAAGCCAAACACCCTTTTTCAACCATACGCCGAGCCTTTATATAAGAAACAACCCTACTGACAGAATGACTGGGAGTCCCTCTCCACTCCAATCGAGGAAAATTCGACAAGGCTAAGGTCATGGTCTTGGCGTGACAGTCCTGTAGACATGTGATTTTTTTACCCTCCCCAAGATTTTTCATATTTTAACACATAAAAATTTAATTTAGGCCTAATATAGCTATTTCAACTAATTTTTACTCTGTTACTTTATTTTATTACAAGAAAATAAAAATTACAAAAAAATAGTTTCATTAATGATTTTAGTCATTTTTAATCTTGAAAAATACCAAAAATAACATTGTTTTAACGGTCAGTCTTATTTTAATAGTTATTTTATTTAAGTAGGACTAATTAATAAATGAGGTCGTATTTTAATCTCGTTCGCAGGGAAAGAATAAAACTTGGGCTTGAGCAACCCATTTTTAGGCCTAATTTTGGACCTAGCCCATAATTCCTAGGTCCATACTCTTTAACGTAAAAAAAACCTACAAATACCCTAGACTCTAGCACCCTAGAAAGGCCTAAAAACCATACAATTAGCTGTTTTGTGATAGCCTAATGCCTAGCAGTTGATATATACACAAAGAACGGAAACCTAGAGAGACTAGAAAAAACTGCGCTGCAATTCAAGATATCCAAAGAAAAAGATCCCCCCACGTTGTCTTCTCTAGGGAACCTAAACCCCATCGTTCTTCTTCTTCGAGCAAACGACCCCCCCCCATCGGTTCATCTTCTCAAAACCCAACCAGCGAAAGCCACCGAGACCACCATAGTTCACCGGAAATCCAGCAGAAATAGTGACAAGCTCGCCGGAAAACGAGCTGAAACAACCACCAAAACCTCGCCCGGACACTACTACTTCTTCTTTCTTTTGCCAGTTAAACATTAGGACTTTGCTCGATTCAAAAATCAGTCCAGCGACCTATCATAATGTGAAGTTATCTGCGCTTAAGACCATGTTGAGATCTGTCGAGTTGAAGATTGTTGTTTGGAGCTTCGGTCAAAGGTTTCCGTTCGAGGTTTTCTAAGGAGGTCGATATTGAGGGCTGGTCCATGGTCCTATCCGTTTATGTTTGTTCAAGTTATTAAAAATCAAGTTTTAGATGAGGAAAAGTTACGTTGAAGTTCAAAGATGCAATATAGAAATTAGTATGGTAATTTTCTATTTATGTCTTTGCCACATGTCTTTTGATTCATTTTTATTTTATATTTTTTTTATTTTGTATCCTTTGATTAAGTTCTATTAGGTGTTTTATAAATTAGTTTGGCGTTAATTTATTCATTCAGTACTAGGCTAGTATAATACGTTTTGTTTATCTCATGATAATTTCGTTGCAGCTTTGTCATGTTTATCAGTATAAGTGTCGTTTTATAGGGCTAATATAATTTCTAGAATAATGCCTTACAACAAATCTCAAAACTAGTTTGGGATTACAAACATCGTAGAGGCGCGATTAATAAATCATTGTGACTATGGGTACGGTTCCCGTGACATAGTTACGATGCCTAATTCCAAAATTCGGGGGTGCATTTTATGTTACCCGATTATAACAACTTCGAATAATAAAACCTTTTGAAATAATTTGAGGTGTGCCATGCCAAATAAAATCCCTAAGTGCATGGCCCTCATAAAACTAGCTAGCTTTTATAGAAAAATTGAGGTGTGCCATGTTGAATAAATTCCCAAAGCCCATGACCCTCACTTAATTAATTTTCAACTCTTTGAAATCGAGGTCCGCCATTAATTGAATTTTCTCTGGCCCTCGCAAACCTTGTTATTAATCTGAAATTTCGTAGTTGCTTTAGGCGCACCATGAAAATTGACTTTCTTTTATTTATTAAATTCGGGTGTGTATTTCATGAGACCCAATTACATTTCTTAACAACGTTAAATAAAACGTGTCACGAACTGCGGGTGCATTTCATGTGGCGTGGTTCAAGACGTGTTTTAAATAACGGTGAATCTTCCTAAAAATAATTAAAAGTGGTTAATAAGTTAAAATGTGCCATCGGTTAAAATATGTATTAAAATCAGATAATAGGCCAATTTAATAGTTTAAGCGACCGTGCTAGAACCACGGAACCCCGAAATTCCTAGCACCTTTTTCCGGGTTAACAGAATTCCTTACTTAGAATTCTGGTTCGCAGACTTTAAAATGAAAGTCAAATTTCCTCGATTTGGGATTTAAAATAAACCGGTGAACATCAATTAAACTATTCCTAGTGGCGACTCTAATAAATAAATAATCCTATTTTGAATAATATCACTTAAATTGAAAAAACTCCCTTATACCTCTCGGGGGTATAAAAAGGAGGTGTGACAGCTCTGGCGACTCTGCTAGGGATCTATAACCCAGAACTTTTGGTTCAGGGTTCAACAATTCGAGCATAGAATAACTGTTATAGTTGGCTTGTTTTACATGTTGAGTCTAATGTGCTAAATGCCGCTTTTTACCGCTTTGATATTGTTTGGACTGTATATAAATTGCTACAAAACCCTCCTCTCTCTATGTCTTCTAAATCATCTGGGAAGTGTGCACTTCGTGTGACTTCTTTTCTGTTAGAGTCATATCCCAAATTTAGAACGAGGTTCGGACAAGTTGCAAAGCCGGTGAAGCTTCTGTATTCCCGGTACGCCGCCCCCCTCGGCTCGAGCTGTCCGCTCGGGTAAGCCAGGTCTAGAACAAATAATCCCAGATTTTTAAACCTAGAATAATATAGCCTCATGTCGGATCCCTAGTAGGTACATTTGTTTGCATCACGTGCATCTGACTTTGGGGACTCAACACAGGTGTTGGGTCCGTCTAGGACAGGCGTACCCAAATTAAAAAGACCATCCTGATGCATCTTACGTACTACTTGCGCATCTGTTTGTTTTGGCTTGCATGTTGACCGACTTCTAGAATAGGGAAAGAAAATAAAAAAATGAAAAATAAAATTAAAAAAAAAGTGAGAGGTAGGTATTTAGAAAATTCTGAAACTCTGCCAAAATTCTGGAAAAAGAAAAAAGAAAAAAGTCATTTCAAATGAGCCAAATTTCAAGTGCCATGTTTCCCGTGTACCGTCAAAACTGACCGAACTACGCGGGTCTGATTCTCACCGAATGTGAGATACGTAGGCAAACCTCATCGATTCCGACCCCAATTTTCAAAAAAATCCAAGAAAAATATTTTTCTTTAGTCCCTTCTTTAAAAATCTTTCCTTAGAAAATTCAAAAAAAAAAGTAGTTTTAAACTCAAAAAATTGGTTTCCTTTTTTCTAATGTCTTTCATGCGAAAAAAGAAAAATCAATAAAATCAAAATCCAATTTGAAGTATTTTTCCAAAAAAAAAAAAGACAAATCCAAAAAAATCAGAAACAAAAATCCAACAATACTCTTTAGATGTCTTTCTTTTGTAAATGTCCATAAAAATTTTTGAAAAATTAAAATCCAAAAATATTTTCGTTTTTCTTTAGAAGTGCTTTTGTAAATAAATAAAAACTCAGAAATCCAAAATATTTTCTTAAAAGTCCCTCTTTCGAAAATTAAGAGGCAACATCCAAAATCCAAATATATTTTCTTTCTTCTTTAGAAAAAGAGAAAACAAATGAAAATTCAAACAAAAATATCTTCCTTTTAGTTCCAATCTAAAGAAAGGGAACTTTTAGAAGTCTTTCTTTCAAAAAATAAACAGAAATAATAAAAATCAAAAAAAAATGTTTCCTTTCTTCTTTTAAAGCATTTCTTTCAAAAATTCTAAAAAAAAAACAGAGTTAGGTTATTTACTCTATTCTCGGTCTTCCCGAACTACGCAAGATCTGATTCATGCGGCGTCATGATACGTAGGCAATCCCCATCGAATTCGATCATAGCTATAAAATAATTGAGTGAAAAATAAACTGAAAAAAAGAGAGAAAAGAAAAATTTGAGTGAAAAAGAAAGAAAAGAGCGAAAAAAGGAGCGACAAGAAATAAAGAGTGACAAGCAAAAGAGAAAAAGAGAGTGCCAAAAATAAAAGAGCGGCAAGAACGAGATGAAAAATCAAGAGTGTTCAAAGAGAGGCAGAAATAAAATAAAAGAGGTACATACTGAAAGAGTTAGTTAAGGCCGGGATGAAACATGCAACCATTCAAACACATGGTAGAAGCGTTTAACTGTTAGGTGTATTGCATCCCAACATGCGATTTCCTATATGTTAAATGTCTCAAACTAATAAGGTTGTGGTGTGAGAAAATTAGTCAGGTTCTGTTCAAGTGGTTGGTTTTGTTGGTATGCAGTGATGAACACGCAACCTTGCACGCGGCCACAATATTATACACAAAATCAAGCTCTACCTCCTAGAAATGCCCATCCTTACCAAGCTCCATATAATCCCAAATCAAGTATTCCCAGTACGATCCTCGCCCAAGAGAGCCTTTCAAAAGGAATCAGTTCACCTCTATTAGTGAATCATACTCGGGTTTGTTCCAAAATCTAGTCAGGCGAGGTCTGCTGCAACCGGTGGCCCCAAACCGACCAAACCCCGAGTTCCCCTTGCACTGAGCTGACGCTGAATGTGAATACCACTCTGGAGTAGTGACACATAGTACAGAGGACTGTTGGACCCTTAAAAGGGCGGTTGAAGATTTGATTGAAGTTGAAAGAATCGTTTTTCGGGATGAAGAAGCTCCTGATGTGATGAACAATCTGTTGAATGCTCACAACATTGGGCCAATAGTCGAAATGATTTGTGAAGCTGGGGAATTTGATCTGGCACTGAAGGCCATTGCAGCCATTGCCGAGATAGAAGAAAAGCCAAAAAATGGTCGCCAAGCATGAAAGTTCCCCATCAAACGGGAGTCTTAGTAGCCAGTTTTGCTATCCTTTCTGCATCCGGATTATCCCAGGGTGTGATCCGGATGTTTTACCTTATTGTCTTACTTTCTCATGCAAACCCTTCTATCTTCAAAAAATTGAAAAAAAAAATTCTAAAATCAAAAATCAAATGAAATTAATATTTCATTGTCCAGGAATGTCTCTTTTCTTAATCTTGTCATTTTTCTTTCTTATTCTGTTTTTAGTTCTGTTAAATGCAGATTCAATAACATGACATGCTTGCGGACTTCATGCCCAGATCCTGAAAGCTATCTCGAAATAATGAATCAAGGATTAGATCGCAATGAAGATAAAGTTTAAGAAAATAAAACAAAGAGTTGGAAACACTGAAGGAAAATTGGTTCTCGGATTGGAAAGGTCCATACATTGCAACAAGAGTACTGCCAAAAGAGTGTGTTACACTTGGGACACATCGAAGGAAATGTCACTGAAATAACTGTCAATGCAAATGCAGTCAAAAGGTACTATGTTGGATCCTCCATATAGTACTAATATTCTCCAATTGGGATGACGAAGGCTTTCATTCTCGCTACCCAAATACTATCAACCCTTTGCAAACCCTTTGAGCCTGCTCCCATTCTTTGATCACCCTCTTTGGAACCTGAAAGTGTTATTGAAAAATGAAATGATGAAAAAAAAAAGAAAAAAAATACAAAAAAAAGAGGAAGAAAAGAAAAAGAAAATGAAATGAAATGAAAAAAATGAAAAAAAGAGAGAAAAAAGGAAAGGAAAAAGAAAGAGAAAACAAAACAAAACAAAACAGAAAAACAAAAGAAAATCAAAAACAAAGTTTCCTGAACTACGTTCGACTTGATTCCGAAAGGATACGTAGACAGCCTCTCTCTAAGGTTCAGTCACACCAAAACAAAAATTCAAATTCCCCAAGAAGTGAAACTGGGGCAGATGTTGTAATCATCCGGCGATGATCCCGCCTGAATGGTTCCAAAGTTGTAATTTGATCCAAATGATTTTTATCCAAATCATTTCAAGTCCACTTGGATCCGATGCAATAAAAATGAGAGAAATAAAATGAGAGAGTTTTATTGGTGAAAACCCACATGAGGCGATGATAAGTGGAGAAATGAAAAACGAGAGAGTCTTGTTAGTGAAAACTCGTAAAGAGCACTATAAGTAGAGAAGAGAAATGAGAGAGGTCAGCTCGTGAAAACCCGTAAAGGGCGCCTCTGATCGAAAAGAAGATCCTCACAGCTATCAGCACCGACAGAGTCTTGGCAAGGTTTCTCGATTTTGAGGCAAAAATTGTGATGAATTTCTGAGAGTGGGACAGTTTACAAAGATCATGCATCCAGTCCAAAAGGCATGTCATGTTCATTGAAGTCCGCATGTACTCCAAATAAGTCCTTCTTTTCTTTCCCCGAAAGGGACACTTCTTGTTTTAAACTCATTCTCCATTTCATTATTTGTTTTCTTTGAATCCCTTTCGGTCTAACATTGTTCCGAAACTAAGACAAAGAAATGATGGCAAGACTGATTTATAGGGTTCTCATTTGGCGCGAACTAATGTGCAGAAAGGCACCCAGCCTCGTCACGGGCATCAAGTCGACCCCGACTAGCCATGGTGGTCGATTCTTCAAAATCAAAACTCTTGGAAAGAGAAAATCAAATAGAGCGCCTATAAAGGCAAATGAAGTTGAAAAGGTTGAGTCCCACGTGGCTAACCGTCTCGGCAAAGAGTTGAAAAAATAAAAAGCCAAGGTACCCCAAATGCTCTGAATTTGAAGTTGGGAGAAAGAAGCCAGAAAAAAGGCCTACGAAGACGAAATAAAGTTGGAAAAGTTTAAGTCCCACGCGACTAGCCGTTGCAGTAAAGTTTGAGGAGCTGAAAGTTCCCCAATGCTCCGAAGAAAATAAAAGAAAAAAAATGATGAAAAAAAAATATATAAAAAAATAAAGAAAAAAGAGAAATCAGAAGGGAAAGGCCTACGAAGGCAAGATAAAGTCGAAAAGGTTGAGTTCCACCAACCAATCATCATGAAAAAGTTTGGAAAAGCCAGAGTTTCTCCAGAGTTAGAAAAGCAATCGGTATTCAGGAAGCAACCAGTTGCAGTTGAAAGAGCCGAGATCAAGTTATCAAAATTATCAAGGCCACAAAACCAACCACCGTTTCAAACTAACAATTGTTCTTTGTTTAAAAACATAAAACAGGTGCAATCCAAAGCAACCTTGCGAGAAGTAGGTGCAACCAAAGAGAAACTACGCAAGGGCTAGAAATAGCTTTGCAGCAATAATCAATCCAAAAGGGAAGTCCCCTCCAAATTATTTCCCGTATTTACTCATTCCATGAAATAAAGGAAGAAACAAAAAAAAACAAAAAAAAAAGAAGAAAAGAGATAAGAAGAAAACTCAAAAAAATGGTAGCCTAGGATCCCCAATCTCTATTTATGCTTTTCCAACATAGGGTTTCCACTCCCTAGTTGATCTTATTTTAGACATAGGGTCTCCACTCCCTAGTCGCCTTTTGCCAACATAGGGTCTCCACTCCCTAGTTGAGATTCTTTTAGACATAGAGTCTCCACTCCCTAGTCGCCTTTTGCCAACAGAGGGTCTCCACTCCCTAGTTGAGTTTATTTTTAGCCATAGGGTCTCCACTCCCTAGTCGCTTTTCCAACATAGGATACACAATCCTGACTTTAATTGCTTTCAATAAAGAAGTAGTTTAGAATTTTGTTACAATAACTCACAAAATTTTCCTAGTGAAAACTAAGGCAGAAAATTTCGTTCGTTTGTCTTTTTTGGTGCCTGAACAGGTTTCTACCGTAAGGCACAAGGTTTGAGATGACCAAAAGAAGAAGTCTCAATCCAAATAAAAGAAAAGAAGAAAAGAAAAAGAAGTGAACTCAAAGTGCAGAAGCTGAGAAAAGATGTGGAATGCTCAAGACATAATTGAAGTCACAAGCTTTGCATGTCCTGCCTTGATCCGAGAAGTTGGAAGAAGATTGAACCAACACATGCAACTAACAAGCATTAAGATTGAGATCAAAGTCCGCATGAAGAACCAACCAAGACTCAAGATCAAGCTTCAGAAGACTCATAGATAGGAATTTTGTAACTCGTAGCTGATAGGCTTAGTTAGTCTTTTTAATTTTTGATTTTGATGTAATAACAGGACCGCGGACCAGAACCTCGACGACACCTCACTCGGTTCTCAATCTCGGTACTCCATCACCTCATTCACTTCTGAACTTCACGTGGCCTGATTCCTTTATAGCCAAGGATATATAGGCAGCTCCGATCCAGGGCTCAGTCACATTCTCCTTTCTTTTGGTCTCCTTAAATAAGGGTCGGGTCAAAAACCTGTCTAGTCATTCTTTGTCTGAAAACTCTTCGCGTTTCCAGTCAAAGAAGGGCAGCTGTAGACATGTGATTTTTGACCCTCCCCAAGATTTTTCATATTTTAGTACATAAATATTTAATTTAGGCCTAATATAGCTATTTTAACTAATTTTTACTCTGTTACTTTATTTTATTACAAAAAAATAAAAATTACAAAAAATAAATAGTTTCATTAATGTTTTGTAGTCATTTTTAATCTTGAAAAATACCAAAAATAACTTTGTTTTAACGGCCAGTCTTATTTTAATAGTTATTTTATCTAAGTAGGACTAATTAATAAATGAGGTCATATTTTAATCTCGTTTGCAGGGAAAGAATAAAACTTGGGCTCGAGCAACCCATTTTTAGGCCTAATTTTGGACCTAGCACATAATTCCCAAGCCCATAATTCCGAGGCCCATACCTCTTAACCTAAAAAACCCTACAAATACCCTAGACTCTAGCACCCTAGACATGCCTAAAAAAACCATACAATCAGCCGTTTGGTGATAGCCTAATGCCTAGCAGCTGATATATACACAAAGAACGGAAACCTAGAGAGACTAGAAAAAAGCTGCGCCGCAATTCAAGATAACCAAAGAAAAAGATCCCCCCACGTCATGTTCTCCAGGGAACTAAACCCCATCGTTCTTCTTCTTCGACCAAATGATCCCCCCCCCAATCGGTTCATATTCTCTAATACCCAACCAGTGAAAGCCACCCAGACCACCATAGTTCGCCGGAAATCTAGCAGAAATAGTGACAAGCTCACCGGAAAACGAGTTGAAACAACCACCAAAACCTCGCCTAGACAGTACTGCTTCATCTTTCTTTTGCTAGTTAAACATTAGGACTTTGATCGATTCAAAAATCAGTCCAGTGACCTATCATAATGAGAAGTTATCTGCGCCTGAGACCATGTCGAGATCTGTCGAGTTGAAGATTGTTGTTTGAAGCTTCGGTCAGAGGTTCCCGTTCGAGGTATTCTGACGAGGTCGATGTTGAGGGCTGGTCTATGGTCCTATCCGTTTCTGTTTGTTCAAGTTATTACAAATCAAGTTTTAGATGAGGAAAAGTTACGTAGAAGTTCAAAGATGCAATATAGAAATTGGTATGGTAATTTTCTGTTTATGTCTTTGCCGCATGTCTTTCGATTCATTTTTATTTTATATTATTTTTGTTTATTTTGTATCCTTTGATTAAGTTCTATTAGGTGTTTTATAACTTAGTTTGCGTTAATTTATTCATTCAGTGCTAGGCTAGTATAATACGTTTTGCTTATCTCATGACAATTTCCTTGCAGCTTTGTCATGTTTATCAGTATAAGTGTCGTTTTATAGGGCTAATATAATTTCTAGAATAATGCCTTACAACAAATCTCAAAACTAGTTTGGGATTACAAACATCGTAGCTTGCTTTAGACGCGATTAATAAATCATTGTGACTATGGGTACAATTCCCGTGACATAGTTACGATGCCTAATTTCAAAATTCGGGGGTGCATTTCATGTGACCCGATTATAACAACTTCGAATAATAAAACCCTTTGAAATAATTTGAGGTGTGTCATGCCAAGTAAAATCCCTAAGTCCATGCCCCTCATAAAACTAGCTAGCTTTTATAGAAAAATTGAGGTGTGCCATGTTGAATAAAATCCCAAAACCCATAGCCCTCACTTGATTAATTTTCAATTCTTTAAAATCGAGGTATGCCATTAATTGAATTTTTTCTGGCCCTCACAAACTTTGTTATTAATTTGAAATTTCGTAGTTGTTTTAGGCGCGATATGAAAATTGGCTTTCTTTTATTTATTAAATTCGGGTGTGCATTTCATGTGACCTAATTTAATTTCTTAACAACGTTAAATAAAACGTGTCGCGAACTGCGGGTGCATTTCATGTGGCATGGTTCAAGGCGTGTTTAACGTTGAATCTTCCTAAAAATAATTAAAAGTGGTTAATAAGTTAAAATGTGTCATAGGTTATAATATGTATTAAAATTAGATAATAGGCCAATTTAATAGTTTAAGCGACCGTGCTAGAACCACGGAACCCGGGAATGCCTAACACCTTCTCCCGGGTTAACAGAATTCCTTACTTAGAATTTCTGGTTCACAGACTTTAAAATGAAAGTCGAATTTCCTCGATTTGGGATTTAAAATAAACCGGTGACTTGGAACACCAATTAAACTATTCCAAGTGGTGACTCTGATTAATAAATAATTTCATTTTAAATAATGTTACTTAAATTGAAAAAACTCTCTTATACCTCTCGGGGTGTAAAAAGGAGGTGTGAGAGTCCAACACAGCATGATAAGGGGATAACCAGTCCATCCCTAAAATCACATCAAAGTCTACCATATCAAGAAGTAAGAGATCTACACGGGTCTCAAGACCCCCAATAATAACCACACATGAGCGATAGACTCGGTCTACAACAATGGAATCACCCACCAGTGTAGACACATATACAGGTGCACTCAAAGAATCACAAGGCACAACCAAATAAGGGGCAAAATAAGATGACACATAGGAATATATAGACCCCGGATCAAATAGAACTGAAACATCTCTACTACAAACTGAAACCATACCTGTGATAACTGCATCGGAAGCCTTAGTCTCAGGTCTGGCTGGAATAGCATAACATTGGGGCTGGGCCCCACCACCCTGAACTATGTCCCGAGGACGGCCTCCTGCTGGCTGGCCTCCACCTCTAGCTGGTTGGCCTCCACCTCTAGCTGGCTGGCCTCCACCTCTAATGGCCTGACCTCCACCTCTAATGGCCTGACCTCCACCTCTAACACCTCGACTCCTACCTTTAGCTGGCTTAGCGAGCAGTGGAACACTCGGTGCCTGAACCATAGCACGGGAACCCTAATGCTGAGAACTGCTCGAGGCTTGAGGGCAAAACCTAGCAATGTGCCTCGGATCACCACATGTGTAACAAGACTTCGGTTGCTGAGACCACTGACCCTGAAACTGACCTTGACGGCCTGAGTAACCACCATGATAACTCTGGAGCGGAGGTGCACTGATAGGAGCTGGTGGTGCACGATAGGACTGCTGATCGGAATACTGCATATAAGAACCACGGCCACCTGGCGCACCGTGAGAAGCTTGAAGTGCTGAATGAAACGACATGGGAGGATGGCCCCTACCAAAAGAATCTCTGCCTCTAGATGAGGCACCACTGAACCTGCCCGAATGATGGGGCCTCTTGTTAGACCCCTGACTGCTCCCCTGTGATAGAACCATCTCCGCTTTCCTAGCCATATTGGCCGCATCCTGAAAAGAAATCCACTCCCTATCTCCTTAGCCATCTGCAATCGATTCGGCTGAGCGAGTCCCTCAATAAACCTCCTCACCCTCTGTCTCTCGGTGGGAAGTATGATAAGAGCATGACGGTCCAACACAATGAATCTGGTCTCGTACTGAGTGATGATCATAGAACCCTACTGGAGGCACTCAAATTGCCTCCGAGAGTCCTCCCTCCGAGAGACGGCTGGTGCAACCGGAAGTAAGCCTGTCTGGGAAACACTCTCCATAAGGCCAACTAGATGGACCAAAGCATCCTGAAGTACCGGGGTGGCGATGAACCCCTCTGGGACCTGAGCTAGCCCTACTGGAACCGTCTGAGCTGGAGCCTCCTCCTCAAACTCTACCTGAGGCTCCGCCGCTGGTGCTGCTGCTCTAGGCTGGGCCCTGCCCCTACCTCGGCCTCTAGCACGGCCTCGGTCTCATCCTCTACCCCTCGTAGGAGCTTCCACTAGGGGCTTGGGCTGCTGGTCAGCAGATGAAGAAGCACATGTTCTCGCCATCTGCGAAAGAACAGAGTAGAAGTTCAATTAGCATTGAGAGGTCAAATCGCATGGCAAAGAGGAATAGATGTGAAGTTTTCCTAAACTCTGTAGCCTCTGGGGGATAAGTATGGACATCTCCGTACTGATCCCTTAGACTCTACCTAGCTTGTTCGTGAATTGTGAGACCTAAGCAACTTAGAGCTCTAATACCAACTTGTCACGACCCAAATTTCCCATTGTCGGGACCGTGATAGCGCCTAACATTGAACCCGCTAGGCAAGCCAACGTTACTGATTATTTTACCTTTTTCCTTTATCTTTAACAATTTACCCAAATGTAAAGTTTAATAGATTATAAGTGCGGAAGAGTTATAGCATATTCAAATAAACCAATACAAGTCTACCCATGAATTCTGGTGTCACAAAATCACGAACATCTATGATTTTTACTACAATCATTAGTCTGGAAAGAAATACAACTATTCTCAAATTGAAAGAAACAGCAGAAAAACTAAAACAAGGAAGGGGGATTCTAGGCTCTGCGGATGCCAGCAGATCTACCTTGGTCTCTCTGTACTGAAGGCAACTACCTCAGCTACTCACTAGGTCCGGTACCGAAATCTGCACAAAAGGGTGCAGAGTGTAGTATCAGTACAATCGACCCCATGTACTGAGTAAGTGTCGAGCCTAACCTCGGTGAAGTAGTGACGAGGCAAGGACACAACTATCAAATAAACCTGTGTAGTTAAATCATATACAGACAGAATCATAATAATAGGAATCAACATAATAAAGTGGAAATGGGACATGTTGCGGGGAATAACAAGTTCTAACAATAAGCCAGTAAAGAAGCATAAATAACGGAGCATAATGAACATAATATTTACACCAACAAGATAATGTAACGGTAACACGTGCACGACATCACCTTTCATGCTTTTACTCTCATCCTTATCATATGAAACATCATAAACAGCACGACATCACCCTTCGTGCATTACCTCACATAATTATGGCATGGCATCACCCTTCGTGAGTTAACACTCATAATATCGGCATAGCATCACCCTTCGTGCTTTACACTCTCTCACAATATCATGCACAACATCACCCTTCGTGTTTTACACTCTTTCACAATATCATGCACGACATCACCCTTTGTGCTTTACACTCTCTCACAATATATGCACGACATCACCCTTCGTGCTTTACACTCTCTCACAATATCATGCATGGCATCACCCTTCGTGTTTTACACTGTTCCTCATCCAAACAATAGAAACAATATATCCCGGCAAGGGAAATCAACAATATCAACAAAACATCCCGGCAAGGGATTCAGCTATAACCAATCTTGTTTCAACAAATTTCTTTACAAAATGAAACTTCAATTTGAATCAATACTCAACAATAGTCAATTATCAAGAAACTTTCATAAGCTTTGTTCAACATTACTAAGCATCAATTGAGCATGATTGGTACATGACAGGTTCACAAATCATGATATAAGACTCACGGGCATGCTTGACACTAATGTATAGATACTCGTCACCACACCTATACGTCGTACTTGATACAAACACATAGCAAGTAGACCACAACTCCTATTCCCTCAAGCGAAGGTTAGGCCAAGCACTTACCTTGAATCCACAGACAAAATTAAGCTTCAAATACCGCTTTACCTCTCGATTCCACTTTCAATTCGCTTGTATCTAGTCACAAATTACTTAATAATGTTAATAATTTCTAAATAAACCAATTCCAATGCATGAAAATAGATTTTCCATTATTTTTCCCAAAAAGTCAAAAATCAAACTCGGACCCACTTGGTCCAAACTCGAAATTCGGGTCAAAACCCGATTACTCATTGTCATACCTCCTTTTTGCGCGCCCGCCCCGAAGGGTTAAATGCGCGGGTGGAGTTTTTTCAATTTAAGTGACAATATTCGAAATGGGATTATTTATTTAATTCAGAGTCGCCACTTGGGAAAGGTTTGGCTTTTGGTGTCCCAAGTATCTTGAATCCCAAATCGAGGAAATTTTCGACTTTTCCAAATGAAGTCTGCGAACCAGAAATTCTAAGTAAGGAATTCTGTTGACCCGAGGGAAGGTGTTAGGCACCCTCGAATCCCGTGGTTCTAGCACGGTCGCTTAAATTGTTATAATGGCTAAATATCTGATTTAAATACATGTTATGACTTACGTGCTTTTATTAAGTTTAAACCGCTTTTATCATTATCACTTATTTTTATAGAATTGCAACGTCGTGAAAATGCATCTCGAACCACGTCACAATCAATGCGCCCGTGATCGTCAACACATTTGGACTTCGTTGAGATTTGGATTTGGGTCACATCAATGTGCACCCGAATTTCAGAATATGGTTTAATTAAGTCGCGCCTAAAGAGTCTAGCGCGTTATTATTTTTGTGGAAGGCCATGAAATTCGCTAAACGGCCTATCCTGGACTCTAAATAATTATTATGGTTATTTATTGAGGGCCACGCAATTTTGCATTTTTGTTTGGCGAGGCTCGCCTCTATTTTAGAAAAGGATATCCTAAAGTGGCTACATTTCTAACTATGTTTAATCTAAAATAGAAGAAAGAAGATACATGTCAATTCAAGTATATGCTTTGGGCCTAAATCTTATCAATTTCTGATTAGTTATTTGTAAAGTAAAAGACGTCCTACTTTTATGAGAAATGTTCTACTTTGATAAAGAAATTACGTGACAAATGCTATGCTCATATCCAAAACATCTCTTGAATTGAATTCAAACTAGACTCATTTAGGCTAGGTTAAGGGAATTAACCCACTAAGCATTATTATCACTGGGGGTTCGAACGCGCTCCTATATACTGCCTAGCGGGTTTTGACGAAAGAAACTAAAATAAAACAGAACATCATTGTGTAAGGTGGAAGTATCCTATCCTATGCATATCATTATAGCCAAAACAAGAATCTGATCAGTCACTGTGTCAAATATTTGTACATCCTACGTACCACACCATTACTTAACCCATATCAACAAACACTATAAACTAAGATACAAGAGGCTAAAACTCAGCTTAAGCATTAACTAACTGGCATTTTTCACTATTGAATTATACACTGATCAATTCATACGAAAGGAGCAATAGACCACGAGCATTACAGACAGACATTTAAACTTCTTGGAATTCCTTTCATTTCATGCTTTCGAACGGTTACAGTTTACACCCACATAGGATTTGAAATGTGTACCTGGAATGCTGAAATGCAAAGAGGAAGAAGAGAATGATAGGGAAAGGTCAGCAGCAGCAGGAAACCAAATAGTAGCAGCAGCAGCAGGTAACCAAATAGAAACAAAATCCCAGTGCAAGATGCAGTTATAGCCAATGGGCAGAGGCAACAAAAATGACAGCAACAAGCAGAGAAGTGGGCTCAGGATTCAAACGGTCCAACTCCAAAAGAAGGCAAACCAATAAGAACCAAGACAAAAGAAACCTAGCTGATACTTGAGGGGAAATCAGCACTTATTTGAAACAGGTTAAACAAACTGGGAATCGAACAATTAGCAGGAAGAAAAGACAGTTTCTGCTTTCTGTATATCCACCCTCTATCTCCTTTCTTTCCAAAATCTAAAACCAATCTTCAGTTTTGAAATTATACTGAAGTTATTAAAAGAAATCTTTTCCAGTTCCTGTTTTCAGAATTTGAACTCTCAGATGTTCCCTCTCAGTGTCTCTCTCTATCTCTGTATGCTTTGTCTGTATGTATATATATCTGTATGTATTTCAACTCTCTCTTTCAAAAATTCCTCACAGTGTGTGTATTTTTCTCCTCTCAAATCTTCTGTTTTTTTTTTCTATCAGATGTCCTCCTTCCCCTTATAAGCCTTCACATTACCCCTTTTAACAGCCTGTTTAGACTATCACCATACCCCTCCCATGTGCCTTCCATTTTCAGTTCCACTTTAGCTAATTAAGTATTAACCCCATCATTCCCCTGGCAGGCTTAAACTTTCCCATTTTATTAACTAAAAGCAAGCATGGGCAGCAGGATGTAGTCTGACAGCACATGCTGTCAAACCATTTTTAAATCCAAAGCCCTTTTATGCAGGAAACAGGCCGTGCACAATGCACATGCTGTGCACAAATGCACATGCCATCAACTCAGATTTCAATTAACAATCTACCCTCAGATTCAAATATAGCAACTATAAGTGAACCTACTTGATCCTTACTTTGATTCAAACAAAGTTGCAGCAAGCAACAGGTGCAATCGTTAACATTTGAACTACTGAAATTAATTGACGACATTTGTCGACTCGACTATACTAGTTATAACTCATACACTCGTAACAAAAAATCAAACATTTAACAGTATCGACAAGGTTCGCATTACATTGACTGAGCAGAATTGTGCTTCGAGGAACCAGTTAATCAGTACAAATTTGGAATTCAACTAATTGCTCAACAAATACATACATACACACTATCAGGACAAGTAGAAAAGGACACTTAATCAAACAACAAGGGTTCAGGCAAAGTAGACAGGACACAATTAATAGAAACTCAAAACAAAACAGACTTCAACAATCACGAACAGCTTTTAAAACAAATCACACGGACTAAAACAAGTAAAGGAAAGAAAGCAAACTCACCTTAAAACTCGAAAAATCAAAAGTTTTGAACTCGGATTTGGACAGACCTTTCTTAAGGCTGAACGAACTTTAATCGAAGTGTTTCTCAGATGAGAAACACCTCGATTAAGGTCCATTAGGCCTTAATTTCTTTGGCTCGAACAAAACACGGACCAGTGACGAAGAATCACAAAGTTCCAAAACTCAGATCTGGGATTCATGCTTCCCTGATCAGATTCGGACCAAACCAAGTATGGTTTGGTCACGAGGGGGGTCTGGGGAGTGTCTGGTGTGAAGCTGGGGTTAAACGGTGTAGATCGAGTTTTGACTCGAATCTTCAAATGAAGATTCGAGGACCTAGAGGATGATTCGAACTAAACGGTCAACAGGTCTATGTTCAGGGTGGTGAGGGGTTTCTATGGTGTTCAGGGCAAGGTCATCGGCGTTCATGCCGCCGATTTTCATGATGGAGGATACATGGGCGGCTCTAGGGTTTGATGGGGATGAGGTTGAAGACGGGAGCTGGGGTATCAGATGAGGGGGGCAGGGTAAGGTTATAGGCTTATATATGGAATAGGTGGGTTGATCTCAACCGTCGGATCAACTGAAATCAATGGCTTGGATCTAAAGGCCTAGGGGAAACGGTGTCGTTTCAACTAAAGGGGGTTTGGGTTGGTCCGGGTGGAAACGGGTCGGGTTCTGTTCGTGGGTATGGGAAATGTGATCTTGGCCGTTGATCAATCTGAGATCAACGGCCTGGATCAAACTGGATTAAAACGGCATCGTTTGGACACCCTGGGTATCAGGTTGGACTGGACCGGGCAGGCCTGGTTTGGGCATTGTTTGTTTGGGCCAATTTTAATAAATTGGCCCAATCCGGAAGAAGAAGAGAGATTTCTTTTTTCTTTTATTATTTTTATTTCTTTTTCTTATTTATTTTTAAAACAAAACTAAGCAAAAAAAATCAAATTAAAATTAAATACACACTCAATACAATTATTTGCACACACACTAAAATATTTCAAAACAGGTAAAATCAAACAAAAATAAAATCACGGACGAAGATGCCTATTTATGATTTTCTATTTAACGACCGGATTACGGTTCGAATTATGCATGACACACACATTTTTTTGTATTTTGTTTTAATAAAGTAAAAATGGGCAAAAATCGTAAATAACCAACAAAGTGCCAGGTAAAAATCCCAAACTTGTACAGCAGGGCCAATTATTATTATTTTTTATTTCTCTTGGAGCGATTGTCGTGCGAAACAAAAATCACGTGCTCACAGCTGCCCCTCTTTGTTCGGAAACACGAAGAGTTTTCGTGCAAAGATAAAGTGAGCGTGTATGAGCGATTTTTGCCTATGGACCACTCCGTATGAAGCATGTTTTTGAAAGATCTGACTGAATCTTGCTTCAAAGATTTCCTATATATCCTGGGCTAAACAGGAATCAGGTCAATGTAGTTCGAGAAGTTTTGGTAGCTGGGACTACCATGGGATTGCAATGCTTGCTGCTACTGCTGTTGCTGTTGTCACTGTTGCGTCATTGACCGCCTTATTACAACCAAACGAAAATTGGAAACTGAACTAACTACTTATATGCATGTCAACTGCTAGTTACAAGATTCCTATCTATGATTCTTTTACGACTTGATCTTGGGTCTTAGCTGATTTTGCTTGTAGACTCCGATCTGAATCTTGATGCTTGCGAGTTGCGGCGACTTGTTTAATCTCTGGGATACTGAGTGAGACGCGATTGGCAGGGTTCAGGACCTTAATCAAATGTTGGAGTCAATCCGCCTTCCATTTACTCCGATATCTCGGGACATCTTCTTTTTTCTTTTTCTTTTTCTTCTTTGATTCCGAACTGGGACTCATCTCGTGGGTCATTTCGATCCATGTGGCTCGAGGTCAGACCTGCGGGAGAAAACAAACGAACGAAATTTTCTGCCCCAGTTTCACTAGGAATATTTCGTTAATTATTCGCCAGAAAATTCATAAAATTGATGAAAGAGGATATGCATGCTCAGTTCAGGGTTGGAGCCCTAATACCGACTAGCTGGGGAAAGGTTCAGTTTAGGGTTTAAAACCCTAACGCCGAACAAAGGAAGAATTCAGTTTAGGGTTTAAAACCCTAATGCTGACTAAAGGAAAAGGTTCAGTTTAGGGTTTAAAACCCTAATGCTGATTTATGGAAAAGCTCAGTTTAGGGTTTAGAAACCCTAATGCTGACTGGAAGCAAAAGCTCAGTTTAGGGTTTAAAACCCTAATGCTGGCTAAAGCAAAAAGTTCAGTTTAGGGTTTAAAACCCTAATGCTGACTAAAAGGAAAAATTCAGTTTAGGGTTTAAAACCCTAATGCTGGCTGCATGGAAAAGCTCAGTTTAGGGTTTAAAACCCTAATGCTAGCTGAAAGGAAAAAGTTCAGTTTAGGGTTTAAAACCCTAATGCTGACTAAAAGGAAAATTCAGTTTAGGGTTTAAAACCCTAATGCTGATTGCATGGAAAAGCTCAGTTTAGGGTTTAAAACCCTAATGCTGACTAAAAGGAAAATTCAGTTTAGGGTTTAAAACCCTAATACTGATTGCATGGAAAAGCTCAGTTTAGGGTTTAAAACCCTAATGCTGGCTGAAAGGAAAAAGTTCAGTTTAGGGTTTAAAACCCTAATGCTGACTAAAAGGAAAATTCAGTTTAGGGTTTAAAACCCTAATGCTGATTGCATAGAAAAGCTCAGTTTAGGGTTTAAAACCCTAATGCTGGCTGAAAAGGAAAAAGTTCAGTTTAGGGTTTAAAACCCTAATGCTGACTAAAAGGAAAATTCAGTTTAGGGTTTAAAACCCTAATGCTGATTGCATGAAAAAGCTCAGTTTAGGGTTTAAAACCCCAATGCTGGCTGAAAGGAAAAAGTTCAGTTTAGGGTTTAAAACCCTAATGCTGATTGCATGGAAAAGCTCAGTTTAGGGTTTAAAACCCTAATGCTGGCTGAAGGAAAAAGTTCAGTTTAGGGTTTAAAACCCTAATGCTGACTAAAAGGAAAAGCTCAGTTTAGGGTTTAAAACCCTAATGCTGGCTGCATGGAAAAGCTCAGTTTAGGGTTTAAAATCCTAATGCTGGCTGAAAGGAAAAAGTTCAGTTTAGGGTTTAAAACCCTAATGCTGACTAAAAGGAAAATTCAGTTTAGGGTTTAAAACCCTAATGCTGATTGCATGGAAAAGCTCAGTTTAGGGTTTAAAACCCTAATGCTGGCTGAAAGGAAAAAGTTCAGTTTAGGGTTTAAAACCCTAATGCTGACTAAAAGGAAAAGCTCAGTTTAGGGTTTAAAACCCTAATGCTGGCTGCATGGAAAAGCTCAGTTTAGGGTTTAAAACCCTAATGCTGGCTGAAAGGAAAAAGTTCAGTTTAGGGTTTAAAACCCTAATGCTGACTAAAGGAAAAATTCAGTTTAGGGTTTAAAACCCTAATGTTGATTGTATGGGAAAAGCTCAGTTTAGGGTTTAAAACCCTAATGCTGGCTGAAAGGAAAAAGTTCAGTTTAGGGTTTAAAACCCTAATGCTGACTAAAGGAAAAATTCAGTTTAGTGTTTTAAAACCCTAATGCTGATTGCATGGAAAAGCTCAGTTTAGGGTTTAAAACCCTAATGCTGGCTGAATGGAAAAAATTCAGTTTAGGGTTTAAAACCCTAATGCTGACTAAAAGGAAAATTCAGTTTAGGGTTTAAAACCCTAATGCTGATTGCATGGAAAAGCTCAGTTTAGGGTTTAAAACCCTAATGCTGGCTGAAAGGAAAAGTTCAGTTTAGGGTTTAAAACCCTAATGCTGACTAAAAGGAAAATTCAGTTTAGGATTTAAAACCCTAATGCTGACTGGCGGGGGATAAAGCTCGAGAACACTACACGATCTATTTTTTTTGAGTTTTCTTGTTTTAATAGAAGATAAAAGGGAGTTTCGTGGAAGCTTACCTTTCGAGTGAATTCATCATTGCCGAAGTACTTCCTGTACCCGTGTACCTTCTTCTTTGGGCGACACCTGCTTCTTGCACGGTTGTCTTGGATTAGACCTGTTTCAACCTTTCAGACAAAGAATCATTTGTTAGTTCGGAAATGACGATCGGTTTGGTGACCTTGATCGTTCCCAGTTGCTTTCTTGCGTCTTTATTTCTGTTGTGAAGTTCCGCCATTGATTTGATTCGAATGGCGAAACCCTTCTAGACTGTTCAAGCTTGTATTTCCAGATTCTGCGATGATTTGCCTCGTAAGGCCTCTTTTTTTGTTGTTTTTTTTAGTGTCCCGTTTTGATTGGAGGTTCTCAACGGGGATTCTATTGGAGGTATTCTGCGGGCATTTGTGCAAAAGGAACCTCTGTGGGGGGAATATTTACAAAGTGGATTCTTTGTGCGGATTCTGTACAATGGGGTATGCTGGGTATTTTGTTTCAAAACGAGTTTCCCAGGGTTTGTTGGGGTAAGCTTGTTGGGGAATATTTACAAAAGGACTCGCTGGGGATGTGCTGAGGAAATTCCAACGGGGATTTTTTTTTTTTTGATACTGGGGAGACTCTGTGGGAGATTGTACAAAAAGAAGAGACTCTGTGGGGATTTGTACAGGGGGAGACTCTGTGGGGATTTATCTGAAAGTGGACTTGCTGGGGAAGATTTCTCTCTTTCCTCTTTACTTTAAAACACCATCAAACGTCATGATTCATCAGGCTTGGGCAATCGTACCAACGAAATGAGGCGCTTTCCTTCATGAGACGGGATTCCATGCAAACAAACCTACCACTTGCCCTTTCCGGTGTGTCCTGAACTTGGGGTTAAAACACAAAAGGGATTCGAAGAGAAGCAAAGAAAGGAGAACACAAATTCAGGAAGGGAGTGTCCCTTTTGGGACGAGAAAGACTTATCTGAGGAAGATAACGCTGGCTTTAAATGACATGACATGCTCTTTGGACTGGACGTCTGACCTTCCATGAACTTGCGTTTTCCTGAACCAGAACAGATCTGTGATTCCAAACCGGTGGTACTTTGCCGAGACCTCCTTGGGGTGGAGTCATTCCTTTTCGGCCAACAGCGCCCTTTGCGGGTTTTCGCTGGCTGACCTCTCTCATTTCTCTTCCTGTCATCGCTTGATAGCACTCTTTGTGAGTTTTTACTAAACAAGCTCTCTCATTTTGGTTTCTCTTCTCCCGTCGCCTCGTGATGCCCGAAGGTTTTCACCGCCGAGACTCTCTCATTTTATTTCTCTCAATTCAGAGTGTGCCGGTTTCCATTTGTGATGCTTATTGGTTCCCCACCATATTCGGTAATTGATTTGAAGGCTTGTGCTAGGTAAAGAGAGGTAGATGATACTAACTTCTAAACTGCTCGACGTGCCCCGGTTTCAATTTCAGGGTGAATGGGATTTTATTGTTGGTGTGACTGAACCTCAGGGAGAGGCTGCCTACGTATCCTTTCGGAATCAAGTCAAACGTAGTTCAGGGTCTCAATCAATGTTTTGTTTTGTTTTCTTTTTTTTTTGTTTTGTGTGTTTTTTTTTGTTTTGTAAGCGGCTCAAAAGTTGGTAGAGAGAATTGGGTAGTGTTTGGGGAGTAGTGGGGAACCAAAACCTTCGCTATTTTCAAACGTGTCAGGACCACTGGAGTATGATTTAGACGTAGTATCTCTTGACTGCATCTGCATTTACTGCTGTGTCGGGGTCATTTCCTTCGATAACACCTAAATACAATGCTCCTCTTGGTAATATCTTCCTTACGATGTATGGGCCTTTCCAATTCGGAGCAAACTTCCCTTTTGCTTCCTCATGATGCGGCAGAATACGCCTCAGTACCAATTGTCCTACTTCGAAATTCCGGGGTCGGACTTTCTTGTTGTAAGCACGGGCCATCCTTCGTTGGTATAACTGTCCGTGACAAACTGCGGCCATCCGCTTTTCATCAATCAACGTCAATTTCTCTAACCGAGTCTTGACCCACTCGCTGTCCTCGATTTCTGCTTCGACAATGATTCGAAGCGAAGGGATTTCTACCTCTGCCGGTATTACAGCCTCGGTCCCATAAACCAAAAGATAAGGAGTCGCTCCCACCGATGTGCGTATCGTAGTGCGGTACCCCAATAATGCAAATGGTAACTGCTCATGCCACTGTCGGGAACTTTGGATGGTCTTCCTCAAAATCTTCTTGATGTTTTTGTTTGCCGCTTCCACAGCACCATTGGCCTTTGGCCGATAAGGCGTGGAATTCCTATGCGTTATTCTGAATTGCTCGCATACATCTCCCATCAAGTGACTGTTCAAGTTTGCTGCGTTATCTGTAATGATAGTCGCAGGAATACCGAAGCGACAGATAAGATTTGAGTGTACAAAATCCACCACAGCTTTCTTAGTGACCGACTTGAGGGTGACAGCCTCTACCCATTTTGTGAAGTAGTCTATGGCAACCAGTATAAACCTGTGTCCATTCGAGGCCTTTGGTTCAATTGGTCCAATGACGTCCATGCCCCAGGCGACAAATGGCCAAGGTGCGGACATGGGATGCAGTTCCGTGGGAGGTGCATGAATCAAATCACCGTGCACCTGACACTGATGACACTTCCGAACGAAGCTAAAGCAATCCTTTTCCATGGTCATCCAGTAATAACCTGCTCTAAGGATTTTCTTCGCTAAGACATACCCGTTCATGTGAGGTCCGCACACACCTGCGTGTATTTCGTGCATGATCTTTCTCGCTTCCTCGATATCGACACATCTTAGGAGATTGAGGTCCGGGGTCCTCTTATATAACAATTCACCGCTCAGAAAGAAACCACTTGCATGTCGCCTGATGGTCCTCTTTTGATCTCCGGTAGCGTGCTCGGGGTATTCTTGTGTCTTCAGGAATTTCTTGATGTCATGGTACCAAGGCTGCGCATTTGATCCCGCCTCGATTACATTGCAGTAACCGTGTCTTTCCTTGATTTGGATTTCCAAAGGACGTGGGTGTTGCCTGGGTATGGTAGCATTGAAGCCAAAGTAGCAAGTGCATCTGCCAGTTCATTGTGACACCTCGGAATATACCTGAACTCTATTGAGGTAAAGCGCTTGCTGAGGTCCTCCACATGTTGTCGGTATGGGATAAGTTTGACATCCCGAGTTTCCCATTCGCCTTGAGCTTGCCGGATGATCAGGTTAGAATCTCCCATAATCAGTAAGTCTTCGACATCCTGATCGATTGCCATATGCATGCCCATAATGCAGGCTTCATACTCAGCTGTATTATTTGTGCAAAAGAAACGAAGTCTAGCTGTGGCGGGATAATGCTGACCGGAAGGCGAGATCAATATTGCCCCAATCCCTACACCCTTGGCGTTCACGGCTCCGTCAAAGAACATCTTCCAAACATGAGCTTCCTCCGAGGTCACTTCTACGGTGTTTACCTCTTCATCTGGAAAGTAGGTATCCAATGGCTGGTATTCCTCATCGACCGGATTTTCGGCCAAATGATCTGCTAATGCCTGGGCTTTCATTGCCGTGCGAGTGACATAAACTATGTCGAATTCCGTAAGCAAGATTTGCCATTTAGCCAGTCTCCCAGTAGGCATTGGTTTCTGAAATATATACTTCAAAGGATCCAACCTGCTTATGAGGAACGTAGTGTGGGCTTGGAGATAATGTCTCAGCTTTTGAGCAACCCATGTGAGAGCGCAGCATGTCCTTTCCAGCAGAGTGTATTTGGCCTCGTAGCCGGTGAATTTCTTGCTCAAGTAGTAGATTGCTTGCTCCTTCTTTCCGCTTACGTCGTGTTGCCCGAGGACGCAACCGAAAGAGTTCTCCAAGACTGTCAGATATAAGAAAAGTGGCCTTCCCGGTTCTGGAGGGACCAAGACTGGGGGATTCGAAAGGTATTCTTTGACTTTATCAAAGGCTTCTTGACACTCAACTGTCCATTTGATCGCTGCGTCTTTCCTTAACAGCTTGAATATGGGCTCGCACGTGCTTGTCAGCTGGGCAATGAACCGACTGATGTAATTCAACCTGCCCAACAGACTCATCACGTCTTTCTTTGTTCTCGGGGGAGGTAGATCTCTGATGGATTTTATCTTAGTTGGATCTAGCTCGATTCCTCTCCTGCTTACGATGAAGCCCAAAAGTTTGCCTGACGGAACTCCGAAAGCGCATTTGGCTGGGTTTAGCTTCAAGTCATACTTTCTTAGCCTCTCGAAGAATTTCCTCAAGTCTTGGATGTGATTATCCTGCGTCCTGGACTTGACTATCACATCGTCCACGTACACCTCTATTTCCTGATGCATCATGTCATGGAAAATGGCAGTCATGGCCCTCATGTAAGTAGCCCCCGCATTCTTCAGACCAAATGGCATGACCCGGTAACAGTAGGTGCCCCAAGGCGTGGTGAAGGCAGTTTTCTCGGCGTCTTCTTCATCCATCAATACCTGGTGATACCCAGCATAACAATCTACAAAAGACTGTATCTCGTGCTTGGCACAATTATCAACGAGGATGTGGATGTTGGGCAGCGGGAAATTATCTTTAGGACTTGCTCTGTTCAGATCTCGGTAATCTACACATACCCGAGTTTTCCCGTCCTTTTTTGGTACTGGAACCACATTCGCCAACCATGTTGTATATTGGACTACCCGGATCACTCCTGTTTTCAGTTGCTTGGTGATCTCCTCTTTAATCTTGTCACTGATCTCAGTTTTGAACTTTCGTTGCTTTTGTTGAACTGGAGGACAATCAGGATGAATCGGCAATTTATGAACCACTAGATCAACACCTAGTCCCGGCATGTCATCATATGACCAAGCAAACACGTCTTTGAATTCAAAAAGAAGTTGAATTATCGCCTCTCGTGTTTTATTGTCCGTGTGAATGCTTATCTTGGTCTCCCGGATTTCTTCCGGGGTTCCTAAATTTACCGGTTCAGTGTCATTTAGATTTGGCTTAGGTTTATTCTCGAAATATTCCAACTCTCGGTTTATCTCCCTAAAAGCCTCTTCCGCATCATATTCTGGTTCTGGGTTCATTAATTCGCAGTTAAATAACTCATTGTGATCTGGGCATGAAGTCCGCAAGCATGTCATATTTAAAGCCGCATTATTAGGACTGAAAAGAAAGATAAAAGGAAAAATAACAAAAAATTAGAACAAAAGAAAGAGTGGGAAAGCAACGACAATTTTTTTTTTTATTTTCTTTGGAACGTTGGAAGACAACAATGTTTACAACTAGGGATTCAAAACAACAACGAAAAAAGAAGAAAACGTTCAAGTTATGTCCTGGAGATAACTTGTGTCACAGGAAAGGTGGCAGGACAGGTCTACCCGGACTTCCGTCTAGTCGGGAATGGCGTGGCCTCCCAGTTTCGAAGTTGGGCGCTTGGCCCCGTGTACATCATCTCAGCAGTGCTTGTACCTTCACCTGGTTGAACCATGTGGACCTCGTAGAGCATCTCTCTCATTGCCCCACATATCTCCTCGATTTCCTCAGCTGTGAAGACCTCATCATCTTCTTCTTCAATGTACCTCGGCCTGATGAAAGTTGCATATAAATCCGGCAGTGGTTGAGGTAACTTCCAACCCTCATTTTTCCTTTTCTTTGCCCACTCTTCGTCTGCTGGAGTAGGTTTGAAACCTAGTCCAAAAGGTTTCTTGATGATTGGCAAAGTAATGGGTTCTGTTATTCCCTGAAGGGTTCGCCCAAGCCCCTTCCCTGGCCTGAATCCATGCCGGATCATCTCTTTGGCCACCATAAACGAGGCGTTAGACAGGAAAGGCTGGGGGCAGGGCATTCCCTCTTCGTGCTGCTCTGCCAGTACAATCTCGAAAGCTTGATAGACCGTATGTTCGCTTCCTTCTCTCGGTTCAAGGTACGGGATGGATGGGTCCCGATAAATGGCATGCTCATCTTCCCCATGGACCACGATCTCTCGGTCTTCGTACTCTAACTTCACCATCCGGTGAAGAGTGGAAGGAACGGCTCCTGCCGCATGGATCCAAGGTCTGCCAAGGAGAAAATTGTAGGATGTGTCCATGTCGATCACCTGGAAGGTGACTCGAAATTCGACTAGTCCTATGACCAACAACAGGTCTATTTCTCCCATGGTATCTCTCTTGATGCCGTCAAAAGCTCTTACGCAGACATTGTTGGGTCGGATTCTTCCTGTCCCAATTTCCATTCTTTGTAGCGTGGAGAGCGGGCAAATGTCAACACCTGATCCCCCATCCAACATTACCCGCTTGACATAGTAGTCCTCGCATTTAACTGTTAAATGCAAAGCCTTGTTGTGTGCTGCTCCTTCCGGGGGTAAATCATTCTTGCTGAAAGAGATTTGGTTGACGGCGAAGAATCTTTCTGTCATCCGCTCTAGTTGCTCCAACGAGGTTTCAACTGGTATATATGCTTCATTCAGGGTTTTCAGCAGGATCTTTTGATGCTCGGTCGACCTCATCAATAATGACAGCATGGATACTTGCTCAGGGTACTTGCGCAGCTGATCTATCACTTCGTAATCCGGCATTTTCATTTGTTGGAAGAACACTTCCGCTTCCTCAACACTCACGGGCTTCTTTGGCGGGAAGCGCCTTTGTGTGGCGTTGTTCAGTTCTTGGGTATTTGAATACCTTCCAATGAAAGTATTTTCTGGAAGTTCTCCCATGACCTCTTTACCTTTGTACATCACCAAAGTCTTTTGATAATTCCACGGCACTGTGGACGGGTTGGTCATTGGCTTTTGTGGCACGCATCCGATAACCACTGGCTCATTCGGCCGAGGTGGTTGAATCGTCCCCCGGACCACATAGGCCCCTTTCGGCACGTACATAGGTTTTGTCTTTTTGATTCCGAAGTTTTGCGTCTTCTCGGCTTGACCTCGTGGTATGTAAAGAACTCCACCCTTTGCTGGTACCACTTTCTTCTCCACCTTCTTTTCAGGTTTGCTCTTTATAGCCTTGGCCTCCTCCCCCTTTTCTGGTTTCTGGTCTATTTCAGGCCTCTTCCCTGTGTCGACAATGGCAATTATGGCTTTCAGAGCAGGGTCGAACTCTTTGTCTTCACAAATCATTCCGATCAGCGGCCCATTATTGTGAGCGGGCAATGGATTGTTAGTCACATTTGGGATCTCTTCGTCCCTTAGCACTATTTTCCCCTGCTCTATCAAATTTTCGACCACTCTTTTCAATGACCAGCAGTCGTTTGTATCATGTCCCTCGGCTCCTGAATGATAGGCGCATCTGACTCCGGCTTTGTAAGAAGGCGATGTTGGGTTTTGCCTCGTTTGGGGAATTGGTTGCAAGAAACCCAACTGGACTAGCTTAGGGAACAATGTGGAGTATTGTTCACCGATGGGCGTAAAAGTCCGCCGTCGAGGTGGCTCCTGGGGGCGGTAGTTATTTTGCGGGGGTTGTGGGTTATAGTGGTTGCGGTAAGGAGGCTGATTTCTGGGAGGTGGAGCTGGGCCTCGGTTGGCTTGTTGTGGTGGATGGTTATAAGGTTGGGCATTCATGACCATATAAGGCTGATGAGCATATGCCAAATTTGAGTGGGGGTAATAGTGTTGTGGGGCTCTTTCCGGAAAATGGGGCCTGGGATGACGATACTCCCTTGCTTCAGAGGCTGCCATAGTCGTTTCTTCCTTCTTCTTCCCCCTTGTCGTTCCTCCAGACCCGCTTTGGACGGCCTGGGAGGTTGCCCTTATGGCTGCTTGACTCAGAATCCTACCTGTTTTCAAGCCATTTTCCACCATCTCTCCAATCTTAATCGCTTCCGCGAATGGATTACCCATGGCTGACATCATGTTTTGGAAATAGTCAGACTCTTGAGCCTGGAGAAAGGTAGTGACCATTTCCACTTCATCCATGGGAGGCTTCACTCTCGACGCCTGTTCACGCCACTTAATAGCATACTCTCTAAAGCTTTCTGAAGGCTTCTTCTTCAAATTCGACAGAGAGTTTCGGTCTGGCGCAATGTCGATGTTATACTGGAATTGTTTTACAAAATCTCTGGCGAGATCATCCCATATATGCCATCGGGACATTTCCTGATCCATATACCATTCTGAAGCTATCCCTACTAGACTTTTCCCCAAAATATGCCATTAGCAGTTCTTCTTTTCCGCCGGCTCCCCGCAATTGGTTGCAGTATTTCTTAAGATGCGCAATGGGGTCACCGTGCCCATCGTATTTCTCGAACTTGGGGGTCTTGAAACCCGTTGGCAGGTGCACGTGAGGGAACATGCACAGGTCGGCGTAAGAGACGCTCTTTTGTCCGCTCAATCCTTGCATATTCTTCAAACTTTGTTCAAGGCTTCTCCATTCTCTTGGCAATCTCATTTTGTTCTGCAATTCTGGGGTTCTGATCCTACCCTGGTGCAAGCTCGCACTGAGGCGGTAGAGGATTAGTACTGGTAGCGAACCTAGTTGGTTCCATTGAGAACGATGGTGCTTGGAATGTAAAAGAGGATGAGTCAAAGCTTGGCTTGTACGTGGTAGGCTGTGCTGTAACCGGGCAAGGCGATGCAGTAAAGATGTTCATGCTTGCATCAGTGGCCGACAATCGGGGATGAGGCTCAGAAGGCGATCCAGCAGAGAAGGCTGAGGTGGCTGGGTACCCGAATGGGGTAGCAGGATAATTTATGGGGACATTAGAAGTCCCATTTGACCTGGAGAATAATTCAGGGAATCCGGGGACGACACTTGGCGGCTCTTTCCCATTGTTCCAGTCGTCCAGCATTTCCAACATGCGGAGCCGTAGGATTCTATTTTCCTCCGCAGTTGCGGATTCAGGTGTGAGGACGAGCTGAGATTGAGCTCTCCTCAGAAACAGGGATCGTTTGCAATGGAATTTCTGAAGACATTTCCACATTTCCTTTTGACCTGGTGAAGTAAGTGTGAGTACTGCTTCTGGCCCTAACAACAGGTAGTTGAACACTTCTCCTTGACCTCGTGAAATATGAGTGCGAGGCCAGACTTTCACCAAACCAACCGTCTTTTCAAAAACCCTGGAATACTAAATGACAAATGCACGGTTAATTTGTAGCAAATAACAGATAGTTAATCTCACGTTGGGCATGATGCACCTATACAATTAAGTGGATTACTATATGTTTGCTACGAGAGCATGCGTCATTCCGGCATTTTTTATTAGTTTTCTTTTTTCTTTCTTTTCTTTTTCTTTTTCTCTTTTGTTTTTCTTTTATGTTTTTTTTTTATTTTGCAGTAAAAGAAATGCGACCGGATCTGATGAGGATTGCCTACGTATCACGATGCCTACGTGAATCAGATCATTACGTAGTTCAAAAAACACAGATGATCGTAAAAGAAACAACCTCTTTATTGTTGAAATGTTCTATTACAAACTACATTTTGCAAAAGAAAAAGCGAACTTTGAAAATAAACCTAGATTCAAAATCGACTAAAAATCACCCTGATGGGAAAAACGAGCAGAAGATGCTAAGATACAGATTTGACCTATGAACGCATTATGGTTTTGAAAATTGGTGTCCGCGGGGCATCGTTCGGCCTCACCGCGGTCCTAGGCGTGAGATCCCTCTCAAGTTGCTCCAGCTCATGCATAGTCTGCTTAACATAACCCATTACTGCCGAGAGGACGGTGATGCTGGACATGTTCTCACATCGTAGACATCGTCTGGTGATGGCATGGGCAATGGCCTTGATCCTATCTCTGGTTTGCTTCTTCTCTACGAGTAGGCGTTTTATCTGATCGCTGCATATCTTGAAGACTTGAGCATCTTGTACATGCTGATGCTTCAGTCGCCGTACTTCCAACTTCATCTGGGCTATTGAGTCGTACCAGTATCCGCTCTCTATTTGGAAATCCTTGGCCTGATTAGCTGCTTTGATCTCAAGTGCAGCCATCTCTCTCTTTATTTTAGCAACAGTTTTTTCGTGGTCTTCTTCCAATTGATTCAGGTATCGACGATGCTTATCTGCTCTTGTATCCCACTGTGCTTTGAGCTCTGCTATGACGTTTTCAGATTTCTTCAAACCATCTTGCCATTCTCTGATCTCGCTTTTTAGCCTTTTTATCAGGTGCTCGTCTGATCGACGCCTTGGCTGTTTATCTTCATCCAACCTTATCTATTTGATCTGGGCTCTGAGCATTTCATTTTCTTGAATTAACCTGTTCCGCTCTCCTAGATCGGTAGCAATTTGCACGTTGTGCTCGTATTTCATGCCTTCTACTTGTTGCTTTAACCTGCTGATTTCGGCACAATAGCCTCTTTCCTTTGCTAACCAATCCCAATGCCTTTGTGATGACTCGGTGAAATTCCGGATGTGGGGTCTCTTAGCTGGCCTTTCATGCTCGAGTTCCATTCTATACCATGCAAGGTAACCTGGCGCCGTTTCTCCTTTGGCTCGATCCCGCACGCAAGTATCTGATTTCAAATATTGACCCTCATTCCAGATTTGGCGAATCTTTGCTTCTGGGAACTGTCCGTTAGGACTTATCTCAACTGCTTGAGCGCTAAGATCTTCCTCATGAGGTACTGTCTGGCATCTTCCGAACTGTCTCAAAACTCGGCCGGGTGCGTAAGGTTGAATGCTCTTAAGCCCCATCAGCAAGAAATGAGTTTTAGCCACCGACATATATAAGATCTCATCAACAGGCAACCATCCCAACGTCCATTGTATTTGGCTGGCAGTAAGAGCTTGAAAGAACGAGGTCCATGCCAGGACTCCTTTGGGCAAAATGATCTCTTTGGTTCTCGTGTAAGATTCTTCTATGCGGGTCTTTTCCGGGGAACCATGGCTCAAAATCTCGGAATGATGGCAGAGGTGCTCGGTCATCCATATCTGTAGGAGCAAGTTACAACCTTCGAAGAAATTTCCCCAGCTTTACAAGCTGTGAGAGCTCGAAAGATGTCGGATACCACCATAGGCGCGAGAGTACTGTCACTTTGCATGAGTAAAGTGCTGACGACCCCAGATATCTTCAAATCAATGTTTCCATCTTTCCTTGGAAATACCAGAAGGCCCAGGAATATTATCATGAACGCTACCCGTCTGTGCTCGTCCCACTTCTGACGAACTCCTTTGCTGCACAGTTTGTTGATTGGATTATTGAATCCCCCCTCGTGACCGTACCTATCATATATGAAGCATGGAGTACAGAATCCGGCTGCTAGATCCGGGTTGTGGACTGTTCTAGGTATTTTCAATGAATCCAGGAACCGATGTACCGTGACGACTCTCGGGGCGACCAAGTATTTTTCCCTCAACGGAAGTTCAGTATTCCCGATGTATCCGGCCATTTCTTCCAAAGTCGGGGTGAGTTCAAAATCAGAGAAATGGAAAACATTGTGCGCCGAGTCCCAATAGGTAACCAAAGCTCTTATGATATCTCCCCGAGGCTGGATTTCCAATAAACCCACATGACCTTTCAGATATTTCTTAACCTCATTTTGTCCTTCAACACCTAGATCACTCCACCATAGCCGTAACTTGACAGGGATTTTGGTCATTATTGAAAAATATTCATTTCGCATCGTGCTCATCCTGCACATTTATTAAGGTGATTTTAACAAAACGAACTGACTCAAAATTTTTTTTTACAGAGGGGATCGAGTTTTAAACACGGCCTTTAAACATTTCGGGGGCGAAGATTTTAAGGCTGTGTGGGTCTACTGGATAAAAATGCTAAACAAGACCCAAAGGTGGCTATTTATGCAAAGTCAGCCTTCCGGCGTCCCTTTCGGGAACATTCGGCTATTTATGACAAAACAGCGTCACCCGATTTATTTACGACTCTTTAAAAATTTGACACATTTTTTTTATTTATTTATTGATTTTTGGCTATTTAGAAAAATGGGGTTGAACCCGACGAGGGTTGCCTACGTATCTCACATCCGGTGAGAATCAAACCGGCGTAGTTCGGGCATGCCGTAAATAGGGAAAATCGAATAAACCTAGAAATCAAGAATACGTATTTTTATTATTTTTGAAAGAGGGGTACTATGAAAGAAACAATATTTTTTATATATTTTTTTTTAGGAAAATTGGACTATTAGTCTGAATTCATAAAAAGGGGTACTATGAAAGAAACAACATTTTTTGAATTATGAACTTTCCGTTTTTTTTTACTTTTAAAATAAATACCTCTTCTCTTTTTTTTTTATTTTGAAAGTGATAAAAGAAAATTTTTATATTTTTTTTTAACTTTCTATAAAAGGACAATTTTTTTTTTTTAAGAAAAATTCCGGCGAGGTTTTGATACTACTTGGACATTGGTTTTATTTTCCAAAATAAGCAATTATCTCCCCTACGCTGCTTTTTTTCTTTTTTTTTTAGGAACCGGTCGACATGCGGAACTGAAGCAAATAAATGCACAACACAGATAGGAATGCAGCATGATGGTCTTTTCATTTCAGGTTGCCTGTCCTAGACGGACCCAACCCCTGTGTTGAGTCCCCTAAGTCAAATGCAACATGATGCAAATAAGCGTTCCTACTAGGGATCCGGCATGAAGTCAAGTTATTCTAGGTTCGTAACCTGGGTATTTGTTCTAGACTGTGTACCCGAGCGGACAACTCGAGTCGAGGATGGGGCTACGTACCGGGGACCCGCGAGATCGTCCGGCTTTGTAACTTGTCCGACCTCTTCCTTATTTCAGGTATTGACACTAACAGAATAGGGAGTCTCGACCAGCGAGCTTCTCCCCGGAGGTAAGAAGAGAAGGGTTTCGGCACAGTTTATATACAGTTCAGATAATATCAAAGCGGTAAAAACAACATTTGGCACATTATGCAAAACATGTAATAAAGATCAGATAATAAAGCCAAATATAACAATTATTCTAAGCTCGAATTCTTGAACCCTGAACCAGAGATTCTGGGTTCGTTTCCCCAGCAGAGTCGCCAGAGCTGTCACACCTCCTTTTCGCGCGCCCGCCCCGAAGGGTTAAATGCGCGGGTGGAGTTTTTCCAATTTAAGTGACAATATTCGAAATGGGATTATTTATTTAATTCAGAGTCGCCACTTGGGAAAGGTTTGGCTTTTGGTGTCCCAAGTATCTTGAATCCCAAATCGAGGAAATTTTTGACTTTTCCAAATGAAGTCTGCGAACTAGAAATTCTAAGTAAGGAATTCTGTTGACCCGAGGGAAGGTGTTAGGCACCCTCGAATCCCGTGGTTCTAGCACGGTCGCTTAAATTGTTATAATGGCTAAATATCTGATTTAAATACATGTTATGACTTACGTGCTTTTATTAAGTTTAAACCGCTTTTATCATTATCACTTATTTTTATAGAATTGCAACGTCGTGAAAATGTATCTCGAACCACGTCACAATCAATGCGCCCGTGATCGTCAACACATTTGGACTTCGTTGAGATTTGGATTTGGGTCACATCAATGTGCACCCGAATTTAAGAATATGGTTTAATTAAGTCGCGCCTAAAGAGTCTAACGCGTTATTATTTTTGTGGAAGGCCATGAAATTCGCTAAACGGCCTATCCTGGACTCTAAATAATTATTATGGTTATTTATTGAGGGCCACGCAATTTTGCATTTTTGTTTGGCGAGGCTCGCCTCTATTTTAGAAAAGGATATCCTAAAGTGGCTACATTTCTAACTATGTTTAATCTAAAATAGAAGAAAGAAGATACATGTCAATTCAAGTATATGCTTTGGGCCTAAATCTTATCAATTTCTGATTAGTTATTTGTAAAGTAAAAGACGTCCTACTTTTATGAGAAATGTTCTACTTTGATAAAGAAATTACGTGACAAATGCTATGCTCATATCCAAAACATCTCTTGAATTGAATTCAAACTAGACTCATTTAGGCTAGGTTAAGGGAATTAACCCACTAAGCATTATTATCACTGGGGGTTCGAACGCGCTCCTATATACTGCCTAGCGGGTTTTGACGAAAGAAACTAAAATAAAACAGAACATCATTGTGTAAGGTGGAAGTATCCTATCCTATGCATATCATTATAGCCAAAACAAGAATCTGATCAGTCACTGTGTCAAATATTTGTACATCCTACGTACCACACCATTACTTAACCCATATCAACAAACACTATAAACTAAGATACAAGAGGCTAAAACTCAGCTTAAGCATTAACTAACTGGCATTTTTCACTATTGAATTATACACTGATCAATTCATACGAAAGGAGCAATAGACCACGAGCATTACAGACAGACATTTAAACTTCTTGGAATTCCTTTCATTTCATGCTTTCGAACGGTTACAGTTTACACCCACATAGGATTTGAAATGTGTACCTGGAATGCTGAAATGCAAAGAGGAAGAAGAGAATGGCAGGGAAAGGTCAGCAGCAGCAGGAAACCAAATAGCAGCAGCAGCAGCAGGTAACCAAATAGAAACAAAATCCCAGTGCAAGATGCAGTTATAGCCAATGGGCAGAGGCAACAAAAATGACAGCAACAAGCAGAGAAGTGGGCTCAGGATTCAAACGGTCCAACTCCAAAAGAAGGCAAACCAATAAGAACCAAGACAAAAGAAACCTAGCTGATACTTGAGGGGAAATCAGCACTTATTTGAAACAGGTTAAACAAACTGGGAATCGAACAATTAGCAAGAAGAAAAGACAGTTTCTGCTTTCTGTATATCCACCCTCTATCTCCTTTCTTTCCAAAATCTAAAACCAATCTTCAGTTTTGAAATTATACTGAAGTTATTAAAAGAAATCTTTTCCAGTTCCTGTTTTCAGAATTTGAACTCTCAGATGTTCCCTCTCAGTGTCTCTCTCTATCTCTGTATGCTCTGTCTGTATGTATATATATCTGTATGTATTTCAACTCTCTCTTTCAAAAATTCCTCACAGTGTGTGTATTTTTCTCCTCTCAAATCTTCTGTTTTTTTTTTCTATCAGATGTCCTCCTTCCCCTTATAAGCCTTCACATTACCCCTTTTAACAGCCTGTTTAGACTATCACCATACCCCTCCCATGTGCCTTCCATTTTCAGTTCCACTTTAGCTAATTAAGTATTAACCCCATCATTCCCCTGGCAGGCTTAAACTTTCCCATTTTATTAACTAAAAGCAAGCATGGGCAGCAGGATGTAGTCTGACAGCACATGCTGTCAAACCATTTTTAAATCCAAAACCCTTTTATGCAGGAAACAGGCTGTGCACAATGCACATGCTGTGCACAAGTGCACATGCCATCAACTCAGATTTCAATTAACAATCTACCCTCAGATTCAAATATAGCAACTATAAGTGAACCTACTTGATCCTTACTTTGATTCAAACAAAGTTGCAGCAAGCAACAGGTGCAATCGTTAACATTTGAACTACTGAAATTAATTGACGACATTTGTCGACTCGACTATACTAGTTATAACTCATACAGTCGTAACCAAAAATCAAACATTTAACAGTATCGACAAGGTTCGCATTACATTGACTGAGCAGAATTGTGCTTCGAGGAATCAGTTAATCAGTACAAATTTGGAATTCAACTAATTGCTCAACAAATACATACATACACACTATCAGGACAAGTAGAAAAGGACACTTAATCAAACAACAAGGGTTCAGGCAAAGTAGACAGGACACAATTAATAGAAACTCAAAACAAAACAGACTTCAACAATCACGAACAGCTTTTAAAACAAATCACACGGACTAAAACAAGTAAAGGAAAGAAAGCAAACTCACCTTAAAACTCGAAAAATCAAAAGTTTTGAACTCGGATTTGGACAGACCTTTCTTAAGGCTGAACGGACTTTAATCGAAGTGTTTCTCAGATGAGAAACACCTCGATTAAGGTCCATTAGGCCTTAATTTCTTTGGCTCGAACAAAACACGGACCAGTGACGAAGAATCACAAAGTTCCAAAACTCAGATCTGGGATTCATGCTTCCCTGATCAGATTCGGACCAAACCAAGTATGGTTTGGTCACGAGGGGGGTCTGGGGAGTGTCTGGTGTGAAGCTGGGGTTAAACGGTGTAGATCGAGTTTTGACTCGAATCTTCAAATGAAGATTCGAGGACCTAGAGGATGATTCGAACTAAACGGTCAATAGGTCTATGTTCAGGGTGGTGAGGGGGTTCTATGGTGTTCAGGGCGAGGTCATCGGCGTTCATGCCGCCGGTTTTCATGGTGGAGGATACAGGGGCGGATCTAGGGTTTGATGGGGATGAGGTTGAAGACGGGAGCTGGGGTATCAGATGGGGGGGCAAGGTAAGGTTATAGGCTTATATATGGAATAGGTGGGTTGATCTCAACCGTCGGATCAACTGAAATCAATGGCTTGGATCTAAAGGCCTAGGGGAAACGGTGTCGTTTCAACTAAAGGGGGTTTGGGTTGGTCCGGGTGGAAACGGGTCGGGTTCTGTTCGTGGGTATGGGAAATGTGATCTTGGCCGTTGATCAATCTGAGATCAACGGCCTGGATCAAACTGGATTAAAACGGCGTCGTTTGGACACCCTGGGTATCAGGTTGGACTGGACCGGGCAGGCCTGGTTTGGGCATTGTTTGTTTGGGCCAATTTTAATAAATTGGCCCAATCCGGAAGAAGAAGAGAGATTTCTTTTTTCTTTTATTATTTTTATTTCTTTTTCTTATTTATTTTTAAAACAAAACTAAGCAAAAAAAATCAAATTAAAATTAAATACACACTCAATACAATTATTTGCACACACACTAAAATATTTCAAAACAGGTAAAATCAAACAAAAATAAAATCACGGACGAAGATGCCTATTTATGATTTTCTATTTAACGACCGGATTACGGTTCGAATTATGCATGACACACACATTTTTTTGTATTTTGTTTTAATAAAGTAAAAATGTGCAAAAATCGTAAATAACCAACAAAGTGCCAGGTAAAAATCCCAAACTTGTACAGCAGGGCCAATTATTATTATTTTTTATTTCTCTTGGAGCGATTGTCGTGCGAAACAAAAATCATGTGCTCACACCCATTCACCCCTGAGCCCGGATATACAATTGGTTTTTGAATCCGACCTCAATTTGAGGTTTAAATCCCCAAATTTTGATATTTCTAAGTTCTACCGAAAATTCCTAATTCCACCATAAAAACCCTAGACTCTCGGATGAAATCTTGTAAAAAGAAGTTAAAAAGTGAAAGAAATGAGTTTAAAATTACTTACTTGTGTTTTGGGGAAGAAAGAGTGTTTGAAAAATCGCCTCTTATGTTTTAGGGTTTTGAAAAATGAAAAATGGCTGAAAGGTCTCATTTATATATACCCCTCTCAGATCCTCACCACTGACCGTAGAAAAAGGACCGCAACCACGGAGCTCCACCGCGGACTGCAAAATATCGAGCATGGCCGCGGAAGTTTGTCCTTGCCCACCGCTGACCGCGAAAATCCCACCGCGGCAGCGAAGACCCTAGCGCGGTCGAGAAAAGTCATTGCGGACTGTGAACTCCAGTTCAAAGACCTGTAACTTTACTGAACCTGCAACAACTATCTTTCTAAGTCTAAATTCACTCGGTGGCCTATCCAAAACTTACCCGAGCCCTCGGGGCTCCAAACCAATCATGCACACAAGTCTAAAAACATCATATGGACTTGCTCGTGCGATCAAATCATTAACATCAACAACTATGAATTAAACCTCAAATTCATGAAATTATCCAAGAACATTGAAATTTTTATTTTCTCAACAATAGGTCTGTTTTATACTAAACCACTTCCAATTCTTACCAAATTTTACATATTCAACTTAATTATTCTTTTAAACTTGTACCGGGCTCCAGAACCAAGATACGGGCCTGATACCATCAAGAAAATGCATCAATTCATTTCTAAAAGCTTTGATATTTTTCAACAAACAATTTTCTTTAAAAATTCTATTCTCGGGCTTGGGACCTCGGATTCAATTCCGGGCATACGCCCAAGTCCCATATTCTACTATGGACCCTACGGGACTGTCAAATCATGGGTTCAGGTCCGTTTTCTAAAAATATTGACCAAAGTCAACTTTAACCAATTTTAAAGGCCAATTTCATTATTTTTCTTAAAATTCACAAAAAAGTTTTCCGAAGACGCGCCCGGACTACGCATGCAATACTAGGTGAGACAAAAAGAGGTTTTAAGGCCTCGGAATGCAGTTTTGACTTCTTAAACAATAGATGACCTTTAGGGTCAACACACTGCACAAAAGAGTGCAGAGTGTAGTCTCAGTACAACTGACCCCATGTACTGGTAAGTGTCGAGCCTAACCTCGACGAAGTAGTGACGAGGCTAGGACACGACAACCATATAAACCTGTGCAATTAAATCATGTATGAGAAGCAATAATAACAAGAATTAAACAGAATAAGACAGGGAAAAAGGGGGAACATGCTGAAGGGGGTGTCAAGTTATGACAATAATAAGGTAAAGCGACAAAGTAAATATCAACCTTGAAACAACGGAAATAATAACACGGTAACAAGTGTACGTCATCACCCTTCGTGCTTTTACTATTATCCTCACCATAGAATTCAATAGAAACGGCACGGCATCACCTTTGGTACTTTTACTCTCTCTTAATCATGGCACGACATCACCTTTTGTGCTTTTACTTTCAATAACATGGCTCGGTATCACCTTTCGTGCATTAACACTCACAATATTTGCACGACATCACCCTCCGTGGATTAACACTCACTCACAATAGCATGCACGACATCACCCTTCGTACTTTACACTCTTCCTCGCCCAAACAAATGAAATGATAACATCCCGACAAGGGAATCAACAATAGTGTAAGCACGTGATTTTTGCCCTATGTGAGAAATACTCCCAAAAATTCAAAACAAAACAATTTTCCATTGTGTACCATTTTGAGAATTTTCGTGGCATTTTTTAATAATTATTTGTATTTGTCCGTGCATGTTTATTTGTTAAATTAATAAAAAATACAAAAATATGTCGCATTTTTGCATTTAGGATTTGATTCTACAATTAGGAGCAATTAAGTTTGTTTTACAAGAACAAAAAAATCATAAAAATAATGTACGTTGCATTTTTAAATTTTAATGTCCAAATTGTGTGATTTTATCGTAATTGCTATTTAATTGTGTGTTAATTGTTATTAATAGTTAATTAGCACTTTTATAAATTAATTTAGTTCTATAGGATAATTTAGGATTTTTAGAATTTAGTTTTAGTTTAAGAAAAATAAAAGAAGAAAAAAGTAGCAATAAAAGAAGAAGAAAATCGGATTGGGCCTTTTCTTCAATTCTAAACCACAAGCCCAAAATCGGATAACCCCTTAACCAAATCCCTACCGGGTCAACTCGACCCGGTCCGCCCCATAACCAAACGAGTTACCCCCCCTCCCATTTTTCATTCTTCCACCCCAAAACCCTAAAAAACACCCGCCCCATCCTCTTCTTCTCCTTCTCTAAACAACCCCCCTTCCCCATCTACCCTCACATGGCTGCCCTCGCTGCTTCTGCTCCCCCTCACGTCTCATGGTTGCCCCCCTCACCACCATTGTCCCAAACGAAACACCTTACCCAAGTGACCACGTCGCTTCAAACAACCCCACTGCCATCTCCAGCAACCACGACTGCTGTGTCTCCTTCTTCGTCAGTCCGGCGACCACCCTCCAAACGACCCCTTAAGCGTCACCCATAACCCCGCCCAGCAGCAACCAGTCCATCATTCCAGCAACGAACCAGCGTCCGTCGACCCCTTCACCCTTCATCCCAAACGACCATGGCTGCCTTCTCCTTCGTCTGCATCGACGACCAACACCCCAGCCAACCCCAACTCGCTTTTAAGCAACCACCAAGCCGGCGACAAAATGTTGCTGTTGCTTCTTCTTCTTCATCTCCGCTGCCTCGTCGACCTCCAGCTCCTCACAGTCCGTCGAGCTCCAGTCAGCCACCATGGCTGCTGCTTCGTCTTCAACTTCCTTCCCCCTCGCCACCAGCAGCTCGTCGACCAGCAGCTTGTCCAAACAACCAACTTCATCTCCTTCGTCATTTCCTCCAGTCTCCAGAAAAACCTTACGTCCAGCCATGAGCGACCACCATAACTTCTTCTACGTCCAGCCATGAACTCGATCGTCACTGCATCAAAAAACGAAAATGGGTTGAAAACAGTGATGTTTGTTCAGGCGCGTCAAGTTTCCGTTCGAACCCGGACTTCAAACTAGTAGGTTTCCATTCTCTTTTCTTTTAGTTTTTGTTCAGTAAATTATCTTCCGCTCCTTTTCTTCTTTCTATGATTATGTTCGTGTTCCGATAGGTTGGTTTGAATTCGAACCCAGGTCTTTGTTTGTGTTAGAGATAATTCGTGTTCATTTTTGTTTGAAGTTCGTTAGTTTTTCATCAAGTGATTTAATGTCGAATGTCGAGTGATTTAGTTTGAATCATTCATCTTTATTGTAATGTTGTTGGATTTAATTCATGTTCATTTTTTGTTTGAAGTTCGTTAGTTTTTCATCAAGTGATTTAATGTGAGTGTTTATGTGTTGGTTTTTAGTTTTTGATTTAGTATGAATCATTCATCTTGGTTATGATGTTGTTTGATTTAGTTTGAGGTCAACTGATGATCGAGTTTAGTGATTTGGATTTACTTGTTTGTTCTGATGAGTTTGTTCGGATATGAATCTGACTTTGTTGTTAATTCATGAACGTTGTCGATTAGGAGTTTGTTTGGCGAGTTTATTATGCAGAGTTTGATTATTAGTTGTCAATTGTCAGGATTGATTTGGTTATAGCTGTTGTAATTTGATTAATTGATTAGGTGAATTGGTTATAGCTGATATGGTTTTGGTACAGATTGAAAGGGATGGGGGTAGAATGGTAAATTGCAGTATTTTCAGGGGCATTTTCAGGATTTTAAGTTTCTTAAAAAATGATTAATGAGTGTTCTGTCCACTAAGTATTAAATAATATTAAAACAATACATTATTTAATACATGATGGGGGACAAAACATGCGGTAATGGGGCAATAAGGGAATTAAATAAAGAAAATATATGTGGTAGTGGGAACTAATATATTTGTTTAGAATAGTGGGGGACAAAACATTAAGTAGTGGGATTCAAAAGGGGGATGGGGAGAAAATGGTGGGATTAATTTAAATGCTTCAAGTTTGGCTATAAAGAAGGAGAGGTTGATACTAGTTAAGGTCAGAAGGGGATTTTCTGAATATTAAGAGAGAATTAAGGGTTAAACATTAACTGGTCTTTCAATCTAAAAAAAGTGAGTAACTTAAGAATTAAAAACTGAAAGAGTGAGGTCTTGCTTTGACTACTGAAAATCAGAATTAGTGTTGGTTTTTTTGTTGAATTGAACTTCTGAGTTTCTTTCCTTAAGAGTCTAAAAGACAGAGAGTCAGAAATTGATTGTCCCATTGCATTTCTGGTTCACTTTGTTTCTGCCCGTTGATTGCTGTTGGTGTTTCTGGGCTTTCATTTGGTTTGTTCCTTGAGTTTGGTTGGTTATTTGTTATTGTTTCATTGGGGTGTTGCTGGAATTCTGCTTGTTTTATTAAACACTGTTACTGGGCTGTTCTGTTTCCGTTACTGTTGCTGTTGCTGTGTTGTTGCTACTGCTCCTGCTGATCCTTTTCTTTCTTTCCTTGTGGTCCCTTTCCAGGTACACATTTCTGAGATTAGTTCTGAGGTGACTTCAAACTGCATAAATGCTGAATTAAAAGGCTTAACAGATTGCCTATCAAAGTGTGTTCAATTAATGTACTAGAATGTACATTAGGAAATATTGTATATGTTTATGCTCATCTTAGACATGTATTTACATTGTACAACTATACTGAAAATTGGGCTCTACTTGGAACTATTCTAAGTAGTTTGAACGTTTTTCTATATGCCTATGGGTACATGAATTGATAGATAGTCATTACTGGAGATTATTTTGATTTTGTTTAATTAGTGAAGTATAACTCTGAATTCATGCAAACCGGAATAGAAATGAGTCAAAGCTTGTGAATTTTTAATCATGTTAGTAATGGAGATCTGTAAATATTAGGCAGAATAAAAAATGGTCAGTAATTTCGTAAAATCAGTAGGCCCACTATATTTTAAGTTAGGATCGTAGTAGTAATTGCTAAGATCATTAATCCAATAGGCATGAGTTGAGTTCAAACAAGACGAGTTAACGATTAAGTTTAACAAACTTTCGAATAAGCATTAGTGATTAAGGTTAATTCCAGTTTTAAATAGTTGTAAATAATTAATTCCAATGGTTCAATTCATCTAACAACGTGGGTCTAAATTAGTTAGAGGATAATTAGTTTATTCTGGTAATATTATTTGTAAATTCCGTATTCTATTTATAATTTCAATTTTAGTAATATTCAATAAGGCATGAAACAATCTCCCTTTGTCTCGATTGCAATTTTCAGTTTGCATTTGTCTTAATCCGGTAAATAAGTAGCGGCCTTTTCAAGCATGTAATTAATTAGATTTTTTTTAGAGACGAACGTAAATAGAAAAATGTAGTCACTTTAGGATTATCCTTTTAAAATAAACGAGATGAGCCCCACCCAATAAAATGCACAAGTTGCGGGGCCCTCAATAATTGGTTAATAATTGTATAGACTTCGGGATCGACCGTTTAGCAAATTTCACGGCCTTACCCAAAATAATGATACGCTAGTCGCTTTAGACACGCCTTTAAAAATTTACTTTCTTAAACTAGGGTGCACATTTATGTGACCCAAATCCAAATCTCAACAGAGTCAAAATGTGTCGATAACCACGGGTACATTGATATGACGTGGTTCGAGATACGTTTTTCACAATGTTGTCATTCTCTGTTAAAATAATAATAATAATAAAAGCGGTAGAGAGTTTAAAGTTTGCACATAAGTTCATAATTGTATAAAATCAGATAATTAAGCTAAATACGACAGTTGAACGACCGTGCTAGAACCACGGAATTCGAGAATGCCTAACACCTTCTCCAGGGTTAACAGAATTCCTTATCCGGATTTTTGGTTTGCGGACTGTAATACAAAGTCATTCTTTTCCTCGATTCGGGATTAAAATCGGTGTCTTGGGACACCATAAATCTCCCGAGTGGCGACTTTGAAATAAATAAATAAATCCCATTTCGATTGTCCTTTAAGTGGAAAAAAACTCCCCTCCGCAACCCTTTGCGGAGGCGCGGGCGAAAAAGGAGGTGTGACAGCTCTGGCGACTCTGGTGAGGACCGAACCCAGAATCTCTGGTTTCGCAGGGTTCAAAATTCGAACTTAGATGAATTGTTATATTTGGCTTTATTTATTATTTGATCTTACTACATGTTTTGGCCTAAATGTGCAAAATGATGCTTTTTTACCGCTTTGATATTTTTTGAACTGTACATATAAACTATGCCGAAACCTTCTCTTCTCACCTCCGGGGATGTGCTTACTGGTTGAGACTCCCTATTCTGTTAGTGTCATACCCTGAAATAAAAGAGGCTCGGAAAGTTTCTAAGTCGGCTGGCCTTTTGGTTCCCGGAAAGGAGCTCCTTCCTCAACTCGAGTTGTCCGCTCGGGTACACTGTCTAGAACATATACCCAGGTTGAGCCTAGAATAACTTGACTTCATGCCGGATCCCTAGTAGGAATGTTTATTTGCATCATGTTGCATTTGACTTAGGGGACTCAACACAGGGGTTGGGTCCGTCTAGGACAAGCAACCTGAAATGAAAAAAAGACCATCCTGCTGCATCCTGTTTGTTTTGCACATTTATTTGCTTCAGATCTGCATGCTGACCGGCCTCTGAAATCGGGAATTTTTGAAAAATTGTGAAAAATAGAAAAAGAAAAATAGCAGTGTAGGGAGATAACTACTTATTTTTAGAAAAATAAAACCAATGTCCAAGTAGTGTCAAAACCCTGCCGAAATTTTGAAAAAAAAATTGTCTTTTTTTTAGTTTGATTTATTTGAAAAACAAAAGAAAGGAGTCTTGTTTACAAGTTTAGTTTATGTTGGGCGAACTACGCCGGTTTGATTCTCACAAGGCGTGAGATACGTAGGCAACCCTCGTCGGGTCCAACCTCCCATTTTGCAAAAATAGACAAAACATGTCAAATTTTAATTTTTGTCATAGAGTCGGGCGATGCCGTTTTTGTCAGAAATAGCCGAATGTTCCTAAAAGTTTGCATAAACGGACACTCCTGTCATTTTTTGGATTTTTTGATCGATTGACTCACATACCTTAAAATCTTCATCCCTGAAGTGCTGAAAGGTCGTGTTTGGAAAATTGGGTTTTTCTTTTATGAAAAATAATCAAATCGTTTTGAGTCAAATAAATTTTGTTTTGTTTAATCACATTAATAAATGTGCAGAATGAGCATGACTCAAAATTAACCTTTTTCAATCATGAATAAAATCCCCCTCTAGTTGCGGCTATGGTGGAATGATTTAGGCAAAGAAGGGCGAGACGAAGTCAAGAAACATCTGAAAAGTCTCACGGGTTTGTTGGGTATCAGGCCTCGAGGGGATATTATAAGGGCACTAGTCACTTACTGGGACCCGACACACAATGTCTTCCACTTCTCGGACTTTGAACTCACCCCGACTTTAGAGGAAATAGCCGGGTACATCGGCAGTGCTGAGGTTCCGTTGAGGCGTAAATACCTGGTTGCTCTAAGAGCCGTAGCGGTGCACCGGTTTTTGGACTCGTTAAAGATAGTCAGAACGATCCATAACCCAGACTTGGTGAAAGGTTTTTGCACTCTGAGCTTCATATACCAAAGATACGGCCACATAGGAGGATTCAACAAGCCAGAAAACAAGTTGTGCAGTAAAAGTAACCGTCGAGTGGGATGAACATAGACGGGTTGCTTTCATGATAACCTTCTTAGGGCTTTTAGTGTTCCCAAGAAAAGACGGGAATATTGACATAAAGGTAGCTGGGGTCGTCAGTACTTTGCTCACTCAAGATGACAGCACGTTTGCGCCCATGATTGTATATGATATCTTCTGAGCTCTCACGGCCTGCAAAGCCGGAGGGAACTTTTTCGAATGGTGTAACTTGTTATTGCAAATGTGGATGAACGAATACCTATGTCACCGAGACCAGTTCCTGAGCCATGGATCTTCTGAGAAAACCTGCATAGAGGAGTTCTACACCATAATTAATGAGGTCCACTTACCTGAAGGAGTCTCGGCATGGACCTCATACTTTTGGACCCTTAACTCCAGTCAAATACAGTGGACACTGGGATGGTTACCGATCGACGAAGTCATATATATGCCAGCAGCTAGGCCCCATTTTCTCTTGATGGGGCTCAAGAGCATTCAACCTTATGCGCCGTATCGGGTTTTGAGGCAACTTGGGAGGTGTCAGATAGTGCCAAAAGATGAGGACCTGAGCACCCAAGTGATTGAGATCAGTTCCGATGGCCAGTTTCCTAAAGCAAGGGTCCGCCAGATTTGGAGCCAATGTCAATACTTGGAGGCAAATACTTGTGTACTGAATCGGGCAAGAGGGGAAGTTTCAACTGTATATCAGGCTTGGTACAAAGGGGAAGTGTCGTCTGGAAGGCCGGCTAAAAGACCTCACCTTCAAGAGTTTGCCAAGTCCTCACAAGAGCATTGGGATTGGTTAGCGAAAGAAGAAGAATACAGGGCCACAATAGGCAAGTTAAAGCAGCAGGTCATAGATCTTCAGTTTGAAAGAGAAATTCAGACTGCGGCCGATGAAGGGGACAGAAAGAAATCAGCCCAAGAAAATGACTCCCTTAGAGCTCAAAACCGACAAGTCATAATGGATGCCGATAACCAACGGAGAAGCCGGTCCGATAAAAGGCTGATAGCAGGGTTAAGGAATCAGGTCATTAAAAGTCGAAAGAACATGGAAAGATCCGAAGCTAGCATAGCAAGAATGCGGGCCAGATGGGCAAAAGGTGCAGCAGCGCGAAAAAAACACCTATGGCAAGTGAGAAGGGATTATGAAGGGAGCATTGAAATATTAAGAGAAACAAATTCCACTCTCAGAGATCGGGTCTTTAAACAAGCCCGAGATGCTAGAACGGACAGGGAGCGCTGCTATGATTTAATAGCCCGAATGGAAGAACAAATGGAGAGGTTCCAAGATCGGCTCGTTGACAACACTCAATTATTGGGATTAAAGAATCAATGAATAGAACAGATGTGTATGGAAAGGGATAGAATCAGGGGTAGGATCGATGAGATTGGGCACTGCATCACCACGAGGTGCTTAACCTGTGAGGAAATGCCCCGTGATACCCTTTTTGCCTCAATCATGGGTTATTTCCACCGAATCATGGAGGAATTAAAAAGCTTGCAAAGAGGCCTTGCACCAAAGCCCGCGGAAAGGCCGAACGATGCCTCGCGGGCACCAAAATTCAAGGCCTTAATGTATCCCTAATTCAAGTCTGCATTGTTGTTTTTAAAAGTCTATTGTTTACCCTTCTGTTCTCTTTTCATATCAAACCATGTTAATAGTGTGGAGTCTGTATTTTGTTTGTCCTTTTTCAAATAGGTAGCTTGTGATAGCATATTTTGGTAATAAAATAAAAAATTTTGTGTGGCAGAACTACGCCCGGTCTAATTCATAAAGGGACATGATACGTAGGCAATCCACATAAGATTCGGCCATCACTAAAAAGAAAAAAAAAAGAAAAGGCATTGTGAATAAAAGAAAGTAAAAAAGGACATAAAAAGAAAGGGTAAGTCGGGATGACGCTTGCAATCGAAGCAAAAACATGTTAGAAATGGTTAAACTGCCTAGGAACATTGCATTCCCCAATGTGAAATTACAATATGTGTTAAACTCTAATGCTAACAAGTTTGTTGTTTATATCAGAGAAAACTTTCAAAACAGTTAGCTCATTCTGGCAGATTACCATTACCATACAAGATCTAAAGGGCCCATTCCGGAAAGTATGTCTGGTTCAAACAAAAGTGTTGAGGAGGAAAAACAGAGATGCAAATGATGAAGGAAGAAGTAGACAGGTTGAGACAAGAGATAGCTGGGATACACCTAGCCTGGGCTAAGGGACAAACATCACCAATACTTCCCCCTACTCCTACCCTCTCACCAGCTCGGACTCCGGAACACCCTTCCACTGGTCCATCAACGAGCTTCCCCATCGCCCAATACTATCAGGGGGAAACTTCCTATAATCCCCAAGCTTCACCACCCAAACAAAACCCTCCTTCACCAGCTGTTCCTGTTTTCGTGGCACCTCCACCCGCCACATTGCAAAAAATATCCGATGAACCAGTATTTTAGGTTCACGACAATCAGTACTATCCTCCCGAACTCACCTTCAAAGCACCCGAGCCATACACTTACACCCCTCACCTTCAACTCCCGACAAAAACGGAGAGGCTAGCTAAGAATTCAGAGCAGGACAAAGTGCTTCGTAAAGTGAAAAGCCTAGAGCAATCCTTCAGAAATATGCATGGATTGGGCAGCCAAGTCAGTGTGTCCTATAAAGATTTGTGTCCCTTCCCCGATGTTCAATTGCCGGCAGGTTTTAAGATGCCAAAGTTTGATCTATATGAGGGACATGGTGATCCCATAGCACATTTACGAGGCTTCTGTAGTAAGATGAGAGGGGCAGGTGAAAAGGATGAGCTGCTGATAGCTTATTTCGGTCAAAGTTTAAGCGGGACCACATTAGAATGGTACACGAGGCAGGATCCTAGCAGGTGGTATACCTGGGACAATCTAGCACAAGCATTTGCAGGTCATTTCCAGTATAACCTTGAGATCATCCCCGACCGTCTCACACAGTTAAAACTTGAGAAAAAGCCTGGAGAGAGCTTCAGGAATTCGGATTCCGTTGGAGAGAACAAGCAGCAAGAGTCGATCCACCAATGAGGGAAGGTGAAATGGTGGACTACTTCTTACAAACGCTGGAGCCAACTTACTTTGGTCACCTGGTGACATCAGTTGGTAAATCTTTCAATGAAGTAGTAAAAATGGGCGGTATGGTTGAAGAAGGACTCAGGTCCAACAAGATAATGAGTTATTCAGCAATCAAGGCTACAACTCAGGCTATCCAAAGCGACACGGGAGGTGCGCTCGGGAAAAAGAAGAGAGAGGAGGTCGCAACAGTCGAAGTAGGTACTTGGTCTAGATCAAGAGGTCCTTCCCCTCGCTACCAACCCAAACCCCATTACCCAAACAATCCACACACTCCATACAACCCTCCACAACCCTATTATCCACCACAAGAGCCACATTTCTCCGTCCATCACGCCCAAACTTACGCCTAGCCTCCGGCTCGCCCGCAATGGCATGCGCCGGCTCCCCAACATTCATATCCACCTCCCCAACATACATTCCACCTCCACAAAGAACATATCCACCACCAAGGGCCTACAGGAATCCTTCAGGGCCAAGCTTCCGCGGAAATCAGGCTTTCAGGAATAAAAGGATGCAGAGGCCGAGAACATTCACTCCGTTGGGAGAAACCTATACTACTCTGTTCCACAAGTTGAGGCGGATAGGCCTATTAAGTCCTGTTGAACCCAAATTGCCAAATCCCCTTCCCAAAAATCTGGACCATTCAGTAAGCTGTGAATATTGTTCGGGGGCTCCCGGGTATGATACTGAGAAGTGTTGGAAGTTGAAGACTGTCGTACAAGATCTTATTGACACAAATAGGATTGAGGTTCAGGCACTAGAGGCACCCAACATCAATGTAAACCCAATACCGGTGCACCATGAGGCCCACATGATCGAACTAGTGCACGAAAGAGGGAAACCTAAAACACCCTCACAAACGGTAATGATGATTCGTGCCAGTCCAAACGAAAAGTCGACCAGTGGAAAGGCAGTGGTACAGTTGGGAAAGGTAGATGACAAGCCATTTGTGGTAGTGGGGAAAAGTTCATCTGTTGCTGCGAAGAAGCCAAAGTCAGTCAGGGTAGTGCTGTAGGAAGTATCAAGCACACCAGCGTTGGTAGTGAAGGGGGCCCGCTTAGAACCAGTTGTTATCAGGCCGGTAATGCAGTTGCCGATAACAAGTGAGAAAGCTATGCCATGGAGCTACAGTCAAGTGACAGTGATGCATAAGGGGAAAGAGGTTGTGGAAGAAGTATGCGAGGCCCAGGGGTTAACTCGTTCGGGAAGGTGTTTTGTTCCCGCAGAATTGAGAAGGGCCAATCCTGTAACAATAAAGAAGCCAGTGACGGAGGAGGAAGCAGAGGAGTTTTTGAAGAAGATGAAGGCACATGACTACTCCATTGTAGAGCAGTTGAGGAAGACCCCGACCCAGATTTCGTTGTTATCCTTTTTGATCCATTCAAGCGATCATTGTCAGGCATTAATGAAGATTCTGAACGAAGCCCATGTCCCGGACAAGTTCTCAGTGAACCATTTGGAGAAAATAGTGCACAAGATCTTCGAGGTAAACTGAGTGACATTCTCTGACGATGAGTTACCGGTAGAGGGTACAGAACACAACAGAGCACTCTACCTGACGATGAAATGCGAAGAATCGGTGGTCACTCGAGTACTGATTAATAATGGGTCAAGTGCCAATATCTGTCCTTTGTCCACTCAGAACAAACTGAAGGTTGCTGATGATAGGATCCATAAGAACAGCGTCTGCGTCCGAGGTTTTGATGGGGGCGGTACTGACACAGTGGGTGATATCATACTGGAATTGACAATTGGTCCGGTCAAGTTCACCATGGAATTTCAAGTGATAGATGTGGCGGTGTCGTATAATCTTTTGTTGGGACGACCCTGGATCCATGCAGCCAAAGCAGTGCCTTCTACACTGCATCAGATGGTCAAATTTGAATGGGATAGACAAGAGATTGTGGTGCACGGGGATGACGGCACACATGCCGTCAGTGATGCCATTGTGCCCTTCATAGAAACTGACGATGATAAGGGCCCGTGGGTTTATCAGGTTTTTGACGCAGTCTCAGTAGACAAAATTCCTGAGGGTGGGGGCCTTCCACTTCCTAGAATCGCGGCTGCGACCTTCATGATAGCCTCGGAAATGTTGAACAGCGGGTTTGTACCAGGAAAAGGTTTGGGGATTGATATGCAGGGAATGGTCCAGCCAATTTCTTTGCCTAAGAACCTGAATACTTTTGGGCTAGGATTCAACCCTACCGCAGCGGATGTAAAGCGAGCCCGCAAGTTGAAGAAAAGAGTCTGGGTCCTTCCTAAGCCAATCCCATACCTGTCCAGATCATTTGTCAAAGCAGGGTTCAGAAAGTTGTCGGTCCCGGAAGTTCTCGGACCCCTGATCGGGCCAGAAGGAGATTTGAATGAGGGCTTTGAAAGGATGTTCGCTGATGTCAACATGATAGAAGCTGGAGAGGGTTCCAGTAAGGCAGACATACAGTTTGTGGGTCCTAAGGCCAAGGTCAACAATTGGACATCTACTCATCTTCCTACCCGGAGGGAGTCTTGGTAGTAGGCTTTGGATTTTCTTTCTTGTGTTTTGGGATTATTCAGAGTTGTAATCCAGTTTTGTTTTATCTTTGTATTTCGCAAAAGTGTGAAACTCTGTTATCCCGCAGTTTAATAAAGTAAAAAAAAATTTCTCTTTATTTTTGTTTTAATTCTGTTTTCTTTCTCTTTCTGAACAGTTCTTTTCATACTGGTTCTAATGACATGGCATGCACAACGGATATTCAACCTAGTCTAAAAAATCAATCTAATTCCGAACTAACTATACAAGAGGTCGATTATGATAATGAATCGGAATACGATGAGGATGAAGCCTTCGAAGAGATAAACAGAGAGTTAAGCCAGTTTGAAGAGAAATCCAAGCCCAACTTAAATGACACAAAAGCCATCAATTTAGGGGACGCAGACGATATCAGGGAAACTAAAATAAGCATCCACATTGCACCAAATATTAGGGAAGAACTAATCAAAACACTTATTGAGTTCAAAGATGTTTTTGCATGGTCGTACGATGACATGCCGGGGTTAAGCACAGATTTAGTGGTTCACAAATTGCCCACTGACCCGGCATGCCCTCCCGTCAAGCAGAAATTGAGGAAGTTCAAGACAGACATGAGTGTGAAGATTAAAGAAGAAGTAACCAAGCAGCTACAAGCAAAGGTTATTCGGGTCACTCGATATCCTGATTGGTTGACTAATATGGTGCCAGTGCCGAAGAAAGATGGGAAAATCAGGGTGTGTGTCGATTACCGCAATCTGAACAGGGCGAGCCCAAAGGACAACTTTCCATTACCCAATATCCATATCTTGATCGACAATTGTGCCGGACGTGAGATCAGATCTTTTGTAGATTGCTATGCTGGGTATCATCAGATTCTGATGGATGAAGAAGATGCAGAAAAGACGGCATTCATTACGCCATGGGGGACTTATTGCTACCGGGTAATGCCATTTGGTTTGAAGAATGCTGGGGCAACGTACATGAGAGCAATGACCACTGTGTTTCATGACATGATCCACAAAGAGATTGAGGTGTACGTGGACGATGTGATCATAAAGTCCAAGCATCAGTAAGACCACGTAGCAGACCTAAGGAAGTTTTTTCAAAGACTTCGAAGGTATGATATTAAGCTCAACCCGGCCAAATGTGCATTTGGTGTTCCATCTAGGAAGCTTTTGGGATTCATCGTCAGTCGGCGAGGTATTGAGTTGGACCCGTCAAAGATCAAATCTATCCAAGATTTGCCACCGCTAAAGAACAAGACAGAAGTAATGAGTCTGTTGGGAAGGTTGAATTACATCAGCAGATTTATTGCTCAACTCACAGCAACTTGTGAACCCATCTTTCGGCTACTGAAGAAGGATGTCACGGTAGAATGGACGGCAGAATGTCAGGAGGCATTTGACCAGATCAAAGGATATTTATCAAATCCACCTGTGTTGGTTCCACCTAAGCCGGGGAGACCGTTAATTTTTTATCTAACGGTCCTGGAGAATTCGTTTGGCTGCGTGCTAGGGCAACACGACATTACAGGAAGGAAGGAATGAGCCATCTATTATCTCAGCAAGAAGTTTACAGTATATGAGGTTAAGTACACTCAACTCGAGAAGACATGTTGCGCCCTAACTTGGGTGGCCCAGAAATTGAAGCATTATCTATCATCATATACTACTTATCTCATTTCACGCTTGGATCCACTAAAGTATATTTTCCAGAAGCCTATGCCCACAGGGAGGTTAGCGAAATGGCAAATATTACTCACGGAATTCGACATCGTCTATGTGACAAAGACGGCCATGAAAGCCCAAGCACTGGCCAATCACTTGGCTGAGAATCTTGTTGATGAAGAATACGAGCCATTGAGGACGTATTTTCCTGATGAAGAAGTGATGCATATAGATGAGTCGGAATTACCTGAGGAACCAGGTTGGAAACTTTTCTTTGATGGAGCCGCAAATGCGAAGGGAGTTGGAATAGGAGCGGTACTTATTTCTGAAACAGGACGTCATTATCCTGTTACGGCTCAGCTGCGTTTCTATTGTACCAACAACATGGCTGAGTATGAGGCATGCATTTTGGGTCTGCAACTAGCGGCAGACATGGATGTCCAGGACGTCTTGGTCTTGGGAGACTCGGACCTCCCCGTGCATCAGATTCAGGGTGAATGGGAAACACGGGATTTGAAGCTCATACCATATCGACAATGTTTGCACGATCTGAGCAAGCGATTTCGATCAGTGGAGTTCAGACACATCCCAAGAGTTCACAATGAGGTTGCCGATGCTTTGGCCACTTTAGCATCAATGTTGCATCACCCAGACAAAATTCATGTTGACCCGTTGCATATCTAGGTTCATGATCAGCATGCTTATTGCAACATGATAGAGGAAGAAATGGATGGCGAGCCATGGTTTTATGATGTCAAGGAGTACCTCAGGATGGGGATATACCCGGAGCAAGCCACCGGAGATCAAAGGAGAACCATTCGGCGATTGGCCAATGGATTTTTCCTCAGTGGAGGAGTGTTGTACAAAAGAACCCCAGATTTGGGATTGCTGAGATGTATAGATGTCAGTCAAGCCACGACAGTTATGACAGAGGTACATGCTGGAGTTTGTGGGCCACATATGAGCGGATATGTATTAGCGAAGAAGATTCTTTGAGCAGGGTACTATTGGCTCACTATGGAGCGTGATTGTATCAATTTCGTGCGAAAATGCCATCAGTGTCAGATACACGGAGATTTGATTCATTCTCCGCCGACAGAATTGCATACAATGTCAGCACCATGGCCATTTGTTGCCTGGGGAATGGATGTCATTGGACCTATTGAGCTGGCAGCTACCAACGTCATAGGTTCATTCTGGTGACCATCGACTATTTTACTAAGTGGGTTGAAGCTAAAACTTTCAAGTCGGTAACCAAGAAGGCAGTGGTGGATTTTGTTCACTCCCATATCATCTGTAGATTTAGGGTCCCAAAAGTGATCATCACGGATAATGGTGCTAATCTTAACAACAATTTGATGAAAGAGGTATGTCAGCAGTTTAAGATTACACACCGTAATTCCACACCATATCGTCCCAAGGCGAATGGAGCAGTTGAGGCAGCCAACAAGAACATCAAGAAGATACTGAGGAAGATGGTAGAAGGATCCAGACAATGGCATGAAAAATTACCATTTGCATTGTTGGGTTATCGCACCACTGTTCGGACTTCAGTAGGTGCAACCCCTTATTTGTTGGTATATGGAACTGAAGCAGTAATACCAGCAGAAGTTTAAATTCCATCCCTTCGAATTGTCACTGAAGCTGAGATTGATGATGACAAGTGGGTCAAAACCCGGTTGGAGCAGTTGAACCTGATTGATGAAAAGAGATTGGCAGCTGTGTGTCATGGCCAGTTATATCAAAAGAGAATGGCGAGAGCCTACAACAAGAAGGTGCGCCCCAGAAAATTTGAAGTGGGGCAGCAGGTGTTGAAACGAATCCTGCCACATCAGGCAAAAGCAAAGGGCAAGTTCGCCCCGAATTGGCAAGGACCATTCATTATAACCAGAGTGTTGTCCAATGACGCGCTTTATGTTTAACAGATATCGAAGGGAAATGCGTCGACATGGCTATCAATTCTGACGCAGTTAAGAGATATTATGTATGATTTCTTTTGATTGTAATTGTTGTTTGTTTGTAGTTGGCATTTATCGGAGAATGAAATGACGGAGGCAGTTCTTTCTTTTATCCAAACACTTTAACCTTTGCTTCCCCTTTTGAGCCTTATTTATTCTTTCATATCCCTCTTTTGGAATCAGTAATTAAAATGAAAGAAAAAAGAAAAAGAGAAAAATAATGATAATAAAGGCAAAAGAAAGTCACAAGAAAATAAAAGAATTGGGAACTACGTTTGACCTGATTCCTCAAAGAAGGATACGTAGGCGCCTCACGGCTCGGTCATAGTGTAACATAGTATGCATAATGTAACATAGTGTAACAAAATAAAAATCCCCAAGCAAGAAAAACTGGGGCAGAAGTTGGCGTTTGTAATTTTGGTAAGAAAGTTTGATTCCAAGAGTTGTACTGTTTTACCCCTAAAAATTATTTTGAACTTTTGATACCCCTTTCCTTTTAGCCATACACAAAAACCCCTATTGATGTCCAAAAATGACCTCCCGATCAGTATCTAAGAAGTGTTAAGTCAATGCAAATGGAAGTCGGGAATAACACTCTGATCCCCAACAAAGAAGAAGATCATAAGCTGGAAATGAATTAATAGCCGAAAGAATCCCCAGCAGAGAGAGTCATATCGGCAGCACTCCAATCCCCAGCTGAAAAATAAAATAAAATGAGAGAGTCTTATCGGTGAAAACCTTCACAGGCATCATAAGGCGACGAAAGATGAGAGAAATAAAACAAGAGAGTCTTATCGGTGAAAACCTTCATAGGCACCATATGACGACGGGAGTTGAGAGAAACGAGAGAGTCTTATTAGTGAAAACCCCTCGAAGGGCACTATGAGGCGACAAGACAAGATTGGCGAAAAGGATCCGCATTTGGCAAAGAGTTGAGTGCTTGTTTATCCCCAGCAACATGAGGCCGTCCGAAGGGTTGATTGATACAAATAGACTGGGTTGATTAATCCGGAATGCGCGACATGATCGTTAGGATCGGTTATATCATTCAGATAAGTTCTTTTCTTTCCTTTCCCCAGCATTTGTTCAGAAAGACTTCTTCTTTTTCTATTTTTTAAAATCATCACTTTTTCATTTCTTGGTTTAAAGACTTTACCTCCCCAGTAGTTTGTTTTTGAAAAGGATTTTCAGAGCTTACTATCAGTTGTCAAAATGGTGCAAAGCAAAATGCGAATAGGACAGGCCAAAGATAAGGCGATAAAGCGAAAAGAAGTTGGTCGCAAGACGAAATGATGAATGGGTCTAGATCCCAAGAGGACCAAATTTCTAGGGGAAGTTGGAGAAAAACGGAAAAGAAACAGTTAAAAGGTTATGGGGATCCCCAACAGATTTGCGAGACACAGGAACAACTCCGACATATTCTCGACCAAGTTCCACAATGGTCAAACAACACAGAGCGGGGAAGGAAGAGAAAAGAAAAACCATCCCTAGTAGAAGTATCATCCTCAGCAAATAATATCATCCCCAGCAAGTTTTATAGCAAAGCAGGGAAAGGAAAAAGGGAATAACCATCCCCAGCAGAAGTGGCACGACCACTCACCACATTTTAAACTAACAAATTTCTCTTTGATTTGAAACAGGGAAATGAGATATTATTGACAGCGGGAAGACATGGCCACAAAGAAGATTATCAAACTGGGGCAGAAAATTTTCTCTCATTGCGAAAATTTTCTTGAAATCAGATACCCACTTGGGGAAGATGGAAGATAACACAAGTTTTGAAGGAAGTGGAATCCCCCGCAGTTTACGGGAGAAAGAGTACAAGTTTTAAAGAAAGCAATCTTGGAAGAAGCAAGATAACCCAAGTTTTAAGGGTAGTGATCTTTGAGTTAGTATCATCCCCACCTTTGTTAAAGGGAGGAAAGTAACTAGTCTTAAAGAAGGAAGATAATTTCCCAGCAGTGTTATTCCCGGCAGGTTTCAGAGAAGTGAAAACACCAGTCAGAGGGAAGTAATTCCAGTGGAAAGAAAGCACCAACTTTAAAGGAAGTAGTCTTTGAAGAAGGAAAATGACATATTTGTGAATAAAATATCGGTGTTATCCCCAGCAGTTTTCAGAGGAATAAAACACCAGTTTTGAGGGAAGCAGTTGAAAGAAGATGATTCAAGTTAAAGGAGTCAGGAGCCCGCCTGGAGAATGGAGGTGTTGTATTTTTAAGGAATTGTTGAAGTCAGGAGCCCGCCTGGAGAATGGAGGTGTTATATTTTGAAGAAGTCAGGAGCCCGCCTGGAGAACGGAGGTGTTACATTTAAGGAATTGTTGAAGTCAGGAGCCCGCCTGGAGAATGGAGGTGCTATATTTTGAAGAAGTTAGGAGCCCGCCTTGAGAACGGAGGTGTTACATTTAAGAAGTTGTTGAAGTCAGGAGCTCGCCTGGAGAATGGAGGCTGAATTATTTTTGTTATAAGTTGGAGAAGTCAGGAGCCCACCTGGAGAATGGAGGTTGAATTATTTTGTTATAAGTTGTTGAAGTCAGGAGCCTGCCTGGAGAATGGAGGTGTTAAATTTAAAAAGTTGTTAAAGTCAGGAGCCCGCCTGGAGAATGGAGGTGTTAAAATTTTAAGAAGTTGTTAATGTCAGGAGCCCGCCTGGAGAATGGAGGCTAAATTATTTTGAAGAAGTTATTGAAGTCAGGAGCCCGCCTGTAGAACGGAGGTTGTTATATTCTAAGTTGGAGAAGTCAGGAGCCCGCCTGTAGAACGGAGGTTGTTTATTTTAAAAAGTTGAAGGAGTCTGGAGCCCGCCTGTAGAATGGAGGTTGTTATATTTTTAAATTATGGAAGAAGTCAGGAGCCCGCCTGGAGAATGGAGGCTGTGTCATCTTTCAAAAGTCAAGTTGGAGTCAGGAGCCCGCCTGCAGAACAGAGGAATGCATTTCAAGATCAAATCAGAAGTCAGTAATGCGGAGGGTTACAACAAAAATCCCCAGCATAACAAGCTTTAATGTAGGAAGTAGTGTCCCCAACAGATAGAACGAAATGATAAAACTTGTGTTCAGAAAAGCAAAAGGCCAGTGTCATCCCCAACAGTTTTCGGAAGAAAAAGCACCAGAGGAAACACAAGCCGACAAGAAAGCAAGGCAACTAGAGCAAGTGGAAGATAGATAAGATTTTGTAATTCCTAGTTTAGTCTAGCCTCTTGTTTTCTTTTGAGCACAATGTAAAAAGGAGATCGGTAAGCAGTAGTAACAACATGCGGCAGCAGTAACAACAAAATTGCAGTCCCATGGCAGTCCCGGCTACCAAAACTTTCTGAACTACATTAACCTGATTCCCTTTTAGCCAGGGATATGTAGGAAACCTTTGAAGCAAAGGTTCGGTTAAATCTTTCAAAAATTGCTTCACACGGAGTACTCAGATGGGTAAAAATCACTCGTATCTGCTCACTTTATCTTTGCACGAAAACTCTTCGTGTTTTCGGACAAAGAGGGACAGCTGTAAGCACGTGATTTTTGCCCTATGTGAGAAATACTCCCAAAAATTCAAAATAAAACAATTTTCCTTTGTGTGCCATTTTGAGAATTTTTGTGGCATTTTTTGATAATTATTTGTATTTGTCCGTGCATGTTTATTTGTTAAATTAATAAAAAATACAAAAAATATGTCGCATTTTTGCATTTAGGATTTGATTCTACAATTAGGGATAATTAAGTTTGTTTTACAAGAACAAAAAAATCATAAAAATAATGTACGTTGCATTTTTAGCTTTTAATGTCCAAATTGTGTGATTTTATCGTAATTGCTATTTAATTGTGTGTTAATTATTATTAATAGTTAATTAGCACTTTTATAAATTAATTTAGTTCTATAGGATAATTTAGGATTTTTAGAATTTAGTTTTAGTTTAAGAAAAATAAAAGAAGAAAAAAGAAGCAATAAAAGAAGAAGAAAATCGGATTGGCATTTTCTTCAATTCTAAACCACAAGCCCAAAACCGGATAACCCCTTAATCAAATCCCTACCGGGTCAACCCGACCCGGTCTGCCCCATAACCAAACGAGTTACCCCCCCCCCCTTCCCATTTTTCATTCTTCCACCCCAAAACCCTAAAAAACACCCGCCCCATCCTCTTCTTCTCCTTCTCCAAACAACCCCCTTCCCCATCAACCCTCCCATGGCTGCCCTCGCTGTTTCTGCTCCCCCTCATGTCCCATGGCTGCCCCCCTCACCACCATTGTCCCAAACGAACCACCTTACCCAAGCGACCACGTCGCTTCAAACAACCCCACTGCCATCTCCAGCAACCACGGCTGTTGTGTCTCCTTCTTCGTCAGTCCGGCGACCACCCTCCAAACGACCCCTCCATCGTCACCCATAACCTCGCCCAGCAGCAACCAGTCCATCATTCCAGCAACGAACCAGCATCCGTCGTCCCCTTCACCCTTCGTCCCAAACGACCATGGCTGCCTTCTGCTTCGTCTGCATCGACGACCAACACCCCAGCCAGCCCCAACTCGCTTCTGAGCAACCACCAAGCCGGCGACAAAACGTTGCTTCTTCTTCTTCTTCATCTCCGCTGCCTCGTCGACCTCCAGCTCCTCACAGTCCGTCGAGCTCCAGTCAGCCACCATGGCTAGTGCTTCGTCTTCAACTGCCTTCCCCCTCGCCACCAGCAGCTCGTCGACCAGCAGCTCGTCCAAACAACCAACTTCATCTCTTTCGTCATTTCCTCCGGTCGCCGGAAAAACCTTACGTCCAGCCATGAGCGACCACCATCGCTTCTGCTACGTCCAGCCATGAACTCGATCGTCACTGCGTTAAAAAAAATGGGTTGAAAACAGTGATGTTTGTTCAGGCGCGTCGAGTTTCCGTTCGAACCCGGACTTCAAACTAGTAGGTTTCCGTTCTCTTTTCTTTTAGTTTTCATTCAGTAAATTATCTTCCGCTCCTTTTCTTCTTTCTATGATTATGTTCGTGTTCCGATAGGTTGGTTTGAATTCGAACCCAGGTCTTTGTTTGTGTTAGAGATAATTCGTGTTCATTTTTGTTTGAAGTTCGTTAGTTTTTCATCAAGTGATTTAATGTCGAATGTCGAGTGATATAGTTTGAATCATTCATCTTTGTTGTAATGTTGTTAGATTTAATTCGTGTTCATTTTTTGTTTGAAGTTCGTTAGTTTTTCATCAAGTGATTTAATGTGAGTGTTTATGTGTTGGTTTTTAGTTTTTGATTTAGTATGAATCATTAATCTTGGTTATGATGTTGTTTGATTTAGTTTGAGGTTAACTGATGATCGAGTTTAGTGATTTGGATTTACTTGTTTGTTCTGATGAGTTTGTTCGGATATGAATCTGACTTTGTTGTTAATTCATGAACATTGTCGATTAGGAGTTTGTTTGGCGAGTTTATTATGCAGAGTTTGATTATTAGTTGTCAATTGTCAGGCTTGATTTGGTTATAGCTGCTGTAATTTGATTAATTGATTAGGTGAATTGGTTATAGCTGATATGGTTTTGGTACAGATTGAAAGGGATGGGGGTAGAATGGTAAATTGCAGTATTTTCAGGGGCATTTTCAGGATTTTAAGTTTTTTAAAAAATGATTAATGAGTGCTCTGTCCACTAAGTATTAAATAATATTAAAATAATACATTGTTTAATACATGGTGGGGGACAAAGCATGCGGTAATGGAGCAATAAGGGAATTAAATAAAGAAAAGATATGTGATAGTGAGAACTAATATATTTGTTTAATATAGTAGGGGACGAAATATTAAGTAGTGGGATTCAAAAGGGGGATGGGGAGAAGATGGTGGGATTAATTTAAGTGCTTCAAGTTTGGCTATATAGAAGAAGAGCTTGACGCAAGTTGGGGGGGGATTTTCTGAACATTAAGAGAGAATTAAGGGTTAAACATTAACTGGTCTTTCAATCTAAAAAAAAAGTGAGTAACTTAAGAACTAAAAACTGAAACAGTGAGGTCTTGCTTTGACTACTGAAAATCAGAATTAGTATTGGTTTTTTGTTGAATTGAAGTTCTGAGTTTCTTTCCTTAAGAGTCTGAAAGACAGAGAGTCAGAAATTGATTGTCCTATTGCATTTCTGGTTCACTTTGTTTCTGCCCGTTGATTGTTGTTGGTGTTTCTGGGCTTTCATTTGGTTTGTTCCTTGAGTTTGGTTGGTTATTTGTTATTGTTTCATTGGGGTGTTAATAGAATTCTGTTGGTTTTATTAAACACTGTTACTGGGCTGTTCTGTTTCCGTTACTGTTGCTGTTGCTGTGTTGTTGCTACTGCTCCTGCTGATCCTTTTCTTTCTTTCCTTGTGGTCCCTTTCCAGGTACACATTTCTGAGATTAGTTCTGAGGTGACTTCAAACTGCATAAATGCTGAATTAAAAGGCTTAACAGATTGCCTATCAAAGTGTGTTCAATTAATGTACTAGAATGTACATTAAGAAATATTGTATATGTTTATGCTCATCCTAGACATGTATTTACATTGTACAACTATACTGAAAATTGGACTGTACTTAGAACTATTCTACGTAGTTTGAACTGTTTTTCTATATGCCTATGGGTACATGAATTGATAGATAGTCATTACTGGAGATTATTTTGATTTAGTTTAATTAGTGAAGTATAACTCTGAATTCATGCAAACCGGAATAGAAATGAGTCAAAGCTTGTGAATTTTTAATCATGTTAGTAATGGAGATCTGTAAATATTAGGCAGAATAAAAAATGGCCGGTAATTTCGTAAAATCAGTAGGCCCACTATACTTTAAGTTAGGATCGTAGTAGTAATTGCTAAGATCATTAATCCAATAGGCATGAGTTGAGTTCAAACAAGACGAGTTAACGATTAAGTTTAACAAACTTTCGAATAAGCATTAGTGATTAAGGTTAATTCCAGTTTCAAATAGTTGTAAACAATTAATTCCAACGGTTCAATTCATCTAACAACGTGGGTCTAAATTAGTTAGAGGATAATTAGTTTATTCTGGTAATATTATTTGTAAATTCTGTATTCTATTTATAATTTCAATTTTAGTAATATTCAATTAAGGCATGAAACAATCTCCCTTTGTCTCGATTGCAATTTTCAATTTGTATTTGTCTTAATCTGGTAAATAAGTACCGGCCTTTTCAAGCATGTAATTAATTAGAATTTTTTTTAGAGACGAACTTAAATAGAAAAATGTAGTCACTTTAGGATTATCCTTATAAAATAAACGAGATGAGCCCCGCCCAATAAAACGCACAAGCTGCGGGGCCCTCAATAATTGGTTAATAATTGTATAGACTTCGGGATCGGCCATTTAGCAAATTTCACGGCCTTACCCAAAATAATGATACGCTAGTCGCTTTAGGCATGCCTTTAACAATTTACTTTCTTAAACTAGGGTGCACATTTATGTGACCCAAATCCAAATCTCAACAGAGTCAAAATGTGTCGATAACCACGGGTACATTGATGTGACGTGGTTCGAGATACGTTTTTTCACAATGTTGTCATTCTCTGTTAAAATAATAATAATAATAAAAGCGGTAGAGAGTTTAAAGTTTGCACATAAGTTCATAATTGTATAAAATCAGATAATTAAGCTAAATGCGATAGTTGAGCGACCGTGCTAGAACCACGGAATTTGGGAATGCCTAACACCTTCTCCCGGGTTAACAGAATTCCTTATCCAGATTTTTGGTTTGCGGACTATAATACAGAGTCATTCTTTTCCTCGATTCGGGATTAAAATCGGTGACTTGGGACACCATAAATCTCCCGAGTGGCGACTTTGAAATAAATAAATAAATCCCGTTTCGATTGTCCTTTAATTGGAAAAAAACTCTCCTCCGCAACCCTTTGCGGGGGCGCGGGCGAAAAAGGAGGTCTGACAAATAGAAATAATACCGTCCCGGAAAGGGAGTTAACAATAGGAACAATATCATCCCGGCAAGGGAATCAGCTATAACCAACCTAGTTTCAACAGTTACTTCACAAAATAAACTTCAACTTGAGCCAATACGCAAAAATGGTCAATTACCAAGAATCTATCACAAGTCTTGCTCCTCAATGATAACCTTCAATTTAGGCATGAACAATACATAATAGAAATTGTCACAATCCTAGTATAAGACCCACGGGCATGCTTGACACCAATATATAGATACTCGTCACCTCACCTATACGTCGTACTCGACATTAACATATAGCAAATAAGACACAACACATATTCCCTCAAGCTAAGGTTAGACCAAACACTTACCTCGGATTCCACGGCCAAATGCAAGCCTCAAATACTGCTTTCCCTCTAGATTTCGCCTCCAATTCACTTGTATCTAGCCATAATTAACTTAACAATATCAATAAGTGCTAAAGAATTCAACCCCAATGCTTAATTATAGGTTTTCTATCATTTTCCCAAAAAGCCAAAAATCGACCTCGGGCTCACTTGGTCGAAACTCGAAGTTCAAACCAAAACCCAAATACACATTCACCCACGAGCCCGAATATGCAATTAGTTTCGAAATCTGACCCCAAATCGAGGTGTAAATTCTGATTATACAAAAATCTCTAATTCTACCCATATCCCCAATTTCTACCATGAAAACCCTAGATTTTTGGATGAAAATTGATAAAATGCAATGGGTAATTGAAAGAAAGTGGTTTAGAATCATATACCAACACTTTGGGGAAGAACTTGTCTCTTGAAAATCGCCTCTATGCTTTCTAGTTTTTGAAATTATGAAATTATGGCCTATTTCTCGCTCTGCTTCTGCTTTAACTACTGGGCGACAATGTTCATCGCGTTCGCGTGAGCGCTGTCGCGTTCGCGAAGAGCTGCCTACTGAGGACTTACGCGATCGCGGGAAAGGCTATGCGTTCGCGAAGGTTTAGCCCAGCCCTGCCTTCGTGTTCACGATAAAGGGGTTGTGTTCGTGTAGGTTTTCCCAAGGTTCCCAGACCAACCCATCCTAAAGCTACGCGGTCGCGGTTGACCGGTCGCGTTCACGCAGAGTAGTCCCCCCAATGCTCTGCGTTCGCGACCTTGGTCTCACGTTAGCGTAGAGTAAAACCCTCCCCAGCCCAGTTTCCCTTTCGCGATCGCGAGAGTGACTACACAATCGCTAAGCATAGTGTAACAGACACAAGATACTGCAACTCATACAAGATTTTTCTCAGTCAAAAACACCCCGAAGCCTATCCGAAACTCACCCAAGCCCTCGAGACTCCAAACCAAATATGCACACAAACCTAAAAACATCATACAGACTTGCTCGTGTGATCAAATCGCCTAAATAACATCTTAAACAACGAATGTAGCATCAAAATCCATGAAAATCTCAGGAACTCTTAAAGTTACTTTTTTCACAACCGAGGGTCCGAATCACGTCATATTAATTCCGTTTCTTACCAAATTTTACAGACATAGCTTAAATACTATATTAAACCTGTACCGAGATCCGAAATAAAAATATGGGCCCGATACCATCAAATTCAAACATTATTAAATTTCCAAACTTCTTATATTTTTCAGTTAAATAATTTTCTTCAAAAATTTATTTCTCGGGCTAGGGACCTTGGAATTCAATTCCGAGAATACGCCCGAATCCCATATTTTTATATGGACCTTGCGGGACCGTCAAATCACGAGTCCGGGTTCGTTTACCCAAAATGTTGACTGAAGTCAACTTAAATTCAAATTTAAAGGCAAAATTGGTATTTTTCTCAAATTTTCACATAAGGGCTTTTCGAAAGCACGCTCGAACTGCGCACGCAAATTGAGGATAAAGAAAATAAGGTCTTGAAGGCCTTGGAACCCCATATTGGGTTCTAAAACATGAGATGACCCCTTTTGGGTTATCACATTCTCCACCTCTAAAGCAACCATTTGTCCTCGAACAGACATAGAAAAGTACCTGAGTCGGTGAAAAGATGGGAATATCGGCTCCGCGTATCGGACTTGGACTCCCAGGTTTCTGACTCAACAAGCTGACCTCTCCACTACACATGAACTGAAGGGAAATTCTTCGATCTCAACTAACGAACCTGCCGGTCTAGAATGGCTACCGGCTCCTTCTCATAGGTCAATTCCTTGTCCAACTGGACAATTCTGAAGTCTAACACATGGGATGGATTGTCATGACACTTCCGAAGCATGAACACATGAAACACTGGATGCAAGAGCAACTCGGCGGCAATGCAAGTCTATAAGCCACTTATCCAACTCTATCAAGGATCTCAAAAGGTGTCACGCCCCGAACCTGGGGGACGAGACCGGCACCTAGTGCCTCACATATAATGTCATACTTTGGCCATGGGCCACATTGTAAGATAATTGGCGAAGCAAAATATAAAATTAAATGGAACCCAACACTGACTAAACATCAATATAAAGTTGGACCAGCAGGGCCGTCATAACTACTACAGCTGACAAACCAACAAAATATACATACAAGGCCTACAAGCCCAATATACTGCACTAACTGATAGGATATGTCTACAAGCCTCCACTGCTGGATATACTGTGATTGGAATAGCTCCCCCGACCTATTAATAACATATATACATAAATATACAAGATGTACATAAGGTTCTAGACTCGGCAACTTCGAAAGGCATGGAGCTTACCGATCAAGCTAAACTTGGGCAACACTTAATAAGGAGGCCTACCCGTCTTCCTGTCTGAATCTGCATGCATGAAATGCAGTGCACCCCAGAAAAGGGACGTCAGTACGAAATAATATACCGAGTATGTAAGGCAATATACTGAAAGCTGAAACTGAACTGATAATATAACAACTACATGTAGCTGGAAGTCAAAGATATCTAAAGATATGCTTACCTACTAGTACTGACTCAACTCTCTCAATATAGTAAGTAAAATAGTTGTCTGACCCTATAAGGCTTGGTATATATATATATATATATATATATATATAACTGCTCTGCGGTAGTAGGCTCGCTCATAGGTGCTCGACCATACTAGGCTCTGTATCTCGACGAACTGGGCTCGCTCATAGGCACTCGGCCACAGTAGGATCGGTATATAAATTATCATCTGATAAGAGGTTACCCAATAGGGGCCTGCCCATCGATTATAGCTCGATGGTAATGAAAATATTTTAATACTGTATATATAAACTCTCTTCTCTCTTGACTTGAAGAAGAAAATACTCAATTGAATATGAAGTCCCGATAAGGAGAATATTATAACTTACAAAACTAAAAAAATATACATAAATTTTGAAATATGAATTTTTCTTTATGCCTTGTTATCAAACTCGTGTAATTATGAGATCATGTCAAAATGAAGGAAGGGCTTAGCCTTAAAATACCTGGAGTAGGAAAACATCTGAATGGTGTTCTTGGAAAAAGTTGCAAGAATTCACATTTTTGTTGAAAACCTTAAGAATGGTTAACGTGATATAGTGCTTCTTAACTATCAATTCATGGCTTAATATTTCTAATTTTAATAATGACATTTCAGATTGTAGGAATAGTTAAATATCTTGATTGTAGTAATCTTGTATACAAAATATAGAGAATGAGTTGTCTTGAATTTGTTAAGGTGTGTTGCCACCTAATTAAAGGTGACTAAGAGTCATCTTAGATAAAGAGTGGCTTGCTGCCACATTACTCTTCCATCTTTATCCAATATTTTTTAATTAATTTAATTAGGTAATATCTCGCTACCCGATAATTAATCAATTACCCGTATAATTAAGAATTGTCTCCAATTACTTAAAATTTTACTTATTTTTAATACACTTTATATATCCCACTATCATGGTCATATGGTACCTTGTATAGTACAAGTCCATAAATACCGGGTATTTTAGCTCCAGCCATATTTTATCCCCACATGCCAATTTTGGACGAAAATTCATTTTCTTTGAATTGTTTTCCCTTTCACATTCACGAATTTACTCATCACTTGTGAAATAGCATAATCCTTATAATCTCCAAATAATCTTTTTCTTGGACTGATGTCAATTACCTCACGATAAATTCAAGGTATAATACTACAGGGTGCAACATCGTCGTAATTTAATACTGCAAAGCGTAACATCATCATAATGTAATATTGCAAGGCATAACATCATCATAATATAATACTGCAGGGCGTAATATCGACGTAATATTGCGGGGTGTAACATCATTCCCCCCTTTGGAACATTCATCCTCGAATGTTGGCTGATACACTTATCATCCTCATAACCCATAGCTCTTGCAAATACTTTAATATTCTCCCTTCCATTTAAGTAACTGTTCTTTGAATAAATCCAAAGGGCAGGGCATTCCCCCCTTTATGCCTCTTTCCCACGCCATGACTTGTGATCGACTTTCTTCCAATCTCATAATTGTTGCTACCTCCTATCATGCAGCCTCTATGATACTGACCTTGTAAGTATGCTTATGCGACTCTTTTCTCCTTTTCCTTCAAATTTTAGCCAATCTCTAGGCCTTACTTTGTGAACATATACAAGGCTTAATAAGATGCATCTCTAGGTACTATAGGTGTACTAAAGTTCTTCGCTCGGTACTTTGTAGAACTTGCGAATATGGATATATCTTATTTCATAGACCTGATTATCCATTCATATGACTTTACTGCATCTACGTAGATCATACTATTTCATAATTCTTACTTTGATTTATCGTTACTAAGGTCTGCAACCAACTCCAAGTTACTTTCGTTGCTTATCCTTAAGACTGATGGTCTAATCTCATCTCATACTATTGAACTTTTATCCATCTATTGTTGATTCACCTTAATGTTGATTCATCATCTACCACTGATAACTTGATCTTTTATGTAACACCGTGACTAGAGCTCGCTTCTCATTGGGGACATCTGGAGTAATTAGATTGATCCACCTAAGGGTGATACTATACTTCCATAACCGTACTTTATAGCATCCCAATGTGACTCACCTTATACAAGTATTTTAGTCTCTTACAATTCATGAAATCCCCTTCCCTTTTTTTCTTCAAATCTTTACTCAAGCGAAGGCCCAAATGTCATCCTTTATTTATCACAATTACACCCTCATTCAGTTACAAGGCACCATTCCATCTCTTTTAAATGCTACTAGTCTTAGACTCTTTTGAGTTCATTCAGGCTATATTGAGCTTTCTATAACTTAGAGGAACCATCAACTCCCTTGTTTTCACGGGCTTAATCCCGAGGAATTATCCATTTTCGTCACATTTTCACTTGCTTTCTTCTTATCCTTACTCTTGTATTGTCGTTCTATCATACTTTATCTTACGATAGATTCCCTTATGCTTTTCTGGAACATCAAGTGAGACATTGCATCGTCTCTAACTCTTCCTTTACTCTCTAGTTAGACCTTTCGGTACTTAGAAGTCATAGGCTGGAAGGTATGCCACTGACGACACTGCTATCATTCCTGGATACTGAATCCCTATGCTTCTAGCCTTTTATCCACAGTATTGACTATTCACAACCTTCTGTATTTGAGTATCTCGTACATTGTTCACCTTTACCTTTCTTACCTTAAAATCTTGCACCGTATCTTTTATCTCTCTCATAATCTCCCTTCCACACATGTATAATTCACGTTCACAACTTGAAGCTCTATTATAATACTTGCACTTCTGGTGCCTATACAGTCCAATGAGAGCTCCATACTGAATTCTTATGAGGCTGGTATTTTCTAACTGGCTTTATCGTAGAGTCCTTATAGAATATGGTTGTTGTGCTATCTCTCTTGCACCTTTAATATTAGGAGTGATTCTACTATGTTCTCAATCATGATTCCTATAATTTCTGGGTCCAACAATCGGACTCCTGATTTACTTTGTTGATGTAACTCTTTAGTTTTCTCCTCCTTCTGATCCGCCTTTATGTCGGCTTAAATTATCTCCCAATTTGGGGTTCATGGTATTAGTTATTCTGTTTAGCCTTTCATGGGCACTGAGGAATATGCATGATATAATCCTTCATTTATGACCTGGGCTCAATTATTTCTTTTAACGTATACCAGAACCTTCTATGGCTGTATATGCTGCATGTATAAAACTCTGAACCCTTAAGTGCATTCATAATGTAGCCAATTCTGGATCATTGATCGAACAATTTCTTTCGTTCCATCTTAGCTTTCTTTCAACGTAAGCTATTATTTTTCCTGATCTTTCCACCCCCGTGTTGCGTCCATACTTAGCTTATCTTAGTGCCCACACATGCCAGAGTTTTCATGCAACTCATATGATCTCGAGTATTACTTTTAAATTTACTTCCCGTTTATTAGCCACGGCAGGTGCCACTTTCCTTTGGAGCGCTTACAATGTTGTTGTGATACTATTTTTACACGACCATTTCCTCTTTAGGTCGTTGTGCTTAGGTTGAAGCCTTCTTCCTTATTTCCTTAGCTAGTCTTTCGTTGTAGTACTTTAGGGAGAACCCTTGACTCTCGCAAAGCTGTGAGATTATTACGGACCTTTTGATGTCCTTCCTTGCCTATAATCATCCGTAGTTGCTTACCTCCGTGCCTTTGTTCTTGTAGGGTTGCTTCTAAACTGATATTTTGACTGCCTTCCCAGTGACACTTTCTTTTATCCCCGTAACACTTATACGGTACCTTTAACTACCCTGACTCCTATTTGAATATATCTCAAGTATTATAATGGCATTACTACGAGGCTGAATTCTCCATGTTGGGGTTCACTATATTTATCTTGCATGATCTATTGATTTGTTTGTAACCTCTTGTCTAGTCATGACTAGGCTCTCCATGAATCAACTATTAATGACTCGTTGACCTATTCTCATATCCATATTCCGCGTAATCTTTCTTAGGTTATTTCCTTTGTCTTAACTTACCTCACGTACTGGCTCCTTATCTATCAATAACATCCTGGGTAGGAACCCTTACTTCCTTTTCTTGACATTGTTCTTACATAACGCTCTGGAATCATAGCATATCTGTAGGATTTAGATAAGTGCAATCTCATCCCTTTCTCATTTTTATCGCATTCTTCCTTTATTATTTCATATTCTCCCCCCCTTTAGGGGAGTATTAAGATTTGGAGCTACGACGACCTGCCTATAGATGTTTTTCATCTCCATCTTTGGCGTCCTTTCGCATCATCAATGATCCTTACTCGCCTTGTGGTAATCCCTTTTGTACCAAGGATAACAAAATTCCTTACCCGCGATGGTGACACTTAGTGTAACTGGCACATACATTCCCTTAAGCTTAACTTTGCTCCCATCGCTTGCTTTAGGGAAGCGTCTTCCTGAATGACCATTCTCTGAATTTCTTATGGATCTTCTTCTGTTATCCATTCTATTATCTCTGGAACGCAATCTGAAATTCTCATGATGATGACTACTATCAAATCACTCAGTCCCTAATTCATTTTTAGTTTATCTTGTTCATCAGTCCTTACTGATTTCTATTTCTCTAGGGTCTAACTTCTCCTTCTATTAATCACGTGAGAATTGCGAACTTATTTCTCGAAATGAGGATATGATTGTATGGTATATACTCTTTTGTTGTCTTAAGGCCCATCACCTTTCATCTATTTCTTCATTTGACTATAGATTCTGGAACACTCTACCGTTGTCATCCATGTATCACATCTCACTCATAATTCTTCATTATCTCTCTTCTCATTACTCTGCTAATATTTCTGCCTATCCCTCTTCAACATGACATTCTTTCGCTTCTAGCTCTCCTTGCTTCATTCATTGATTCTTCGGGTTGCCTAACATTCTCCCTCTACTAGGGACAGGAGCCATACTAAGGTAATATTTATCCCTTCAAGGTTTCCAGTTCCTATCTTTCTAGTACTCTTGTCTAGCTGTACTATTTTAGAGAGTACCATCTAGGTGTCTCATGGAGAGATCTATTAGCACATTTGCAATATCCTCCGGCAATGTTAACTAACACAAACAATTTATCCACCATTTTGGGTCACTCTAACCCCAGTCGGGTCATGATATTATGCCCTTCTCTTAAACCATATTTGTTATCTCCCATAGAGCATAACTTAGATCGGTGTGGCCAATTATACATACCTCTGTTACTGTTAAAGGTAGCTCAAAAGGCTTATATCTCTCTTCCTGAATGGTAAATAAGGATAATCTTCATTAGCTAGGTACCATGTACCCTCTTTCACCTTGCTTTATTTACTTGTTGAAACTTGTATTTATCTTCTGAATCTCTCTTTGTCTTTTACCATAAAGGTGGATAGATATTCTTTCCTTAAGGCTCCATTTCCAGAAGCTCATCGAGTTCTTTTAACTCAACTCTTTCACAACCGCATTCAATCACTTACCAACCATCTTTAAAAATGGAGGCATCGCCACATTATGAATAAGGTCGAGTTTAAGAAATTGTGTTCTTACAACTGAGCTCTACCACACGATCTAGAGTAAGAAAAAAGAATGACATTCCTAAATGTCCTATAGCTTCCTGCTTATAATTGTGGCGCACAACACACCCATAAACAAGACTCTACTAGACATGGCTTGTAGACTCCCTAGGACAGAACTGCTCTGATATCACTTTGTCACGCCCCGAACCTGGGGGCCGAGACCGGCACCTAGTGGCTCACCTATCCTTGTGTACCAACTTGCAACTAAGAGAATCTGAACATATGATGTCATACTTTGTCCATGGGCCACATTGCAAGACAACTGCGAATGCTGACTAAATGTCAATATAAAACTGGACCGACAAGGCCGTCAAAATTATTACAGCTGACAAACCAATTAAATATACATACAAGGCCTGCAAGCCCAACATACTGCACTAACTGATAGGATATGTCTACAAGCCTCTACGGATGGATATACTGTGATCGGAACAGCTCCCCCGACCTATTCATAACATATATACATATATATACAAGATGTACATAAGGTTCTAGACCCGGAAACTTTGAAAGGCATGGAACTTACCGATCAAGCTAATCTTGGGCAACACTTAATGAGGAGGCCTACCTGTCTGTCTATCTGAACCTGCACACATGAAATGCAATGCCCTCAGAAAAGGGACGTCAGTACGAAATAATGTACCGAGTATGTAAGGCAATATACTAAAAGCTGAAACTGAACTAATAATATAACAACTGCATGTAGCTGGAAGTCAAAGATAGTCTGAAGATATGCTTGCCTACTGGTACTAACTCAACTCTCTCAATATAGTAAGTAAAATAGTTATCCAGCCCTATAAGGCTTGGTATATATATATATATATATATATATATATATATATATATATATATATATATATATTAACTGCTCATAGTAGGCTCGCTCATAGGTGCTCGGCCATTCTAGGCTCTGTATCTCGACCAACTGGGCTCTCTCATAGGCGCTCGGCCATAGTAGGCTCGGTATATAACTTACCATCTGATATGAGGTTGCCCAATAGGGGCCTGACCATCGATTATAGGTCGATGGTAATGAAAATACTTTAATACTGTGTATATAAACTCTCTTCTCTCTTGACTGGAAGAAGAAAATACTCAATTGAATATGAAGTCCCGATAAGGAGAATATTGTAACTTACAAAACTTGAAAAATATACGTAAATTTTGGTATATGGATTTTTCTTTATGCCTTATTATCAAACTTGTGTAATTACGAGATCATACCAAAATGAAGGAAGGCTTAGCCTTAACATACCTGGAGTAGGGAAATACTCGTATGATGTTCTTGGAAAAGGTTGCAAGAATTCACGTTTTTGTTGAAAACCTTAAGAATGGCTAACGTGATATAGTGCTTCTTAACTATCAATTCATGGCTTAATATTTCTAATTGTAATAATGATATTTCAGATTGTAGGAATAGCTAAATGTCTTGATTGTAGTAATCTTGTATACAAAATATAGAGAATGAGTTGTCTAGAATTTGTTAAGGTGTGTTGCCACCTAATTAAAGGTGACTAAGAGTCATCTTAGATAAAGAGAGGCTTGTTGCCACGTTACTCTTCCATCTTTATCCAATATTTTTTTAATTAATTTAATTAGGTAATATTCCGTTGCCCGATAATTAATTAATTACCCGCATAATGAAGAATTGTCTCAATTACTTATAATTTTACTTATTTTTAATAACTTTATATATATCACTATCATGGTCATATGGTACCTTGTATGGTACTAGTCCGTAAATATTGGGTATTAATGGTCGACCCGTATTTTATCCCCATATGCCAAACTTGGACGAAAATTTATTTTTTTTGAATTGTTTCCCCTTTCACATTCACGAATTTACTCATCACTTGTGAAATAGCATAATCCTTATAATCTCCAAATAATCTTTTCTTGGACTAATGTCCATTACCTTACGACAAATTCAACGTATAATATTACAGGGTGCAACATCGTCGTAATTTAATACTGCAAAGTGTCATCGTAATGTAATACTGCAAAACATAACATCATCGTAATATAATACTGCACGACGTAATATCGACGTAATATTGTGAGGCATAACAAAAGGCCCAATGAACCTAGGGCTTAGCTTGCCCTTCTTCCCAAATCTTATCACGCCCTTCATGGGCGACACTCGAAGCAACACTCGCTCCCCTACCATGAATGCCACATCACGAACCTTACGGTCGCCATAACTCTTCTGCCTGGACTGAGCTGTACGAAACCTATCCTGAATGATCTTAACCTTCTCCAAGGCATCCTAGACTAAATCTGAACCCAACAACCGAGCCTCTCCCGGCTCAAACCACCCAACCGGCGACCGACACCGCCTACCATATAATGTCTCAGAGGGAGCCATCTAGATGCTCGACTAGTAACTGTTGTTGTAGGAAAACTCTGCTAATGGTAAGAACTGATCCCAAGAACCTCCAAGCTCAATAACAAATGCTCGGAGCATATCCTCCAAGATCTGAATAGTACGCTTGGACTGTCCCTCTGTTTGAGGATGAAATGTTATGCTCAACTCGACCCGCGTACCCAACTCACGCTACACTGACCTCCAGAAATACGAGGTAAACTGCGTACCTCGATCAAAAATGATAGACACGAGCACACCTTGAAGACAAACGATCTCCCAGATATAGATTTCTGCCAACCGCTCAGAAGAATAAGAGGCTACCATGGGAATGAAATGCGCTGACTTGGTTTGCCTATCCACAATAACCCATATTACGTCGAACTTCCTCTGAGTCCGTGGAAGTCCAACAACGAAATCCATAGTGATACACTCCTACTTCCACTTAGGAATCTCAATCTTCTGAAGCAAACCACCAAGTCTCTAATGCTCGTACTTTACCTACTAACAATTCAAACACCGAGCTACATATGCCACAATTTCTTTCTTCATCCTCCTCCACCAATAATGTTGTCGCAAGTCCTGATACATTTTAGTGGTGCCCGGATGAATAGAGTAACGGGATCTATAGGCCTCCTCTAGAATCAACTCACGAAGTCCATCCACATTAGACACACAAATACGATCCTGCATCCTTAAAACTCCATCATCTCCAACTGTAACCTGCTTGGCACATCTGTGCCGCAGTGTGTCTCTAAGGACAAGAAAATAAGGATCACCATATTGCTGATCTCGGATATGCTTAACTAATGAAGAACGAGCGGCTGTGCAAGCTAGAACATGGTTGTGCTCAGAAACATCCAACCTCACGAATTGATTGGCTAACGCCTGAACATCCAAAGCAAGCGGTCTCTCACTGACCAGAATATACGCAAGGCTGCCCATACTAGCTGACTTCCTACTCAAAGCATCGGCCACTACATTGGCCTTCCCTAGATGATACAAGATGGTGATATCATAGTCTTTCAATAGCTCCAACCACCTCCTCTGCCTCAAATTTAGCTCCTTTTGCTTGAACAAATACTGCAAACTCTTGTGATCCGTGAATACCTCACATGACACGCCATATAAATAATGCCTCTAGATCTTCAGCACGTGAACAATGGTTGCTAGCTCCAAATCATGAACTGGATAATTCTTCTCATGAATCTTCAACTGCATCAAAGCTATGCAATAACCTTGCCATTCTGCATCAACACCGCACCAAGTACAATACGAGATGCATCATAATATACTATCTATGGCCCTGAACCTGTGGGCAAAACCAACACCAGTGTCATACTCAAGGCTGCCTTGAGCTTCTAAAAGCTTGCCTCACACTCGTCCGATCACCTGAACTGCACTCTGGGTCAACATGGTCATCGAGGCTGCAATAGATGAAAACCTCTCTACAAACCAACGGTACTAGCCTGCCAAACCCAAGAAATTTCGGATCTCTGTAGCTGATGTGGGTCTAGGCCAGTCCTTGACTGCCACAATCTTATTAGGATCCACCTGAATACCCTCTGCTGATACAACGTGACCCAAGAATGCTACTAAGCTTAACCAAAACTCACATTTTGAAAACTTAGCATACAACTAACTATCCCTCAGAGTCTAAAGAACGAATCCAAGATGCTGCTCATGCTCCTCTCAACTACGGGAGTAGATCAAGATATCATCAATGAAAACGATCACAAAGGAATCCAGATAGGGCTTGAACACTCAGTTCATCAAATCCATAAAAGCTGTTGGGACATTCGCCAACCCAAATGACATCACTAAGAACTCATAATGCCCGTATCGAGTGCGAAAAGCTGTCTTAGGGACATTGGATGCCCTAATCCTCAACTGATGGTAGCTAGATCTCAAATCAATCTTCGAAAACACTTTGGCACCCTGAAGCTGGTCAAATAAATCATCAATCCTTGGCAATGGATACTTTCTCTTGATGGTGACTTTGTTCAACTGCCAATAATCTATGCACATCCTCATCAATCCATCCTTCTTCTTAACAAACAACACCGGAGCACCCCAAGGAGAGACACTAGGTATAATAAAGCTCTTATCAAGCAAATCCTACAACTGTTCTTTCAATTCTTTCAAATCTGGCGGAATAGAAATGGGTTGAGTGCCCGGAGCCAAAATGCAAAAGTCAATATCCCTGTCGAGTGGCATACCCGGCAGGTCTGCAGGAAATACCTCGGGAAACTCATGGACAACGGGCACAGAATCCATAGAAGGAACCTCAGCACTAGAATCACGAACATACGCCAAATAGGCCAAACATCCCTTATCAACCATACGTCGAGCCTTTATATGAGAGATAACCCTACTGGTAGAATGACCAGGAGTCCATCTCCACACCAAGTGAGGCAACCCCGGCAATGCTAAGGTCACAGTCTTGGCATGACAGTCCAATATAGTATGATAAGGTGACAACCAATCTGATCATGCCCAACTATGCCTTATAAAAAGGACACGCGGACGTTGCAAATATAATCTTAGTATTTAGCCTAGAGTCGAACCCACAAGGAATTAACCTATCAATTACTCTCGTTAGACTTACTAAATTCTATGGAATCAAATTCCCAAATGTTCTGAATACCAATTGAGGATGTTTCTACTAACTAAGAATGAATGTAAATAAGCAACTGAAAACTAACTATGATTAAGTTGTAAACAATTAAGAGAAGGTTCTAAGGTTATGATTTCCCCTATTGATGAAATCCCTTCCGGTTATGTTTCACATAGATTTCCTAATCATCTCTATCAATCATGAGCACTCTTATTACCGTAAATGTCTCCCGAGTAATCACGGTAATTTACTAGACATACTCTCCCGAGTTACGCTAGCTGGCTTTGTTTATTACAACTCACTTTAGATTGCACCCAAGGCTTCGTTATCCCTAATCCCGCCTTTAAACCCTTGGTTATTGATCCCTCACATACTTTGGGAGTGGTGTTGTTCAATAATTACCTAAATATGCACTCTCTCCCGAGTTATGCACACTAAATAGGCGCAGCTAATTGAGGATCCTGTCAATTAACTACAACAAGCACATAGTTGAACAAATAGAGATTGAATTGGGCAAACTATATTAACATAATAAGAAGTTCATCCTTCAATAGGTTCCATCAAAACCCTAGACTAGGAAATTAGCTACTCATGACAAAACAAGATAAAACTACTAAATTATTCATAATGGGTAATTGCAATAATAAAGAGAAGATAGAAGAACTCTAATGTTCTGTTACTCTTCACACACTTGTTCTTCCTCCAAAGTAGTCTAAAAACAAGCTTAAAAACATGTCTTGGGCGAGCTTCTAAATTTTATAAGGGTTTGGAATAAGTTTTCCCCGAATTACACTTTGGTACCGAATCTTTCTGGTACGTGAACAGTTCACCGCGGTTGCGGCAAGACCGCGGCTCGACCGAAGTGAACGCTGAACATTCTGCCTCGAGTACTTGATCTGTCACGGTTCCATCGCGGTTCCACCACGATCGCGGTGGATTTCACCTCAGTCCATTTTGTTGCTTCTTTATGTTCGAGTACTTCTTGTTTGGGCATTTTGCTTCACATTATTGACTCCAAAACACTTCGTAGTGCTTCCTCACTTAGATTATTCCCTGCGAAGCAAAAGAATACCATTTAGAGCATTTTGTTATCAATTCGCCTATAAAACAACAATAAAACGTGGTAATATTAAGGTGTAAATATCATCTATATAGCCTAATATCAAAATCCATCCCCAAAATGACATTGAAGTCTACCACATCAAGAAGTAGGAGATCTGCATGGGTCTCAAGACCCCCAATAACGACCACGCAAGCACGATAAACACGATCTACCACAATAGAATCACCCACCGGTGTAGACACATAAATAGGAGCACTCAAAGAATCACGAGGCACAACCAAATATGAAGAAAAATAAGAAGACACATAGGAGTATGTAGACCCTGGATCAAATAGTATTGAAGCATCTCTGCTGCAAACTAAAACTGTACCTGTGATAATAGCATCGGATGCCTCAGCCTCGGGCCTGGCTGGGAAAGCATAACATCGGGGTTGGGCCCCACCACCCTGAACTACACCCCGAGGATGGCCTCCTGCTGGCTGGCCTCCACCTCTAGCTGCCTGACCTCCACCTCTAATGGCCTGACCTCCACCTCTAACGGCCTGACCTCCACCTCTAACACCTCAACCCCTACCTCTAGCTGGCTGAGTGGGTAGTGGAAAACCCGGTGCCGGAACCATGGCACGAGAACCCTGATGCTGAGACCTCCGGATATGACCATACTCACCGCACTCAAAGCATCCACCTGAGTGTTACGGCTAAGGGAATTGAGACTAACTCTGGCGATCTGAATGACCACTCCGAAAACTCTGGAGCGGCGGTGCACTAATAGGAGCTGGTGGTGCACTGTAGGGCTACTGATCAGAATACTGCATATGAAAACCACAACAACCTAAAGCACCATGAGAAGCCTGAAGTGCTGAATGAAATGGCCTTGGAGGATGACCCCTTCCAAAAGAATCCCTGCCTCCAGATGAGGTACCACTGAACCTTCCAGAATGATGGGGCCACTTGTCATACCCCTGACCACTCCCCTATAATAGAACCATCTTAACTCGCCTGGCCACATTAGCTGCATCCTGGAAAGAAATCTCACTCCCTGACTCCTTAGCCATCTGCAATCTGATAGGCTGAGCTAGTCCCTCAATAAATCTTCTCATCCTCTCTCTCTCTCTCTCGGTGGGAAGTATAATAAGATCATTACGGGCCAAGGCAATAAATCTGCTCTCGTACTGAGTGACGGTCATAGAAACCTGCTGGAGACGCTCAAACTACCTCCGATAGTCCTCCCTCTAAGTGATAGGAAGAAACTTCTCCAGAAATAGCTGAGAGAACTGGTCCCAAGTCAAAGCTGGTGACCTAGTTGGCCTAGCCAAACAATAATCCCTCCACCAAGTCTTGGCGGAACCTGACAGACGAAAAGCAGTAAAGTCGACCCCATTGGTCTCCACTATCCCCATGTTCCGTAGAACCTTATGACAGTTGTCCAAATAGTCGTGGGGATCCTCTGAAGATGTACTACCATAGGTAGTAGTGAAAAGCTTGGTGAACCTGTCCAACCTCCATAAATCATCAGCAGACATAGTTGTTCCATCATCGGTCTAAGCTACAACACCTGGCTAAACTACCCCAACTAGCTGAGCTGCTGGAGTCTGAAAACTGAGGAGTCATCTGCTCCAGAGTGCGAGTAGCGGGAGTCTATGCTCCTCCCCCAGCCTGAGAGACGGCTGGTGCTACAAGAAGTAAGCCTGCCTGGGTGACACTCTCCATAAGGCCCACTAGGTGGACTAGAGCATCCTGGAGTACCGGGGTAGCGATGAACCCCTCTGGAACCTGAGTTGGCCCTACCGGAACGGTATGGGCTGGAGCCTCCTCCTCAAACTCTACCTGAGGCCCCGTCGCTGGTGATGCTGCTCTGGGTTGAGCCCTACTCCTACCTCGGCCTCTAGTACGGCCTAGGCCTTGTCTTCTGCCCCTCGCAGGAGCAGCCACTGGGGGCTCGGGCTGTTGATCAGCGGATGAAGAAGCACGTGTTCTCGCCATCTGCAAAAGAACAGAGTAGAAGTTCAATTAGCATTGAGATGTCAAATCGCACGACAGAGAAGAATAGATGTAAAGTCATTCCTAAACTCTGTAGCCTCTCGGGGATAAGCACAGACATCTCCGTACCGATCCCTCAGACTCTACTAAGCTTGTCCGTGAATTGTAAGACCTAAGCAACCTAGATCTATAATACCAACTTGTCACGACCCGAATTTCCCACCGTCGGGACCGTGATGGCGCCTAACATTGAACCCGCTAGGCAAGACAACGTTTTTGATTGTTTTACCTTTTTCCTTTATCTTTAACAAATTACCAAATGATATAAGAGAATTAGCGAAAAACAAAATGCAGATGTACAGAATTTAACAATTTAACTTAATACAAATACGAATCCATAATAAAACTCCACCCAGAACTGGTGTCACAATCTCACAGACTATCTAAGAATACTACAAATAGTGGTCTGAACAGGAAAATACACATATGTCTCAGAAATAGATAAAAACAGAATGGAAATATGATAGAAGAGGATGCCAAGGCCTGCGGATGCCTGCAGGACTACCTCGGGTCTCTACTGGACTGAAGGCAGCAACCTCGAACTACGGTTCGTAAGGTCTAGTACCGGAATCTGCATAAAAGAGTGCATAGTGTAGTATCAGTATAACCGACCCCATGTACTGGTAAGTGTCGAGCCTAACCTCGGTGAAGTATTGACGAGGCTAGGACACGACAACCATATAAACTTGTGCAATTAAATCATGCACAAAAAGCAATAATAACAAGAATTAAACTGAATAAGATGGGGAAAAAGGGGAAACATGATGCAAGGGGTATCAAGTTATGACAACAATAAGGTAAAGAAACAAAGTAAATATCAAACTTGAAACAACGGAAATAATAACACGGTAACAAGTGCACGGCATTACCCTTCGTGCTTTTACTCTCATCCTCACCATAGAATTCAATAGAAACAGCACGGTATCACCCTACATGCTTTTACTCTCTCATAACCATGGCACGGCATCACCCTTTGTGCTTTTACTTTCAATAACATGGCACGACATCACCCTTTGTGCATTAACATTCACAATATCGGCATGGCATCACCCTTCGTGCATTAACACTCACTCACAATAGCATGAAAGGCATCATCCTTCGTGCTTTACACTCTTCCTCACCCAAACAAATGAAATGATAACATGCCGGCAAGGGAATCAACAATAGAAACAATATCAACCCGGCAAGGGAGTTAACAATAGGAACAATATCATCCCGGTAAGGGAATCAGCTATAACCAACCTAGTTTCAATAGTTACTTTACAAAATAAACTTCAACTTGAGCCAATACGCAAAAATGGTTAATTACCAAGAATTTATCACAAGTCTTGCTCCACAGTGATAATCTGCAATTTAGGCATGAATAGTACATAATAGAAATCGTAACAATCCTAGTATAAGACCCACGAGCATGCTTGACACCAACGTATAGATACTTGTCACCTCACTTATACATCGTACTCGACATTAACACATAGCAAATAAGACACAACACCTATTCCCTCAAGCTAAGGTTAGACCAAACACTTACCTCGGATTCCACGGCCAAACTCAAGCCTCAAATACCACTTTCCCTCTAGATTTCGCCTCCAATTCACTTGTATCTAGCCATAATTAACTTACAATATCAATAAGTGCTAAAGAATTCAACTCCAATGCTTAATTATAGGTTTTCTATCATTTTTTCCAAAAAGCCAAAAATTGACTCTGGACCCGCTTGGTCAAAACTTGAGGTTCGGACCAAAACCTGAATACCCATTCACCCACGAGCCCAAATATATAATTAGTTTCGAAATCCGATCCCAAACTGAGGTCTAAATTCCAATTATACAAAAATCCCTAACTCTACCCAAATCCCCAATTTCTACCATGAAAACTCTAGATTTTTGGATGAAAATTAATGAAATGCAATGGGTAATTGAAAGAAAGTGGTTTAGAATCATATACCAACACTTTGGAGAAAAACTTGTCTCTTGAAAATCACCGTTATGCCTTCTAGTTTTTGAAAATATGAAATTATGGCCTATTTCCTATTATGTTTCTGTTTTAAGTGTTGGGCGACAGTGTTCATCGCATTCGCGTGAGCACTGTCGCGTTCGCGAAGAGCTGCCTACTGAGGACTTACGTGATCGTGGGAAAGGCTATGCGTTCGCGAAGGTTTAGCCCAGCCCTGCCTTCGCTTTCGCGATAAAGGGGACGCGTTTGCGTAGCTTTTCCCTAGGTTCCCTGACCAACCCATCCTAAAGCTACGCGTTCGCGATTGACCGGTCGCGTTCGCGTAGAGCAATCCCCCAATGCTCCGTGTTCGCGACCTTAGTATCGCATTCGCGTAGATTAAAATCCTCCCCAGTCCCAGTTTTTCTTTCACGATCGTAAGAGTGACTACGCGATCATGAAGCATAGTGCAACAGACACCAGATACTGCAACTCATACAAGATTTTTCTAAGTCAAAAACACGCCGAAGCCTATCCAAAACTCATCCGAGCCCTTGAGGCTCCAAACCAAACATGCACACAAACCTAAAAATATCATACAGGCTTGCTCGTGTGATAAAATCGCCCAAATAACATCATAAACAACGAATTTAGCATCAAAATCCATGATAATCTCAAGAACTCTTAAAGTTACTATTTTCACAACCGAGGGTCCGAATCACGTCATATTAATTCCGTTTCTTACCAAATTTTACAAACACACCTTAAATACCATATTAATCCTGTACGGGCTCCAAAACCAAAATACGGACCCGATACCATTAAATTCAAACATTATTAAATTTCCAAACTTCATTTATCTTTCAGTTAAACAATTTTCTTTAAAACTTCATTTCTCGGGTTAGGGACCTCGAAATCAAATTCTGGGCATATGTCCGAGCCCATATTTTTCTACAGATACTCCGGGATCGTCAAATCACAGGTCCGGGTCCGTTTATTCAAAATGTTGATCAAAGTCGACTTAAATTCAAATTTAAAGGTAAAATTGGCATTTTTCTCAAATTTTCACATAAGGGTTTTCCGGAAGCGCACCCGAACTGCGCACGAAAATTGAGATGAAAGAAAATGAGTTATTTGAATAAAAATAAAATTGGAGAACCCGGTTTTATGATCATTATGTCTTTCCGTAGCTTCACCTCGAAGGCTCTGGGCATAGTTCGAGGTTCAACCTCGAGGGTTCTTTATGTCCGACCTCGGGGCAGCATAAATCGATGGTAATCATGGATAAGCGGAAAGTTCCCTAGGCACGTGGTCAAAGCAGACAACACCTGAAAAAATAGTATCAGTCTATACCAGACTACTGAGTAGCTGTACCAGCTACATTTCCTTGTAATAAATGCATATGTACTATGTTGGAATTTCCCCTCCTATATAAAGAGAATCCTTGTTATTTTTTGCACATATGATACCACATACAATATTCAATACAAGAACATTCTCTACTCTCTAACTTAAACATATTCTCCCTTGATTCTATTGCTTACATTTATTATGTTTCATCAATTGTTCTTCATTTATTACTCGTTATTGGTCATAAAGAGCTCATATCAAAGTTCTCAAAACTGTTAGCTCTTCATCGACCGGGCACAACCTAACACTTAGCTTGACCTTAAGGCCCCATATAGGCCAGCTCGAGGCCCCGTATAGTCCAGCTCGATACCCCGATTCTCAGCCTCTTAGTTTGCTTAACACACTGCCTTCAAGCTCTTATCATATTTCTTAGTCTCACATTTAGTATCTATTGCCTAAAAACTAGCATAAAAATAAATTACGTATTTTTAGAACTACAAAATTAAATCTAATTGCAATTACCATTTTCAAGGTAAACAGTTTGGCACCCACCGTGGGGCTAAAAATAATAGTGATTGTTTTTTTGCTGGTTTACTACATAACGCAAGTTATCTTTCACACTTTTTCTTGTCCAAGAATTTTTGATTTCAGGTCAAAATGTCTAACTTAGTGAACGCACATGAAAACAATGGTCTTGAGGACCATGGAGAGAATGGTGTAGGTAATCCAGATATTGGTGTACTACCACAAAACCCTGAGAGTGCACCAGAACTGATCCCCTTGGGTACAGTCTCACGCGACACCTAACACGTTGATGTTAGTTCCCATATTAACGGGAGTACATGCCAAGAAAATCAATAGGAAACTCAGAAAATCCCACCCGGGAAGAAAGTGAGGCAGATAGGAGAAATGGAGAGGGAAAACCTCAGCACATAGTTCATATGATCATTGGGGGGACCTACATTCCCTAAGGACCCGTGATCAAACAGGTAAAAGTGTCTGTTGCAACGGAATGGTTAATTCGGAGCCGCATGTCCGAAGACATCCTTGCATTCAGCGAGGAAGATTTTGAAACCTTAACTCAGCCGCATAATGATACGCTGGTAATTTCATTTATCTTGAATAACATTCAAATTAAATGTGTACTCGTGGATCCAAGTAGCTCGACCAATGTAATCAGGTCGAAGGTTGTAGAACAACTCGGACTGCTCGATCAGATCGTACCTACCTCCTGAGTCCTCAACGGCTTTAACATGGCCGGTGAAACAACAAAAGGGGAGATCACCCTCCCAATCAACATGTACGGCGCAGTTCAGGATGCCAAATTCCATGTCATCAGAGGTGACATGAGGTACAATGCATTGCTTGGTAGGCCGTGGATACACAACATGAGAGCAGTACCATCAACCCTGCATCAGATGATGTAGTTTTTGACAAAGAACGGCATAAAGACAGTATATGGGGAACAGCATGCGGCAAAGGAAATGTTCGCGGTCCACTAGGAGGCATCAAATTTATATGCCCTACCTCGGAAGAGCCTGGAGGCAAACAGACCCCGAGGATGATGAGCAAGACTTCCTCATTCCCCGAACATTCGTTGCCCCCAAAGAGTCAGATGAGACGAAGTCGACTATTGAAGAACTAGAGCAAGCTATTTTGATCTAACATCTCCCAAATTAGAAGGTATACTTGGGAACGGGACTAACCCCCGAACTCAGGAAAACACTCATTCAATTTCTTATTATTAAACATCGATTGCTTCGCTTGGTCCCATTTAGATATGACAGGAATCCCACCGGAAATAACCACTAATCGACTAAGCGTGGACCCCAGATTCAAACCGGTGAAATAGAAAAGGATACCCCAATCCGAAATAAAACACGTATTCATCAAGGATGAGGTAAAAAACTCCTTAAAATCAGGTCTATTAGGGAGGTAAAATATCCTAAATAGCTGGAAAATGTGGTGGTAGTTCCCAAAAAGGGAAATAAGTTAAGAATGTACGTAGATTACAAAGACTTAAATAAAGCATGCCCCATGGATTCATTCCCATTGCCTAACATCGACCGCTTGATCGATGCCACGGCCGGTCATGAGACCCTCTCCTTTCTCAACGCCTACTCGGGGTATAATCAAACTCAGATAAACCCCAGGGATAGGGAAAAGACTTCGTTCATCACGAAGTACGGTATATACTGTTACAATGTAATACCCTTCGGGCTGAAAAACGCGAGAGCCACGTACCAGCGCCTAGTTAATAAAATGTTCGAACATCAAATAGGCAAATCCATGGTAGTTTATATTGATGACATGCTCATTTGATAAAATGTCCCCTGCGCGCAGAGGACCATTTAACTCATTTGCATGAGACATTCAACATCCTCAGAAGCTACATATGAAACTCAATCCCGAGGAATGCGCCTTCGGAGTAGGTTCGGGTAAATTCTTAGGCTTTATGGTGTCAAATAGGGGAATCGAGATCAACCCCGACAAAATCAAGGCCATCGAAGAAATCATGGCAGTAAACAATGTGAAGGCCGTGCAATTGCTGACCAGGCGGATAGCATCCTTGGGTTGATTCATATCGAGATCATCAGACAGAAGTCATCATTTCTTCTCCTTACTCAAAAAGAAAAACAACTTTGAATGGAGTCCGGAATGCCAACGTGCCTTGGAAGAGTTGAAGCGATATCTGACTAGCCCACTTTTACTCCACACTCCAAAAGAGGATGAGACATTGTATTTATACCTGGTCATATCCGAGATAGCGGTAAGTGGTGTGCTAGTTTGAGAAGAACAAGGTACGCAGTTCCCTATTTATTATGTAAGTCAGACCTTGGGAGATGCCAAAACCAGGTATCCACACCTAGAAAAATTAGCTCTTGCATTAATAAGCGCATCACGAAAATTGAAACCTTACTTTCAATGCCATCATATTTGTGTTTTAACAACATATCCTCTTCGAAGCATATCGCATAAGCCCGAATTATCGGGCCGACTGGCCAAATGGGCCATCGAACTTGGGGGGATATGATATTGAGTATCAACCCCGAACAGCTATCAAGTCCCAAATTCTGGTGGATTTCGTGGCCGACTTTTTTCCCTCTTTCGTGCCCGAGGTAGAGAAAGAACTTTTACTAAAAATAGACACATCTTTTGGGGTGTGGACCCTATTCACTGACGGTGCCTCAAATGTAAGAGGGTCCGGGCTCGGCATAACAATCATGCAATCTATAAAAACTACAAGATTGACTAACAATGAAGCCGAATATGAGGCTATGATTGCAGGTCTGGAATTGGCCAAAGGCCTAGGAACTGAAGTCATCGAAGCAAGATGTAATTCCCTCCTGGTAGTAAATCAGGTAAATGGGAGCTTTGAGGTTCGAGAAGACAGGATCTAGAGATATTTAGACAAAATTCAAGTCACACTGCACCGCTTCAAAGAATGGACTCTGGTCCACATACCTTGAGAGCAGTATAGCGAGGTCGATGCCCTCACAAGCCTGGGATTATCTGTCGAAAAAATAACCTACTCCCCGGGGCTGTTATTCAGCTATCCAAATAAGAGATCAAGGGAGGTCATGTCGAGATCAACTCCACTAGCCTGACATGGGATTGGAGAAATAAATATATCAATTATTTGGAAAGTGAGAAACTACCCGTGGATCCAAAAGAGTCGAGGGCCCTACGAACCAAAGCAACCCGATTCTCGCTCGACGAAAACAGAACTCTATACAGAAGAACCTTTGATAGGCCCCTAGCAGTATGCTTGGGGCCGGGGAACAGATTATCTGCTCCGAGAAATCCATGAGAGCACCTATGAAAATCACTCTGGTGCCGATTCCTTAGTCCAAAAGGTGATCAAAGCAGGCTACTATTGGGACAACATAGAAAAGGACACCAAAGAATTCGTCCGTAAGTGCGACAAATGCCAAAGATTTGCCCCGATGATTCACCAGCCCGGTGAACAGCTGCATTCGATCTTGTCGCCATGGCCATTCATGAAGTGGGGGATGGACATCATCGGACCCCTGCCAACGACACCATGTAAAGCTAAATTTATTTTATTTATGACTGACTATTTCTCAAAATGGGTGGAAGCGCAGGCCTTTGGAAAGATAAGAGAAAAAGAAGTCATTAACTTCATCTGGGACCACATCATGTGCCGATTCGGGATTCCTTCCGATATAACATGTGATAACGGGAAGCAGTTCATCAGAAGCAAAGTAACACAGTTCCTCGAGGATCACAAAATCAAAAGAATCATGTCGACATCCTACCACCCGTGTGCAAACGATCAGGCCGAATCTACAAACAAAACCATCATTCAAAACTTAAAAAAGAAGTTGGAAAGTGCTAAGGGAAAATGGAGATAAATATTACCCGAAGTGTTATGGGCATATCGAACAACTCTGAAATCAAGCACAGGAGAAACGCCCTTCTCTCTGGTATATGGTGCCGAGGCTTTGATACCGGTAGAGGTTGGCAAGCCAAGCGCCAGATTCCGACACACCATAAAGAGCTCAAACAACGAGGCCATGACTACGGCCCTCGAACTATTGGATGAAAAGCGAGAAGCTTCGCTGGTCCGAATGGCCACCTAAAAATAAAGGATCGAAAGGTACTATAACAGGAGAATAAATCTCCAACATTTCAGAGTCGGGGACTTAGTCCTAAGGAAAGTCACCCTAAATACTCGAAACCCTACTGCAGGAAAGATAGGCCAAAACTGGGAAGGACTGTACCGCATCCTCGGAGTGATCGGCAAAGGGTCCTACAAGCTCGGTACCATGTAAGGAGAACATCTTCCAAGCAATTAGAACATATCAATGCTCAAATGTTATTGCTGCTAAGGTGTCCGATGGAAGACGCCGAAACAACCCCCGACGTGAAGACCTTGGGTTTTAAAGCATGAGTTGCACTCTTTTCCTTCGATCGGATTTTATCCCAAGAAGGGTTTTACCGGTAAGGTTTTTAACGAGGAAACATCTATATGCTACCTAAGGAGAACTTAACAAGTATTCAAGGCTTCTCTTCAATCAACCTCGAACACTGGGGGGCATCCCCCTGGGAGATCACCTTCTCGAAGAAGTCAAGATGAGCCAAAAAAAGGGTCTCGATAGGAAAATGATGTATCGGGCCAAAAGGTCGCATACCATGCCCGCATAGAATAATTGAACCCTTAACGACGAAAACATGTATACTTGTACCAAGTAATTAAAGAATATTTTCCCCCCATCAAAACGCTTTGAGCTTCGAAGAATTATGCTACTTTTACAAGAAACGGCTCCAGAGCCAAAAAAATTCCCGAACACTCGGGGACTAACATGAAAAACTCAAAACCATATGACCTCTGGGTCGAAAACTTCAACCTAGTAAGCTCTCAATGAGGCAACACCAAGTTTACAAAGAACGGCCCCAAAGCCAAGAAACTTTCGACGTCTCGGGGACTGTCATCGACTGTCATCCCATCAAGCTATCAGAAACTCAAGGCCGTAAGACCCCAAGCGGGCAACCTCGAGCTCGAAAACCCTCCGTATGGCAATACTAGAAAATGTAAGTCCTCCACGAGGCATTATCAACAATAAGACCTCTATAAGGCAATACCAAAACTGTAAGATCTCAAGCAAGGCATGAGCTACACTTGTACCAAGTAACAAAATCTGTAAGACCTCAAGTAAGGCATGTTAAAAATTATAACACCTTACAAAAGGAATAAATCTCGATCTTAAAGTTAAGGCTATATATTCGAACTTATAAGACTCCTAAAAAGGCATACCCTCGATGTAAACGCCAAAACTACTTCACTCGGGGACTAAAAGGCTACGGCCAAACTCAATGACTACAGTCACAAGGCTCCGGCCAAACTCACTCGACTTGGGGACGCCTGACCGTTGCTATAAAATCACAGGACTTCAAATTACTTCAAAAATACTTGAAAAGGACTGGTTAATCAGGCTACCCTCAGCATAAGAAAAAAGATATTCGATCACGTCAGCTTCAAAAAATAGGCTTCAAAACGATTCAGCCATCGAAGCGAAACCTCTTGAGGTGCTCATTTATCGCTGCATAACGGCTCACAATCGAGGTTCTTATCGAACAATCGAAGAGTCGGGTGTGAGCACGTGATTTTGCCTCGCATGAATTACTCCTACAGAATCTCTAAAATTAGGATTTTTCTTTTTATTATTTGGTTTTTAGGAATTAATTGCTCAATTTTCGTGTTTGTTTACATTTTGTGTGCATAATTAATTTTATTTAAATCATGAAAAATAGTAAAAATATCATGCACTCCATTTAGGATTTAATTTGATATTTTTAGATTAATTAGTAAATTAGTTTGTTTTATAAAATATGAAAATCACAAAAATAGTTCATTTTGTATTTTAACTCTTTAATTTTGAATTTTATAGTTTTTCTTTAAATTTAAAGTTTAATTAATTATTTTAAATACTATGATGAGTGATTAATCTAATTGGGTAGGTTAATTTGGTTTTTAAAAAAATTAATTTTGGTTTTATTTTAATTTGAAAGGAAAAAGGATTTGAAATTGAAAAAGAAAAAGAAAAGAATTTGAATAAGAAGTCTGTTTGGGCCATTTTTATTTAAAATTCCCCAGGCCCAAACGATTATGCCTCATTACCCGTCCAGAACCGGCCCAGATCCGGGTCCAACCCGGTCTAAACCCTCTAGTAACTGAAAGGACGTCGTTTGATTACCCTTTGATCACGGCCGTTGGATCTCCTTAATCCAACGGTCCGGAACTGGGGAATCAATAATATATACTGGGGAATCAATAATATATATATATGTCCAAACGTTACCCTACCCCCTCGTTTCATCTCCCTCACCTCACCCTTCTCCGGAGACCCTTACCCAAAACCCTAACGCCGCCCCAAAATCCCACCGCCTCAGGCCGGCGGCGCCGGTCCCAATCAACACTAGATCAACACCCCAGACTCCCCTTCACCTCCCCGTTCTGAATCATCACTCCTCTTCTTTCGAATATGTCCGGAACGCCTCAAATCTTGATTTAAAAGGAAAACCCTAGCGTCGCCCTTGTTTTCTTCGGTGGCGGTGCCACCTCTGTTCAACCTCAAATCTCACTCGTGCAACCACCAGCCTTCCCTCAGCCCCAATCCACCACCATTTCTCCTTAGATCCTCACCAAATCGGCCTGTTTTTTAATCTGGAAACAAAAAGAAAAGAGGTCCGTCAAGCTTTCCAATTTCTTCGAGTGATAGGGCTTGAAACGGGTATAAATTGTTTGTTTTCGTTGAGAACATACAGTTAATACTTGTTTTGAGTCAAATCGGAGTTGTTCGAAGGTTCATCAATTTTGGTCCGAGATTTTCTTTTAGGTATTCTTCTTTTCTTTACCTTTTGATATTTAATTTTTTTTTTATTTTTGTTCTCTTCTCATCTTCTTCTACTCTTTCTTTTATTTTTCTGATTTTTATTTTTTATCTTTTCATCTCTTCAAGTCATCCGTATTTTCATGTTAGTTTTAGAACTTGTTTAATTGGTATTTGTTTTCTGTTTTTTTTTTAGGTTTCTTTGGGCCCAGAATTGCACGAGTCTTTAAGACTCAGTAAACGAACTGGTAAAGGCCTCTGAGCTTTCAATTTTGAAATGAGGCTTCGATAAAACCAACAGCCCAAGAGGGGATTCGACCTGAATTTATAGACCACAACATTTGAATTGGGTCAATTTGACCCATGTGTTGTCTGGTCTCTTAAGGTAAAAACAAGGCTCACAAGGGGTGATTTAGGGATTTAAGCTAAAGGAATAATCTGTAACTAATTGAGGAAGCTTCCTAGAAGTTGGGATAGGGACTTAACTAAAAATCTGATTTGTATACTAAGGATACTTAAGCAAGAATAAAAATTCAAAAAGGGTAAAAAAATGCAAAACTAAATTCATTTGGGTTGCCCTAACGCCTTGCCTATAAAGGCATTCTTACTTGAAGCTAAAGCCAGATTTTGAGGAGAGGGGAAAAATTCTAAAAACAACTAAACGGCTGAAACTTTTTGCAGAAAACACTGTTTCATTGGACTTTAGTTTTGAAACTGAAATCCTCTTCTTTCTGAATCTATTTCTTGATTATTTGAACTTAGAAATGGCTTGAGACTTAGTCATTGAGATTGGTTTAGAGGTTTGTTGGTTAGACTGTGCATTTGAAACTGATTTCTAGGCTGCAGTACTTCATTTTCTGGGTTCAGAAATTGCTTTGCTGGTTTGCTCTTTGTTACTGGACCTGCTGTTGATTCCCTATTGTTTCACTTGCTGATTCTTCACTTCTTTGTTACTCTTTTATTTTCAGGTATTTCTTTGAACCATTGAATGGCAAGTGAAGTTATAAAGTGTGTTTTGAGTATGGAAAACCTGGAGTCTTGTTGAAAATGCAACTGAGTTCGTTTTGTGTTTGAAGACCAGTTTGCATATGTTTATAATCTATTTAGTTCTTGTTTATTGTATTTCTAGACTTCGTTGTAGTGTTGGAAAAATGCTTCTTTCCATTTGTTCAGTTTAAATATTTGAAGTTTTTGATCATATGTGCGGGTGGTAAAGAATTAGTGCAATAGAAACTTCAGAAGAGTTAAGCATGCTTCAGATTTGTGTTATCTTGTTGAAACCAGTGCTGCTATGGGAATTTGTTTGAATCTACTTAAATTCTTAAGGTTTGGAACCAGAAAGTTTCACCTTGTAATCTATCTGGTGTTGTACTATACTATTAGAAACCATGTAGCAATTTATTTCATGAACTGTTAATTGAATGGCTTCCAAGTTTAGTAGTTAGCTTATAGTTATTGTGAACAAGAAAAATTGGTATCGCTTTAAGAATAGAAGGAGGCACTGATTTACTTCTGTTTTACTTATGAGCATATTCAAGTTGAAGTTGTGATTTAAAATTCAGAACGCTTAGCTTTTACTCTGTGCTTGAAACGTTAAAATGCAGAAATAAAATGTTAGTTCAATTTCGTATCTTATATGACCTTAGTTGATTAGCATTAAAATGATTCTGTACAAAGGTTTGGTTCTGAAGTTTGGGCCCAATGTTGGCCCAGTTGACAAAAGGTTTGACCTCAGATTCGACTGTCCCATGATGTCTTTTCCTCCCTAAGAATTGGGATCATCTTAGGCCCAAGCCTGAAGGCATATGTGAATGGATTATTTACCTCTTGCTAGTTGGGCCTGTTCGTTTCATCAAATTCAGCTCCTTCGTTTAGTTATTTTATTGTGAAGTCAATTTCTTTTTTAGATGTTTGGTTGTTCAGTACAGTGCTTAGTAGTTGCTACATAGGTTCGAACAAATAATTAGAATCCCATTAAGTTTTCCTCAATTAATTAGACTCTTAAAATCGGATTAGAGGTGCGCCGCGCCAAACAAAATCTCAAAATATGGGGCCACTTAATTATATCTTTTAAATTCTTAGAAATCGAGGCGTGCCATTTAGCAAATTTCCATGGTCCTCGCAAATTTAAAACATGTAGTTGCTTTAGGCGCGTATTTTAATAATATTACCTTCCTAAACTCGGGTGTGCATTTCATGTGACCCAACGATGCCAGCTTACATTAGAGTTCGTACTGACCCAACGAGTAAGATCCTAAGAGCCAACTTAAATTTTGAAAACTTAAGGGTCAATGAGCTCGAGTCGAAATTCAACTAGAAGACTGAGCCCGAAACGGTTAACGAAAAAGCCTAAGGGCAAATGCGTAAGAGCCTACAAGCCAGCCAAACAAACCTCAGGGCCGATTTGTAAACCTAAGGGTTTTACCTCGAAGCCCAATTCATCTGGCTAATCATTGATGAACGTCAAAATTTAAAAAGAAAAACGAAAAAGCCTTTACATACATGTGTTGATACCCAATTTTTCCTCATATATATTTTTAAATACATATGTATACTTTCAAATAGCACTTATGCAGTTATAAGCATGTATAAACATTTTTATAATTTTTCTATAATTTTAAAAGATCCAAATCAATTTATTTCTCCTCTTTTATTTATAAAATATCCAATAATTATCCTTCAAATTACTTTTGTAATGATTTATTCATTTAAATTCATTATTTATGCCATCATAATTGTTAAATATTTTTGGTATATTTTTTATAATTGCATTTACATTTTTAGGCTAAATTGCACACATTTGCAATAGTAGCCCATGTTAACGTATAATTACATTATTTATGCATAAAATGGTCTTTTATATTTTTAAAATGTTAAATAACTATTTTTAAATTATTTTAGTATACAAAGATATCTTTTGGTACTCATTTATTATTTTTATAAATTATTTAGTTATTAAAATTGGCTATTTAAAATCTGGCCCTATTTTTATTCAATTATGATCCTAGTACCCAGCCCAATTTTAAAACCTAGCCTATTAACTAGCCCCAAATTCCTTATAAACCAGCACAGGCCCAATACCCCACCTGCCCCAACTCAATACCCGGCCAAATCCTGGTCGTTGATCATTTTGATCAACGGTCCAGGGTCCCCCTTTCCAAAATTAAACCAAACGACCCCCAAACCCTAACCATTTCTCACATATGGCCGCCCTTGAATTCCCTCCTCTCTGGTTCTCTCTGAAACCTAATCCTAATCTCCAATCGTCGTCACTCAAAACCAAGCCCTAATCCTTTAATCCCTGTCCGATCTATGGCATCCTATAGATGTACGAAGCCTCCACTTGTCTCCTATCCCCTTGGTTATTCGATTATGTGGTTTTGTGGAAGGAACTTGAAGAGATCCGGTCCAGATCTCGTTCAAAGCTCTTCAAGGGTTCGTCCGTGGTTTGCAGTGATTCCTACTGAAATCCCATGGTTCAAATCTCTGGTTCAAACCAGGTTTTCTTTAACCCTCCCTTTTCTCCTCAAAACCCTAATCTTTGGACATGAATCCGTCCGATTTTTGTAGATTTGGAAGGGTTCTGAGTTTGTCCATGACTTTGCTTTAAAGATATCTTGTTTCTTTACTGTCAACTGATTTTAACACTATATCTTGGTTTCTTTGCTATCTACTGTTTGAATCTCTGCATACTTGAAATTGTTTTCGAGTTCTTGTGGTTTTTCTTTAAGTTTCTCTTATTCCTCTACTACTGACCGATTTTAAGCACTATAATACTTCAAGTTTTTGACTTTTATGACTAGGGTTTCTCGAAATTTTCTTTCTAAAAAATGTTTGATATTTTTGAGTGTTTAATCTTCTGTTTCTTGTGTGTTTTGACCGATTTCATGAAGATTGCTTTAACCATAATTTGTTTATGCTAAAAGCCCTAATTTTTTGACATTATTGTTTGGATTTTGAGTCTGTCTAGATTACATGGGTACTGATTTTGTCCTATGCTTTGATTTCTGTGATTCTTCTTAGCCTAATTCGATGTCTTTTGATCCTAATGTGCCTCTACTGATGTTCTTGGTTTGACTCTTCTGTTGATTCTATTGTCTATGTTCATTTTTTTACCTATTCATGGTAAACCTATATCTTTTTCCTTAAATCAGTGATTGACTTGGATTCTTGATTTATCAGTTTGTTTTGTTAAGACCTATTCCTGACTATTTCCTTATTTGCAATCCTGAACCGCTTTCTTACCTTGTTTGATTAATTGTGATATTTACTGATTCTTTACCAATTATTTCCTTAATTAAAATTCTGTCTATTTACCCCTAATTACTCGTTTGATTTTCTTTCCTTAAATGTGTTCTGCCTTTCCCGTTGGTTGATTACCCTTAATTAAAGGAAAATTATACTAACTGATGTATAATTGATTTTGTGGCTTCCTTAATTGCTGAAGGGTTGATTTCCTTTACCTTATTTTCCTTGTTCTTAACTGCTATATATGCTCTCCTTACTCCTCACTTCTAGACGGGGACAATGGTTTATCTATACTCTCACACTCTCAAAGCTCTATTCTCTTCTGTTACTTGTAATTCTTACTGATCCAGTCGGCTGTAAGCCAAAGCTGGCTACTTGCACCATCTCTGCTCTATATTCTGGATTATCTCCTTAACTGGTATGTCATGATTCAATTCATATTCCAAAAACTATATGTTTCTTGGTTGTCGCAGTTCATTAGTTGTAAATTCTAGTTCTAGTTACTACCATGTTCAATATGCAGTCAGCATGCCTAGATTACTGTATCACACAACATGTTTAAATCTGTTCTGTTAGAAGCTATAACTAGTACATTGTTTAGCATGCCAATACTGCTTTGGATAACTTGTTCACTGGTATATCTAAGCTATATTTTGTGTTTACTGTCTCACCCAGCATGTCTAGATTCTGCTTGTTTCATATATGATTAGTATTTCTAAAACCATGAATGCTTCATAAAGTGTTTATCTAGTTTGTACATCTAAGTTTAACTTGCTCTACTTCACCCATGAGATCATGTTTGTGTCTAAGACCTGTGTGTTCTCAACTTAACTTTGCAACTACAATATGTGTATTTGTTTGCCATCACTAAGGTGCATTCTAGGTGTTCCCCCTACCCCTTTCCCTTGTGTAAAGTCTGTTGTGAAACTGTACGTTTTGTGACTTGCTTTTTGATCCCAACATGTTCTACATGTTTTCTCAAACTGTTTTCCACTCAAACCAGTACAGGTTTTCAGAAAACTCTTTTCCTAAGACCTTCTTTATACTATTTACCTAACTCTTTCAAATCATGATGCACTCTCACCTTACTCTTAGATTGCTAAGTTATGCCCCTCTGATACGTGTACTGCCTTGAGATCTCTCTGAACTCTGGCATATCAGGGATGACACTTCCATACTACACATAATCAGTCTTTGTTTGAGGAAAGTCTAGGTGTGAGCACTGCCCGGGATCCTTGAGATCCTTAGGGAACTCTGACACACCTAGACATGAATTGGGCTATGGAACTTTGGGTATTTGAGATCAGTGAAGGCTTGGTACACCATGACTATTTTGGGCCTCCTTTAGGCTTCCTATAGCTTAGATTCTATTTATTTATGTAATTCATATTTATTTCTTGGTCTGTAATAATTATTGTAAACAAACATTGGGGTGATTAGTGAAAAAGGGTGGGTAGTTGTGTATTGTGGGTAAATTGGGTAGATAACATGCCTATAGGTCTATTTTGATTCAAAATATGATTTGCTAGATAACATGCCTATAGGATCTGCTTTGGTTTAAAATAAATTCTGTATGCTTTACTTTCACACAATTAGAAATCATGTCTATAAGATCTAAATGGCTTTAATGATAGAGATCATGCCTATAGGGTTAAAATTAGCTTTATAATTAGATATCATGCCTATAGAGTGTAAAGTAATTGAAGTTCAGTTTTCATTACAACATGTATTCAAATTCGTCTCCCTAGAAATCATGCCTATAAGTTCAAAGTCAGCTTTTAATACTTAGATACCATGCCTATAGGAATTAAAATCAGCTCTAACAGAAATCATGCCTATAGAATTTAAAACCAATTTAGTTAGAAAAGCAGTTTAATTCACGTTTGTTTATTCTGAATTGGATTAGTCAATTAATCTGTCGTTTCTTTAATAAGTTTTCAAAAACTGCCTTAAATTAATACCGTTAGAAATCATGTCTATAGGATCACAAGTTGTCCGTTTAAAATTGATCATTGTTTTACTGCATTCCTAATCTACATAGATATCATGCTCATAGGACATCACTATTACGCCTAGGCAAGCCTGTTGGGCGATTAAAACTCTGTGACTATAAAACTGCGCTTTAAAACTGCTCGCATTCACAAGTCTAAAATTAGTAGGTCTTTGACACTTCAGTCCTAATTCAATTTTGTATACTTTCTGCTCACTCAGATATCATGTTTTCGGGTTTTCTCTTAAATACTTGAAACTATTGTTTGAGACGTGCACTTGTTTGTTATGATTGTGGAAGTAAAATGTGAGCCTTTATTTGTTCCTCCTTTAAGTGCAATCCTAATTGTTTTGATTGACGCCTAGACTTTTTATCCTTTAAAACTTTAGGATGGTCTAGAGCTACCTAAAATTAGAGGTCCTAAATACCTCCAGGGCCACAAGGAAGGGACGGGTATTGCACGCATAGGATATCTTTCAAGGTTGCTAGAACGCTTTAGGCTATGACCAAGGGAGGGAATTGGGTAGTAAGGAATATGATGACTACGCGCTAATATCACGTGTAGCCCCTCGTTGAGGAGTGTTTACCGACATTGTGTGGGTATGATCCTGTAGGCTAATCAACCTAGTACCCCTCTTTCCCAACTCATGTTGTTTAAATAAATTTTACTTTCCTTTATATATGTGTCACTTGTTCAAGTCTTTTCCTTTTGTTACTTGAATCATGCATGTGCTTAAAAATACCAAAACATGCCTTCATTTGCAAGTATGTGTTTAGACTATTTATTTGTTAAAAGGACTAATTCACATAAGTATAAGTTCGGCTGGGATCCACTATTGTGGACTGAGGGGGGTGCCTAACACCTTCCCCTCAAGGTTATTTCGAGCCCTTACCCTAAATCTCTGGTAATGCAAACTAATCTAAGAGTTGATTGCTCTAGGTGCCCTAACGCACCATAATCCATTGGGTGGCGACTCTTCAAAATACCCAAATCCCAAAAGGAAATGAGTACCCCCATGAATGTCGAAACCCCGACTTCTCTCTGCGGAGGGAAAAAAGGAAGCCTTTGCATACTTGTTGGAAGTTCACAAAGGTGCATTTACAAGGCCTATGTCTGAAGCCCTTACAAGGGCAAAAAAGCAAATAAAACCCTAATCTACCACCGGGGCTATGCCTTCGACGGCTCCCCCAGAAATTGTGCTTTCAACAGCACCGACCATAACCCCCGGGTTTTCAACGGCCTCTCCCCCTTCGGGGATCTCGCCTCCATCTCCATAATCTCCCAAGTCACTGCTCGACTTGTCTTCAGAGCAAAGTAGGGCTGCGGCCTCCTGTTCTAGGGTCTTTACCCTCTTGATCTAGGCAGACAAATCGATGACGCCCGTATATATATCCTCGAGAGCCCGTCTTCGAGATTCTAAACAGGCATGCTCCATAGCTCGGGCCAATCATAGCTCAGCCTCCTCGGACACCTTCCTGGCTAGAGCATTTGCAGTAGTGGCATCCTCTTTATGCGAAGACACGAACACCTCAGCTTCAGCCCTAACCTCGGATAGCGCAACAACCAACTCAATATGAAGACCCTTATACTTATCACTCTCCGTCCTCGCATCATCAAATTGATGCCACTGAAGCCACCTCCCCTTGAAAGGTATCTCTCTTAAAGACTATCTCGCTCATGTGCCGCCTGAGTTCAAGAATTTCAGAGTCCCTGGCTCGGATTTCCTCCTTCATTAGGACATCTTTCTTCTCAAGCTGCAAAGATCGACCCGATGGTGTCAAAACACTGAAGTCGGATAAATATATAGACAAAAAGCAAGCAAGAACTATATAACCTGCTCAGTGAGATGAGTCCTTTCTCGGGACGCCGCCTCCAAACAATCCTGAAGGCCACGGAATTCCTCCTCCCTCTTGGTAGAAAGAGCTCTGAGCTCATCAGCTTCCAAGGTGAGCTTCTTGTGCTCACCCTCGTAACGAGTCAGCTAGGTTTGAAACTTGGCAAAGGTCTAATTGTAAAGCACTTTGTCCTAGAACCATGAAAGAAACAAGGTTAGCAAGACAAAAATCGGGACACCAAGTAGAATCTACAAAAAGATTACCTGCTCACAGAGCCTGTCGATCTCACTAAAAATAAGTGAGGCGTCAAGCTTAGGTTTTTCCTTAGGCACAACAAAAAGCCTTTCAAATACATTTTTATCTCCGATGGATGCCCCCACGTCGAAAGACTCTTTGTTTTGGGCATCCTGCATCTCTCTCGGAGAAATAGTCAATCCCAATGGGGAATTGCTCACTTCGATAAACCCGGCTGAATTAATCGGGGCCGCCTCCTGTTTCTGAAGAGCTTCAGAACTAGGCTCCCCTAGACTGCCTGATGAAAGCACCTCATCTCGAGCCAACAAATAACAAGAGGATATCACCCGACGCACCCTCAAAGGCCTCTTCAATCCGAGGTAGGACAACAACGAAATCAAATTCCGATTTAGAAGCCATCGACTCTATAGTATGTGGGGAGGTCAGGCTTTCTTCCCCAGTGGGTGCTTCCAAGGAATCATCTTTATTCTCACCTTCAGCTCGGGGACTCCCCGGAACTTCTGGAATTAAGTTTGCTGAGTGAATCAGCCTTGGTTTCTTCCACTTTGGCTTTCTTGGATTTTGGAGAATGGGTCGATGACCTCCTTTGTCTTTTCCTCTCTTTGCCAGGTTTTGGGGTATCCGCTTCATCAAGCGATGTTTTCCTCATCAAGGGGACCTCCCCCAGACCTGCCCAAATGCAAAATATAAACACAGGGAGTAAGGGCGATGTCAGCAGTAGTTCTTTTATGAAATACAATTACAACAGAAGTAAAGGCTCACCGTGGTCCTTGGCTTCCCATCGAGCATGGGACAGATCGCGCCACACGCGCTCAATATATGGGCAAATCGAATCCAGCCGGTTGACCCAGCCCGAGAGGTCCTTAATGCGTTAGGGTACATTGCGGCGGCTACATCATAGGAGGAAGTCAGTTCATAAGAAGATGTACCCAAAAAGAAACAAGAGAACATTTAATTAGCATATCTACTTATGTTTCATGTTCCACCTTTCAGGGAACGGAATCCTCTCCACTGGAATCAAGTCCGAAGTCCTAACTCGGACAAAACAGCTCATCCACCCTCCATTCCTAACCTCATCGGTACAAGCAAAATGGGCTCTTGAGGCCCAACAGTGGAGCTTAATCAAGCCCCCACGGAAGAGTCAGGGACTATACATTCTGATCAGGTAGTCGAGAGTGAAGGGCATCCCCTTAATCATGTTTGCGTAATATCTGGTCATGTAAACGAAGCGCCAGAACGAAGGATGAATTTGGCTGAGAGTCATTCGATATCTTTCGCAGAAATCAAAGACTATTGAAGGTGAGGATGGCTCCACCGGGTCAAGGGTAAATATATAAGTATACACACTGAGGAAGCCGGCCTTGTATGTCATTATTTCCTCCCCCCGAGAAAGAATCTCCACAAGTACCGTGTCCCCCTAGTGGAAGTCGATCTTCACCCTTTCGACGTCTGCTATTAAACTAACATATTGGGACACATGTTCGCATCGTCCCTGCTTCGAAGAAGGTTTTTCGGTCTTAAAATCGGAGATCATTTCAAAGGCTCCTGGAATGCACTCCCCCGCACGTAGGGGCATTGTTGCTTTGCTCTTAGACGAGCGCGAGAAAAAGGAAGGTACATCTTCCTGAGGGATAGAGGTAGAAGTTTTCACCATTCTTGTTAAAAGATTTTAGAGGAGAAATGAAAATTGTGTTTCAGAAGTGAACACAAGAGAGAGGTAAGAAGAACTCTTTTGAGGGCTTGGTGGTGCAGTGGAAAATAAGGAGCGAACGAAGAAGTATTTATAGAGATCTAACATGCACGTTGGAGCAGACCGAATACAGCCAACCGTTGTAATTAATTCAAACGCTTTCAAAGGTTGTGTGGATGCAACCTTTAGGCACCTCATTTTGTCACGTCAATCGCTTGGCAGAGCGTGACTACCGTTGTAATGGAAGTGTCAAAGGGGTGAGAATCTGAGATCATTTCTTATCGTTTTACTCTAAGAAACGCGGGGATTATCTGTATACAGATAAAATCGGAGAACCCGGTTTTATGATCATTATGTCTTTCCGTAGCTTCACCTCGAAAGCCCGGGGCACAGTTCAAGGTTCGACCTTGAGGGTTCTTTATGTTCGACCTCAGGGCAGCATAAATCGATGGTTATCATGGATAAGCGGGAAGTTCCCTAGGCACGTGGTCAAAGCTGACAACACCTGCAAAAAATAGTATCAGTCTGTACCAGACTGCTGAGTAGTTGTACCAGAACATTTCTTTGTAATAAATGCATATGTACTATGTTGGGATTCCTCCTCCTATATAAAGGGGATCCTTGTTATTTTTTGCACACATGATACCATATACAACATTCAATACAAGAAAATTCTCTGCTCTCTAACTTAAACATATTCTCCCTTGATTCTATTGCTTACATTTATTGTGTTTCATCAATTGTTCTTCATTTATTACTCGTTATTGGTCATAAAGAGCTCATATCAAAGTTCTCAAAACTGTTAGCCCTTTATCGACCGGGCACAGCCTAACGCTTAGCTCGACCTCGAGGCCCCGTATAGGCCAGCTCGAGGCCCCATATAGACCAGCTCGAGACCCTGATTCTCAGCCTCTCGGTTTGCTTAACACACTGCCTTCAAGCTCGTATCATATTTCTTAGTCTCACATTTAGCATCTATTGCCTAACAACTAGCATAAAAATAAATCACGTATTTTTAGAACCACAAACTTAAATCTAATTGTAATTACTATTTTCAAGGTAAACAGTCTTGAAGGATTGGATTCTAAAACACGAGATGACACCTTTTAGGTCATCACATTTGCTAGTTTTGGTAAGTCTATGACTAATGGCTAGAGATTGGTAAGTTGAGACTTATTCGGGACATCTATGTAAGTTTCCCTAAAGTAAATTTTTGGGAAAAATATTTAAACCAACTAAATATGAGAAAATTAAAAAATTATTTTTAGAAAATATTTTCCTTTGTACCTAATACACACTTAAAATTGAATTTTCGAAAGGGTATTTTAAAGTTTGAGCTTAGACATGAATCACTTGAAAAACAAAGTGAATTTGTTTGAGTGGAATCCATCATTTCATTTGAAAAACTCCTCAAATTTATTTTACAGACTTCAATTTCTCTATTAATGTCATGCCTCAATTCTAGATCAGCATGTAGCCAACACCCAATACTTTTAAGCAAACCATTGAACACGCCTAAACATTCATTACTTTGGCTTGCAAAACATACCTTAATTAGCATAGCGTTTATCGGGTGAATCGGACGGATAATTATGCTTAACGATTTGGCCTATTAGTTATCAGAATATAAATGTAGTAATTTGCTAGATATCCAATAAGACAACGAGCGAATTTGTATCGGATTAACAATTATCGGGCTATTATCGCACAGTTTATCGGCTACACTAAATAGAAATTTTTTGGACAATCAATACAATTACCATTATTATCCACAAAGGTAATACTATGGCCCAGAAAAGAATTCAATTCATGTCCATTCATAATTGATGAGAAGCCAAAGCCAGAAACGACAACCATTAGCTACAGAATTCAACTCTGGCTGCAGACTGCAGAATGATTGTTCAAAAAATTTTTTTAACAATCGATACCATTACCATTGTTATCCACAAAGGTAATACTATGGCACAGAGAGGAATTCAATTCATGTCCATTCATAATTGATGAGAAGCCAGAGACGACTGCCATTAGCTACCTCAACTTTGGCTGCGGAGTGAATTCAATTGAGAATTAGAAATTAGGGATTTAGCCATTTAGGGTTTCAATAGTACTTTATATACATAGGGGTAAAAGTATAAATATAAAAATTATTACCAGGTTAACGGTTTACCTGATAAAAAAATAAGTAATTCGCCCTCAAAATGTTAAGTCGTTAATTATAAAATCTCAACATGTTTATCATCCATTACCTCAATAAATTCGATACCAATAAGTCAATGAGCCATCGGCTTTCGATTAACGGTGTCGGTTCGGTTTTGAATAGCCCTGCGGAAACGATTCAAGTCCTTATGATTTTCTTGAACATTATTATGTGAGGATTAGGAAACTGCTAATATATAAATTTGGCCATGCCTTAAATAGGAGTCCTCAAAGTGGCTATCTATGCACTTTCCCATCACTCAGTAGTCCTTTTCTGTAAGTTCCCACAACGAGCTATGGCTCTCGTGTTTCCAGTTTAAAGCAGCCCTTTACCTAAACCCCCAAATTCAGAAACCCTAAATTAATGCCATGGCAGCACTTCGCAGCAAGCTCCGACTCATCACCACCCACCACCACCACCACCGCCGCCGCTACTCCATCCTAAACCCTGATTCCAAAACCCCACTCTCCGCCAAGGACAAATCACGCGCCGCCCTATCCCTCCTCAAATCCGAAACAAACCCACAACGCATCCTCGAAATCTGCCGTGCCGCTTCCTTAACCCCCGAATCCCACCTCGATCGCGTTGCTTATTCCAAAGCCATTTCAAAGCTCAAAGATCTCAATCACTTCTCAGGTATCCGCTCATTTCTCCAAGAATCCACGACCCGGCCCGACTTGAAATCCGAGCGGTTCATTTCCCATTTTATTGTTCTTTACGGGCAGGCGGGGCTGATCGACGAGGCGAAAAGAGCTTTTGATGAAATGGAGGAGAAAATGGGTATTCAAAGAACTGAGAAAACTCTGAATTCTTTGCTTTTTGCTTGTGTTTTAGTTAAGGATTATGCTGAAATGAAAAGGATATTTGTGGAATATCCTAAAAAGTATGGGTTTATTGCGGATTTAGATACGTATAACTTGGTGATTAAAGGATTTTGTGAATCGGGTTCTTCGAGTTCTGTTTATTCGATTTTGGATGAAATGAGTAGGAAGAATGTTAAGCCTAACACAACGACGTTTGGGAACTGTATAACCGGGTTTTATAAGGAGGAGAAGTATGAGGATGTTGGAAAAATATTGGAAATGATGAAAGAATATGGTATAGCGCCGGGAATTAGTACGTATAATTTAAGGATTCAGAGCTTGTGTAAGCTTAAGAAGTCGGGGGAAGCTAAGGCGTTATTCGATGGGATTTTATCGAGAGGTTTGAAGGTGAATCATGTGACTTATGATCATTTGATACTCGGGTTTTGTAGGGAAGGTAATTTAGAAGAAGCGAAGAGTTTGTTTCAGAAGATGGTTAATACTAGCGGATTGAGACCGGATGCTGAATGCTATTTTACGTTAGTTTATTATTTGTGTCAAGGTAAGGATTTTGAGGCTGCGCTGAAGATTTGTAGAAGTTGTTTGGCCGAGGGATGGGTCCCGAATTTCTCCACAATGAAGTCACTCGTTGAGGGATTGGCTAGCATTTCGAAGGTTGATGATGCACGGGAAATCATAGGTCAAGTGAAGGAGAAGTTTTCGAAGAACGTTGAGAAATGGAACGAGATTGAAGAGGCATTGCCAAAGTAGGGAGAGAGGTACTAAACATGGTATACTACAGTTTTTCTTGTCTGCAGTGTGCCATGGTCTTAATAAATTTAAAATTCAAAAATTTCCTAGAAATTTGGTTATGTATCTTAGTAAAATGTCTTCGGAAACCGTTATGATTTTGCTCATTCAAATGAATCACTCTCCTTTTGATATGGGCAGAACTGATTTTGCATAATTTATGCTAAGAATTTCTTGTGTTTTATCAAGGGACATTCCAGATACCTACATAATTATAATTGCACGTATTTAATGCATCTTTCGGAGATGCATTTACGTGGATCTTGTTTACCTACCCTTGACAGCCTAAAATAGTATGATCTTTGCTATCCATTACACTTCTATGAACATTTTATATATTTTTCACACACTTTGTTTTCATGGTTTGTCCAAGGGTATTTAAGCTGAAGCTTTGGTATCGTTCTAAGTTTCTAAAGAATGTGAAGATTTGACCCAAGGAATTGAATTTAAGCATTGTCTTTATATAAAGCTTCTTTCTTTATGTCTCCCTTATGTGGGTGTTGATGTTAATTTCAGCAAGTAGAAGTTTATGCTAGTACTGCACATGGCGTACTGTATTATGGTGGAAAATATTGCCATGCTACGGTTCTGAGAGAAAAACATTATAGATAGGAACTTAACATTTTCAGCTTGAACTTTAGTCTGGTAGAAGTGATTGAATGGGCTCATTTATCTGCTAATAGCCCCTCAGTTACTCATATTTTCCCCCTTCCCTTTTGGTTGTCGATGTCTGATTTCTGTGTGAAATTTCTTTATTCATATATGCTTTGCTTCGTCCCAAGTTACATGTCATTTGGCCAAACTTTTTGACAAACAGACTGTTATCAAGATATTAAAATTGACTGGAAATTATTCACATGTGTTTTTAGGCAATGAATGTAATGAATATTCCTCTACTATACCAGGTTCTTCTATAGCTAAAGTGGTTAACATTGCAAGATGCATGTCTTTGGGAATGTCATGTTATAAATACCCTTGAGTCCTTGACAACACATTAAGCTTTAGAACATGTTTACCTGCATTTACATGGATAGTTAGGGCTACCAAATATTTTCCGAAATGTGAATACTTATAGCAGTGATGAGGTCTTTAGCTTTTTCTGTCTGCCTCAGTGAGTGCGAGAGGGAAGCTGCTTTGACCGCTGAATTTTCTCTATTAAAGCTGAGCACATAAACTACTCAATGCTGCATTAGTTTTGACAATTGTCTATGGTTCACCTCAGCTTTTGTTTTTTTTAACTAATGCCTGCTCTCTGTGTTAGATAGAAGAACAGCAGTGCTGTGCCACAGCTTTTATCCCACAACATTGACGATAGTGCTCTCTTGGAATTATGTTCTGCGGAAAGAGCACTTCTGTGTTTCCTCTATACATGACTTTGCCTTTTCCTCAGTGCCGTTTGTATGATTAATGATATAGTGCGAACTGCTTGGTTGAAAATTTAAATTAAAAATTGTGCGCATAACTGGAGTTGTTGCAACTGGAACCTTCTTTTGTTTGGTTTTGGTTCGTGCCTTGTGCTTCGATTTTTGTTTGATGCTAACATATGCTGATGATACTGTGAAAAATGTTGATTTTTACGTTCACCTTGTTCTATTCTGAAACGATAAGTAATCTTAATGAATTGAAAATTCTAAGGCGAATCTGAAACAAATAGCTCTAGCAAAGCAGCCGTATGTGCTGATTATCATAACAATCCAGTTAGTGTATATCAGAGATCCTGTTTTAACATGAAACCTTCTACATATGTTGAACAAACGATTGGGATTGTTGTATTGTTGTATATATATACCTTAAAAATGTGTTTTAGTACCATTGCTCGTTATAGTTCAACAATGCCTGATCTCTATTAGCTGGTAATTTTTTTCTCCTTGGATGTGTGTGACCTCGAGTAGGGACTGTATTACACTTCTATTAACAATTTATATATTTCTCACGCTTTTTTTTTTCAAGTTCGCTGTTTATCCAAGGGTATTTTAAGACGGGTGGAGCTACGGTAGAGGGTGCGGGTTCGGGCGAACCTAGTGACTTTCTCCGAGATGCTGTATTTGTATTGAAAACTTTACTATTTATATATAAATATATATTGTCGAACCCAGTAACAAAAGGGGTTTGGGTTCAATGGCAAGAGTTCTGGGTTTGCTTGGAGAACACGCGGGTTCGAATCACGCTGAAAATAGTTAGCTATTTTCTTGTTTTTTACGGTTTTTATTTTTAAGAATGCACAAATGGCACAAATTAAACGATGTCGTGGTTGTTTCTTCTAATCTTCTCAACTTCCAAATCAAAAAAGTTGGGGTTCGGCCAAGAGATTAAAAAACGCTAGATGAAAAGAGGCGCAACAACTCCTTCTCCATCAACAAAATAATATTTTCCACCAGAGCCTTCTTACTCAACCGAAAACTAATAGCTTTTCTCCATGAAAGCTGGCACTCAAGCTCCAAAGCACACCAAACTTCAGCTCAAAACTCCATTAAACTCCCACAAAAATCAGCGAAAATCAGCTCCCAAAATCCCCCTTTTATAGCCATGGTGGGAGAGGAGTGGTTGTGAGGAAAGCTGAGTTGAACTTAGGAGAAAAGAAAGCGAAAGCAGAGAAGATGTTCCGACTTTGGGTTAATGGATGGGTTCTTGAAGAATGATGCATTTAGTTTACAAAAAGATATTCTTGATCATGTTGAATTTACTGTTGCTCGATCAAGATTCAATTTTGATGATTTTGAAGCTTACCAGGTACTCCCATTTCCCGATTTATTTGACATTTGTTCAAAGGAGTAAACATTGCACAACATATTCATTTTTGGCATTTGGGTCTTGTTTAAATGCATCATCTCTTACTCTTGATTTGCTTGTTTGTTGTAATAGAGTCATATTTGCTAGACTTATACCCTTATTAAGAAGAAAACTTTAGTAGAGGTACAGTAGAAGAAAATCCAATGACTTTTTCCGAAACCCTGTATTTGTAATTTAGAATCATACACTTAAAATCCTAGCTTTGCCTCTGTTTTAAGATATGTGCTTGACAATGTACGTCACATGTATATTTTTTGAAATGGTTCCAATATTTAGAAAATGAATTGAATATATTTGATTTCTTTTTAAAGAAAAAATGACTTCAACCTAACCATGAACACCCGTATCAAATGTTGTATTGACTTGCATGTGTCAGCTTTGTTAAATAGAGTACAACCAGCAGACTGTGAGCTCTAAAATCTGCAGAAATCAGGCGAACCCTTCAAAGATGATATCGCTCTTTTGGGTAATGAGTTTGTAACATTTAAATATACTGCTGAATAACGACATTTCATAAATTCTCTCTAGGATTTACAACTGAATAATTAGTAAGATATCTACCTTTTGGTGCATACCAAGGGTCATACATAGCAAGACAACCAAGAACCTGCTGTTCAAACACTATGCGTAGTATTGGATTCGTCGGAAATATCACAAGAATGGTGTAAGGGTCACGCTAACAGAGACGTAAAAGTTAGAACGATAGAGAAAACTTATTATTTCCTGATAGAACTGTCCCCTAAGACCTAAGTGAGGATCTAAGTGTACAACAGACACTATAACATTCCTTCCTGTCAGGATTTTAAGATATAACAGGACATTACTTTGACATTTCATGGGGAAAAAAGAAAATGAAAGAAAAGATACTGGTTGTCAGCAAGAAACCAAAATCCAAGTAGATAAAAATGGTGTGCAAGTACTCAGAATCTGGTTAGAGACTGTTCTTCAATGCAGCTCCATTCCTAAGGTGTTGTGCTCCATAGGCCGCGGTTGAAGCTACCGTTGTCAATGCTACTAACCAGCTGCACCAATCAGAAGTATTAGATGAAATTGAGTACAACATGTTTATGAAGAAATGAAACGAAGATATACAGTCGTAACTCACCTGAGGTAAGTGATATATGTTTGAGTTTCCTCGTTACCAAGATCTGGTTGAAGGAGAGCTGCAGCAACAAGAGCCAATTGGAAAACTGTATTTACCTGTACATATTGCAAAAAGAGTTAGGAACTGGAAACAGAAAAAACGCTTACCGAATCCGAAAGTATGCTTTACTAATGATTTGTCTCTCACAGTGACCTTCTCTCTAAATCTTACCGACACTTGAAAACGAAGATGTCATATAATTCTTCAACCTTCTTAGATAATTTCTCTGTTGCGCGGACTCTAAAAAATGTTGCCGCACCCGTGTCGGATCCTCCAAAAATACACTACTTTTGGAGGATCCAAAACGCACCCGTAGACATTTTCGGAGAATCCGAGCAACATAAGATAATTTCAGTTTGTCATATCCCACTATAAACGTCTTAGTTTGGGCCTAATATTTTGCACAATTACTTGTTTAAAGGCGGAATACATATGCAGCCCCTTAAACTTGCCCAATTTTTTCATTTAGACACCTTATCTCTGCCTCGCTGCGGTCAGCACCTCTGAAAGAAACGGAGGACTTCATTCAGCGACCCCACGATCGCCCTCTGAACCATCAGAATAAGATAATGCTTGAAGATAAGTTTTGTACTCAATCCCTGCCCGCATTTCCTTGTGTTTTGAAGAGGAAAACAAAATCTCTCTACCTGCTGCCAACAGTCTTTCTTCGCAAAATTCTGTTTCCATCGAGAATTGAATTGACCTTTTCCTTATTTGAAGGGTTGTACCAATTGAACACTTAAAACTTCAGCCAGTGTGTGTGTATTAGACACCTCACATACAATCTTCCACAAAAACAGAGTGCATGACTTTCAGACGCTGTGATGTGGCAAAAAAAGACGAATCAAGAAGTGGTATGTGGAGAACAAAAGAAAAGAAAACAAAAAAACTTTTTCCATCATCTTCCTCTCTCCTTAGTCTTCTTCACCACCGTGACACCACCATCCTACACCATCTTCTTCATTTCCACAACCACCACCATACCCACCAAAGGCGGATGCTCATTAAGATTCATAAACGATTGTTAACAAGCTTGCAGGTAGAGATTGAATTTTTATGGATAAAAAATCATTTATAAACGTAGAGGGAGAATAGCAAAGAACTTCACTGGAAAGAAGAATAGAGAAGGCTGAAATTCTTGAAATTACAGATGTGGTGCTATGGCATCAGGATTTAAATTGAGAAGAAAAAGATATTAGAGAATAACAAAAAGTGCGGAGTGCAAACTTTTTCTTGAGAGAGAATGAATCAGATACCATATTTTTCGTGGCTGTGATATGAATCCTTTTCCGATGCGAGCGTGTTTTATCTTGATAAATGGGTGAGACGAGAATACGGTCAAGAGAGTGACGGAGAGAGAGTGGTGCTTTATCGGATGGATAAAGTACGAACAAGAAGATATTTATGGCTTTGAATCTGGCATTGACTTGAAAGAAGAAAGAGAAGAAAATGAGTAGAAAAATGGCTAAAGAAAGGCAGTTTCTTATAAGACGCGCTCAACTTGGGTGAAAGACACGCTCTGTGCCATGTCAGCAAGGTGTGTTCAATAGACACACTTTCGCTCTCGTTAAGGTGTTCAATAGGTACAACCCTTTGTTCAAGTGTCTAAATGAAAAATTTGGGCATGTTTAAGTGGCTGTGTATGCATTCAGCCTTGTTTAAAATACAACCTATTCTTCTCAGTTCTTCCTTTTTCTGAATGTTTCCTAAAGAGCTCTAACTGAACGATGGGGTCAAAGATCATATGTTATACCTTGCTTATAAAAAGAGGCTCAACTTTCTGGGGACGGGTTCCATCAAGGTTGAAGAATTCAAACCAACTTCTCCACTGCAAAAAATGTTCAACAAAGTAATATAAGCAAAAGAATAGCTGCAGATTACTATTACAGAATCTAATAGCCAACCTCACCTTCCACTCTAAAATGCTAGCTCTTTTATATACTGCACCACCAACAAGGGCCACATCACGCAGCACAACCATGGAAACGAGTGCAGCTTCATAGCAAAAAACCAAGCAAGTAAGTTTCTGAAAAATGAAGCATAATACTTCATTTTCATTTGGTTAATCCACAAAATAGATAACAACTATTCAAGCGACTCATCTAAAACCTTTTCGCACTCATCAGAACATCCTTGGGCTAAACGGGGCCCAGGAGCAGTAGCTTTGCACAACAGACCACAGACATATCTCTTAAATCAAACTTCGTTCAACCACCTCAAGCCAGGAAAATTATTGCCATATAAGCAGTGTCTAAAAGAGCAGTACACTGATGATGATTGCAACAACAGTAGGGGAAAAGGAGACAACGAAACAGTTCAGGAGGAAAGACAAAAAGCTAAAGGACTTGCATATAGATGAACCAAAGGTAATTCCTCGTTGACATGAACTATTAGCAGTGGATAAGACAATTGACGAAGCATAAGGAACTAACATTAGCTTTTTCCATGGAGACTCCAAAGGAAGCAAAGAATCCAGATAGCCGATACCAAACTAGTAGGAATTAAGGTTTAGTTGTTTATTGTTACACATACATTAGATCAGGTTAGAGACTTTTATGCCAATGTAAGGATAAGCGGGAGATTCACAAAAACTAATTTAGTAATGGAATGAAATCTGCCTGAATGAAGCAAAATAGTTTCAACGGATTCAGGCAGCCGATTCCTTTTTGAATTGAAAAATATCTGACTGCTGGAGAACTAAAAAGACACACTACAGTAGCCCAAATTACAATCTATGGAGCTAAATATAAATAGGACATGAACTTACGATGAAGACGACCCGTGTCTACCATTGCTAGAGCAACAAATGCAATAAGAACCTGTAGAAACACACGGTTTTCTTAAGATGGCTAACAAATAAGTATCTAGAATCCCAGAGGAAGAGACAACTCATCCATAAGAAGCCGAAAAAGATAAACAAGGAGGAAACATCAATGAAATAAGAGAAATGATGAAGCGAACAGGAAGGAACCACAAAACCAGAACTTTGTTTGCCGCTTAGGTCAACAAGTCAGAAAGGAAAGCAACATAATAGTCACCTTGTCTGCAAGAGGATCAAGGTAAGAACCAACAACAGAATTTATTCCCATCCTCCTGGCCACGTACCCATCTAGCTACAAGGCACAGAGAGTGAGACTAAATTAGAAAGGAGAGCATAACTTCTATTTAAGGAGAAGAATAGGGCATACACACCCAATCACTTGCCCCAGAAATAGCTAGCCCAACAAATGCAGGAAGATACATATCATGTATAATCATCCTGCAATATTTAAACAGAAATGGAAAATTAAGGACTGTATATATAGTTTGTAGCTTTACTGTAGAATGATTACAGCATGTTGACAATGCAGTCTATAAGCAATGCTTATGGCATAAAAACTCAACCACATTCAAGAAAACACAACTGATCATGTCAAGAAAAAACAGCTGATCATGTCCATGGCATTCAAAATATCTAATTAACTGTAAGCAGACATAATGCTTGACCAAGGAAGATAATTGCTCAGGTGTTGCTTGTTCTTCTCCTAGTTCTTAAACATTTTCGAAAAACCAAAGGCACACAGCCAGGTGTATAAAGCATTTGCACTCCTATACTCGGTTCAATCAATTACAAGGCCTTCAATGCACTATAGAATGCTAAATTGACTAAACTAAACAGCCGCAATTAGTCTCCATTTTTCGATCAGCTACACCTCAATCCCAAGCACAACCAGTTTCAATACAACCCATGTGATCATGTCTAATTTATAATAAACGAACATAAATCTTAGCCAAGGAAAATGATAGACTCTGGTGTTGCTTGTCCTTGTACTAGTTCCTATACATACAGACTCAAATGCAAAGGCATACAGCCAGGTACATAAAAATTTTGCGGTCTTTTACCTTCTCACTTCTCTTTCAAATTTCTTATTCCAATAAATTCAATAAGTAGCACTAAAATTAACTGAACTAAATGCCCACAATTTGTCTGAATCATGAAATACAAATGCCAACAAAGTGATGTTGTTCTGCATTCTGCAATAAAGAAGTACTCAAGGAAATTTACCAGGCCAGAAATGGACCGGATATCATTCTACTCAAGGAAATTAAGTTAGGCAAGTTGAGGAAACTATCCCTAACTTCAACAGCCAGCTGAGAATCTTTCCATTGCTTCTCATTAGTCCCATTTTGCAAAGGATGTGTCGATTGGAAGCTTAATTTGTAAGGAAATTGCAATTTAAGAGCACTAACTCTGGGAAAAGCGAGGAGAAAATCTGATTGAAGGTGTAACGAAGTTGCGGACTGAGAAAGCTTACACGGAGGCGAAGAGAGGAAAAGAGGGCAAAAATTAGCGGCGGCGGAGAACGGATAAAGGGAATTGGGATGGGAGAGGAAGTGGCGGCGCCGGCGATAGACGAAAGGATCGACGTTAAGTGACGGCGCTAATGGAATAGTCGGTGACGAAGAGGATGCGGAGAAATAGTGGGAAAAGAAGGTTCTAAAAGAAGTGATTTGGCTTTTATTGAGCTGTTGGCTTCGAGAAATTAGGGTTTTGATTGATCTGAAATTCGCCATTGATAAGCATTTTTCATGCACAGAGAGATGTAGTTTTTTGCGAGGGTTTAGCAGAGAACGGTCCAACGTGGCAAAGAAGACTTGACACGTGTTGACCGACTAAGACCGTCTGTTTCACGATTAAGTTATGCACAAAATATACAAGTAGAGATAGTAAATAAGTGATAAATATCACTAGAAGTGTTTATCTAATACTCCACTAATGCAAAGTATTAAATGAAAAATTGTTTTCTCCTAATCTCAAATCAAAATAAACTCTAATCTTGATTAGAATTTTTATATATTTACTATGATAGGAACTTATTAATTTATTTTCTTTAGATTTTGTATTTTCAAAAACTATCTAGGCTTTTCTTACAAATTGTATACATTCCTCCCTTAAAAATCTCTCATCCCATTAGTAATGTCTTTAATTAAGGGATTCAATTATATTCTTTCCTTTTTTTTACACTTATCCTCATTTCATGCTTCCTAATTTTTTCAATACGCAGATCTCCTCTTCTATCTCTCTTCAATAGTTGCACGTCTTCCGCAAGAAGCTACTAACTTTGCTTCAGCTGTTGAATGATTTTGGTTGGAACCTTCAAATACTAGATTAATGTCATATTTGTTATAAAATAAAGACTGTAAAGTAAAGACAAGTATAGAAAGAAACTGATATATTATTTGAATTCAAACTGATGTACATAATGAACTGAAATCTCTTCTATTTATAGAAGAAAGGAAGTTGCTGTGTAAGCTGCTACTGCAAGCTGCTGTGTAAGCTGCTATTATACCAGGTATGGATAATCTTCTACCGGAGGTAATATTTATCCATAATGGAGTACTGAAAGGATAAGCTCATTGTACTAGGTACAGATAATCTTCTACTGGGGATAATATTTATCCATAACGGAGTACTAAAAGAATAAACTTCTTCAGGAGACTTATTTTCAATAGAGTAATAAATAGATAAACATATTTACGGCGGAGTCTCATATGGATAAGAGGCTTATTTTCAATAGAGTACTAAATAGATAAACATATTTACGGCGGAGTCCCATATGGATAAGCTTCTTCAGGAAGCTTATTTACAACGGAGTACTAAATGAACATCCATAATATAATATATTTATAACAATGGGGATATATTCCTGAAAATGATAAGAAAGTGATATCTAATCTAACAAATCCAATAGCACAAAACTGCTTTCCATAATAGCAACCAAAAAGAAACTTTTTCTTTACAGTTAGAAATCTATACACACGACGTAGAATGTCATGCGATGACAAAAAAAATCAGTTGCTACAAAGTTTCTTCAACAATTTAAAAATCATTAAACTCTAGCAAAATTATTACTAATAGGATAATAGCTCATAACTTACAATTGCTCATCACCATATACAATTATCATACATTTGTGATACAATTTCTACAACAATTATAATACAAATACAATTATGATACAATCGTGATACAATTCTGATCTTCCTCATCTTCTTCAAGTTTCAATCACAACTCTAAACTTAAATTCTGAAACAATATTGTATCAGGTATTATTTTGGGCCAAATCCCTTAATTAAAGATCTTGTGCCTCTGATTTCGCAAAAGACTCAACGGCTTTTTTCTCTCTTATAAGAAGGTTGATCCCTCAAGAAGAAGATTGTGCAACTACACACATTGTATTCTAAGTCTATTTACTTCTTAGTTCAAACACTGTAATCCTTTGTTATCAGTATCTCAAAAGATAGGGAGATCTAGAACACAAAAGAAAGTTGTGTCAACTATTCTGAACTTAAGTGTTGATACTGTTCGTTGGTGGTGAATGCGATAAAACCATCCGTATTGTAACTTATTCAAATATCTTAAGGCAACCCTTGTGACCTAAGAAAAACTGGATGTAAGTACCACAATGGTACCGAACCAGTATAAATCGTTGTGTGTTATTCACTACTTACTTTCATTCTGAGTTGTGGTCAGTCAACTAATACTGAAGAGTAGTCGACTAGAAATTTAAAAAAGGCTACAATTCACCCCCCCCCTTGTACTTTCAATTGGTATCAGAGCGGGTCTCATATTTTTTGCTTAACCGCTAGTAAGGAAAAGATCATGGGATCCAATACTGTTGTCGGTGCTAAGGCTGTATTGTGGGCCGAGCCCGAGCCTAAATGGCCAACATTTCTCTCATTGGAAAGTTCGCATGGAAACGTATACCATGTCATATGACATCAAGGTATGGCGTGTGATAAAAAATAGAAACCTTCCAATTCCTCCCAAGAAGGATGCAAATGGTCAGGTCATCATATCCACTGATCCTCTGGATTTGGACGATTACACTGATGAACAAGTTGATGTTATCACTGTTAATGCGAAAGCAAAAAATCTACTATACAATGCTATCAGTGGAGAAGAATATGAAAAGATATCTAGTTATGAGACTGCAAAAGAAATGTGGAATAAACTGGAAGTCACTTACGAAGGAACTAACAAAGTGAAAGAGACCAGAATAAACCTCTTGGTTCGGGACTATAAGTTATTTTAAATGAAAGATGGTGAATCTGTGGAAGAGATATTGTCTAGATGTGAGCTTCTAATTTTTGCCTTGCATAGAAATTACTCATAAAAATAGACCAAGAATAATTTTAATGGATTTTAGGAGTTTTTATTTATTTCAGTTACTTTTTAAATATCTTAAAATCATAGAAAAATCATTAAAATTGTCACCTTTTAATTTCATGCCATCTTAGGTTTAATTTGCATTTTAGGAATTAATTACTCTTTAATTGTTAGAATTAATACATAAAAATCAAACAAAATATTTTAAAATTTTACATGCATTTGTTAATAGATAAATATATTTAATTTTGCTAATTAAATTTAAGTTAGAATCTAATTTAGGATTTTTCTTTGGCTTGTTTATGATTTTAATTAATGAAATTAAATTTTTAAAATTAAAGAAAAGGGAGAAAAACAAAGAAAAGAGGGGTTTTATTTGGTCTTGCTCAGACTGGGCCAAAAAAGTTTAAATTGGCCGAAACTTAACCCAATTCACCTAGTCCACTACCGTAAACCCAGTATCCTCTCGTCTCTAAAATACACTGTAATTCCTTCTACATAAAGGACTAGGCCCAATTTTAATTCTCTTACACACCAACACCTTCAGATTAGTCGTATCCTCCACAACAAAAAAGAGAACCCTAGAGCAAAGAAAAAGAAAAAAGAAGAAAAAAAAAGAGTTGTGCCGCAACATTTGAAAGAAAAAATCGCAGCAGCAGCTGCTGCCTTCTTCTTCCTTCATAAACAACCTCCCTTAGCTCGAAAACCTCAACAAACCACCCAAACCCAGCTGAAACAACATCAAAATCCCTCCCTTTCACCCCCAAAATCCAGCCCGAAAAATAGCCCCCAATACCATCGAAAACCAACTCAAATCAGCTGTAAAACCAACTGAAAATCAGCTGCGAAACCGGCTGAAAAATTATCTCAAAACCAGACCAAAATGTAGCAAAAAGCCATCTCAAAACAACCCCAAAACATCACCTCCTAAAACTCCATTGAAACCAACCAAGAATTAGCTCTAAAACCCAGCAAAAATAGCTCTGTTTCCCAGTGAAAATCAGCTGCAAAATTGTCCTAAAAATCAGCCTTCCACCTCCAAACACCACCGCTAAAGTTGTTGGATCGGATTGAGGTTATTTGGGTCAAGTTGAGGTCCATGTTGTGGCTCTCGGGTCGAGGTTTTGTTCGCAATTCTGGTGTTATCGCCGAATTCCGTTTCTGCTAGCTGAACAACTATTTTTGTTGAATAAGATCTTGCTCAATTAAAGGTTCATCCTCTACTCTACTATTTCTATTAGGCCACCCACTTGCTCTTATTTGTCATATACTATTTGAGATGTCTCTGTTAGAAATGAGTATTTTATCATCATGCGATTGTTTGGTGATTCGATTACGTTGCTTGAATTGGTGAGATCTCGTTTCATTATTATTGTTTGAACTTAATGCGACTATGTATTGATAATATTTTAATTGTTATAGTAAGTTATTATTAAAACGTTTCATTATAGGTGTTTTGGATTTTAACAGTGATATTCTAATGTTAAGGGATTTGTGGCTAGGTGGGATTCTGGCCATTTGATTTTCAATGGAGAGTCGATTTTGGACCAAAAAATTTAAAGAGTTTTGAGTTTAAAATATTTTTCCATACATTATTTTTCTACATAGTCACGTTAGTAAACATTAGGAATAAAACTATGAGGTGTAACATTAACTCCAATTTTTAGCATATTTTTTTCAATAAATTCTTGTCAACTAAATCACACCGTCTCTCCATAATATGGATTGTGTACACGTTCGCGTGACATGATTTTAACGCCCAAATAAAACGGGTTTACACACATGCAGTTCGCTTCACAGATAAATCCATAACTAAGTAATTAAAAGTAGTAAAAAGTTAAAATGTACATAGGTTCTAAAATAAGTAATTAAAAAATTTAATTAAGCCAGGTATGATTAAAGCAGACCATAAATAGAGTCAAATTTTCTCGACTTGGGATTTAAAATAAATCGGTGACTTGGGACACCATAAAATTATTCAAAGTGGCGACTCTGAAATAAAATAGATAATTCCATATCGAATAATATCACTTAAATTGGAAAAAAACTCCCTTATATCCCCTACGGGTAAAAAGGAGGTGTGACACCAGATTCAGTAAAATTCTTGGAGATCTCAAATCATTTGAAAGACCAATTAAAAGTGGCGAACAAGTTAGAAAGATCCTTAGAAGCTTGCCTACAATTTGGCAACCAAGGGTCATTGCTTTGGAATGTCAAGATCTGGATAAAATTTCCTATGATGAGCTCAGAGGTGATCTGATTGCTTTTGAGAAAACTCATCTTGATAGAAAATTCAAGAGAAGAAAAAAATTGTTGCTTTCAAAGCAACTGTGGCTGAACCAGAAATTGAAGATGAAGAAGAAGGAGGAGAACAAGGTGAAAACATAATGCTCTCTCAAGTCGTGACCAGCATGATGAGACGAAACATAAACAACAGAAGAGGTAAGTCTAACTTCAGGAAAGGAAGAGCGAGCAATGAAGCTAAGAAAAATGATGAAAGATGTTACGAATATGGAAAGTTCGGTCATATTCAAGTTGAATGTCCGAAATTAAAGAAGAAACTTAGCAGAAAAATGCAAAAGATGAAAGCCTTTGGAGCATGGAGTAATGAGGAAGAATCTAATCATGAGGAAATTGCTAACATGCGCTTCATGGCTCTAAGTGACAATGAAGAAGCAGGGGAACTTGGGCTAATGACAGACATCAACGATGAGAAAGACGACTCAAGAGAACCTCTTTCAATGTCAGATGAGGAACTAGTGAACTACGTACTCCTTTATACCCTAATTGTCATGAACTTCAAGAATTTGTTAATATTGCCCTTGCAGATATAGAAAGAGTAGTAAATGAGCTCAGAAAAGTCAAGAGAGAAGAGAGACTGGGCCCTAAAACTAGAAGTATGCAAAATTGAACGCGATATATTTCAAGAAAAAGTAAATGAACTCAAGGTTCAATTGAATGGATTGCAAAGGACCTCAAATCACAGTTCAGTCAAGTCTCAACAGACTGTTCATCAGAAAAAGAAAATGGCTTGTTCCTTTTGTGGAAAAAATGGCCATAACACTAATAATCGCAGGAACAGAATTAGAGCTAAGAGTAGTTTTGATAACTCTAACAACTTATCTTGCTTCTACTGTGGCAAAAGAGGTCATACCTCAAATTATTGCAGGTTCAAAAATAACAAAAGATGGGTCTGGAGACCAAAATCTTCAAATCAAACTAACACTCAGAAGTCTAACCATTCAGGACCCAAGCAGGCTTGGGTACCTAAAAATAAGTAATCTTGTTTTGCAAGAACACTGCAAGAAAAATAGAAAAGGAAAATGGTATCTCGGCAACACGTGTTCCAGACATATGACGAGTGACAAATAATTGTTCAAATCAGTCACCAAGATAGATGGAGGAATAGTTACATTTGGTGACAAATCCAAAGAAAATGTTACTGGTGTTGGAAAAGTTCCTTTAAGCTCAACATGTGATGTAGATGGAGTCTACTTAGTTGATTAACTTGGCTATAACCTTCTCAGTATCAGTCAATTGTGTGATAATGATTATGAGGTTCATTTTAAGAAACATGGATGGTTTATAGAAGACGAATCAGGTAATATCATTCTCTCAAGAAATAGGAACAGAAATGTCTATACTATCAAAAACTTAGAAAACTTTGGGGATCAAATTTGCCTTACTTCTATTATTGAAGATCCCTAGGTTTGGCATAGAAAACTTGGCCATACAAGCATGAATACTATTCAAAAAAATTTCAAACATGATCTTGTTATTGGTCTTCCAAAACTAAATTTTTTAAAAGATCATATATGTGATGCATGTCAATTAGGGAAACAAGCACGATCCTCTTTCAAAGTCAAAAACATTGTTTCTACCTCTAAACCTCTTCAATTGCTGCATATGAATTTATTTGGTCCTACTAGAACTGCTAGTATAGGAGGTAAGAAATATGTTTTTGTTATTGTAGATGATTTCTCTAGATTTACATGTGTTATGTTTCTTAGTCATAAAGATGATGCTCTAAAGAATTTTGAAGTTTTCTGTAAGAAGGTTCAACGAGAAAAAGGATACTATATCTCCACCATCAGAAGTGACCATGGAGGAAAATTTGAAAGCAGAACTTTTGAAAATTTTGCAATGATCAAGGAATCTCTCATAACTTCTCATCGCCAAGATCCCCTCAACAAAATGGAGTAATAGAACGTAAAAACAGAACCTTGCAGGATATGGCAAGAAGTATGATCGTGGAAAACTCTCTACCTCATAATTTCAAGGCAGAAGCTGTAAGTACAACATGTTATATCATTAACAGATGTCTTATTCGGCCAATTCTTAAAAAGACTCCCTATGAACTGTGGAACGGTAAGAAACCAAACATTAGTTATTTCCACCCTTTCAGATGCAAATATTTCATTCATAACAATGGAAAGGATAATTTGGGTAAGTTTGATCGAAAGAGTGATGAAGGTATATTTTTGGGTTACTCTCCCTCAAATAGAGCTTACAGAGTTTACAACAAGAGAACCTTATGTATTGAAGAATTTATTCATGTTATTTTTGTTGATACTAACCCTCGCCCAAAGAATGAACATATCCTGAAGATGAGGAAATTTCTTGTGCTACAAAATCTGTTCTTGTAGGTAAGGATCATCAAAATGAGTCAACTAATCTACAAAATCAACCAGCTGAAATTCCTCCAGAAGAATGTGACTTACCTCAACCAGATCAGTCGACTATCGAAGAAAATGTGACTTCAGCAAATACTCCAAATGAATGGAAGATTGAACCAGGATATCCTCATAAGTTC